>NW_009260397.1:3422814-3444452 GCF_000687185.1 Egretta garzetta | reverse complement strand
CCCGCCGCCCCCTCCCCAGCCCCTCTTCCCCAAGCCTGTAGCACTGCATGGGGTTGTTGTGACCAAAGTGCAGGGCCCGGCACTTGGCCTCAGCCCATCGATCCAGCCTGTTCAGGTCTCTCTGCAGAGCCCTCCTCCCCTTGAGCAGATCAACACTACCACCCAGTTTGGTGTAGTCTGCAAGTTTACTGAGGGCACACTCAATCCCCTCATCCAGGTCATTGATAAAGATATTAAACAAAACCGGCCCTAGAACTGAGCCCTGGGGGAAACAGCTTGTGACTGGCTGCCAACTGGATTTAGCTCCATAAGGAAGAAATTCTTTACAATAAGGGTGGTAAAACACTGGAACAGGTTGCCCAGAGAGGCAGTGGAGGCCCCATCCCTGGAAACATTCACAACGAGGTTGGATGGGGCTCTGAGCAACCTGATCTGGTTAGCGGTGTCCCTGCTGACTGCAGGGGGGTAGGACTAGATGACCTCTAGGGGTCCCTTCCAACCCAAAACATTCTATGAATCTATGATTCTACCTACATCCCATGTAAAGAACCGAAGGGGGTAAACACTTTGCCCAGATCACCTAGAAAGCCTGGAGGAAGATGGGCAATTCAAGTCAGCTCTCCTAGAGCTCTGCTTAGTGCTCCCTGCCCTTCCTCCTGCACATCCCCACATCTACGCCTGGGGACTCCTTAACTCTGGATATGCCTCTCGGGGCTCAGCCCCACACACTGAAGGAGGGGCAGGTTACTCATAGGACTGCTGGCTGCTCTGCCATCTATTTGCTTTTATTATTATCTCCGAGGAGCTGAAAACCTCCCAGAGCTGGGATTTTTCAGGACACTTCATTTTCATAGTGGCTCTCTTCACAAAGGTAAAAGTCTCACCAGGGAGCATCCTTGAATACAGAGGACAAGCAGCGGGCTCACTCTGCCCGCTCTGCGTGTGAGCATCGCTCAGGCTGCTGGTTTTTTCTTGGTACTGTCCAAATATTGACTGTGCTCAAGTGCCACTAAAATAACATTCAGTGCTTGTGCAATCACTTCAGGCTGTGGAAGCTCTCTGAGAGAATAAATATTTTGCTGGAGTGCTGCTTCATAAAAAACCAAAAAAACCCAACAAAAAACCCCCACCAAAACAAAAAAAACCCCAACCACAAATACTTTGAGAAGAGTGTTATTGTCCCACAGGCAGTTTTAGAGCAGGACTTGAAAACATGAAGCACGGGCTGGCCTACAAATAATTCTCAGTAGGATGAAGGAGAAAGAAGGAAGCCAGTGAGGAACCCCACAGCATTACATGTGGCATCTCAGAGGGGTTACGCAGCCTGCTCCAGGGCAGGGGACGCTTGAGGAGAGCTAAATGTGAGTAGCTGGCTCCCTGGCAGGAGCAGCAGGATGGGGCCAGGAGAGATGGGGCCCCCAGAATGACAGGGTGTTGTACAGACTGGGCTCATGTGTGGTGCTGGAAAGAGCCTGGATTAGAGGGAGCATGAGGAGAGAGGAGAAGAGGGAGCACCAAAACCAGATGCCCTGTCTGGGGGCTGCAGTCCCCTGCCTGCTCCATGTCCAGCAGCTCACGGCCAGTCTCCCAGGAAGGAAGAATTTCAGTGGCCACAGCAAACCCAAAAGGCTGCAGGTTTCTAGAAACAAGTAACTCCTGATGTAACACCACCAAGACCATTCAAGCAACTTCTTCAACAAGCACAATGTCCCAGGATGCTGCGTCTTTTAGAATGTTTTTGTTAAGTGAAAGATAAGTTTTGAAGAAAACTTTAAAGCAAAGAATGAAGTTCTGCTCCCAAGGCTCTCTGAGGCTAGAGGCCTTCCCCTGATATAACGAGCAGCAGGAGAGGTGAAATGACACAGATAACGGAGAACAAAAAGATAAATAATAAGGAATGGGAAAGTGAAAGAGGGAAATAACTCTTCCACTGTTAGAACAGTGCTAGTGGCGGCTTTATAGCAACTTATCATTTCTATTTAAAGCCTCGTTTGGGGGCTGTTTTCTGTACCATCTGGCTGAAATTTAGCATAAAATTTGTTATCTCAGAGGTAAATGAATATTTTTCCCTTTATCAAAATTGCAGTATTTGGGCAAGGAAACCAAGATACAGAGACCCACATTCAGGAGTGTTTTGATCAGCTAAGGGGCAATCTTCCCTTTAAAAATAGCTTGTTGAGATAATCTGGTCACAGGAACTATGTCTAATTCTTTGCAGTATTTTCCAACACTGTCTGTATATGCTCCAAAAGTCCCATGTGTGAAGCCTCAGAGCTAGATGTGCTGAAACAGCTCCCCAAGAAATTGCCAGGAGAGTACTGTACCCAGAATGGCACCCACACATTTCCCCTGAGTCGCTTGCCTGGGCTCACAAACAAACACCCCGTGACCCAAGCCCAGGTCTGGCTGCTGTGGAAAAACACCACAGCTGGGGTTTGGGGAGCTTCTGGAAAAAAGCGTGGCATGGACACCCCTGTGCAAATTCAGCAACTCAAAGCTAATGAAGCCACCTGCAGTCTGGCACTGCATGCACTGCCTGTTCCTACCTTCCAGCTTTGGCTTTGCCCCAAGTTTGCTGTGTGTCCCTGGTCCTGCCACTTCACCTTCTCACCCCACTATCCGCACCGACTTTGGTCAAGTACTCAGAGATACCCGAGGCGGAGAGCTTCGCTCCGTTGCTGCCATGTGCTGCTGTGCTTGCCAAGGGTGGACAACACACTCAGACATCACTTCTTGCTCCATTTCCAGGCCACCACGCTTGGGAGACCGTGATGCCCTGGAGGGAGCACAGGCTGGTTACGAGCAGCCCTGGGACACGAGTATCAGAAGTCAGTGGCTTCTCACATGCCCTCTCCCCATCTGTTAACCTGAATAAGGGCTTCTTCCAGCCCTGGCCAACCAGCAGGGACAGGAGTTACCGTCGACCCATTTCCCCCGCCAAGCACATTAGCCCCCCTTTCACCAGCCAGGGATGCCGTAGCTCCTTTTCCATGTTTCACAGCTGAACATCTCTTTTTCCTTTAAACCCTAGACAGCTACTTTCTAATTCATTTTACATAAACCTGATGATTTCCATGCTCTGTGCTGCTTCGCACAATATCAACTTCAGCCATCCTTTGAGTTAAAGGTGTAGAGCTTTATCTGCTGAAAGAAGTCTCTATTTTCCAGTCTGGACTTCAATTATGCAGCAAATAATACAGCTCAGTGGAGGAAGGTTGCTGGAATAATTTGTATCTTTTTATACAAACTGATAATAAAAATTTAGCTCCTTGATGTATTTTTCTCCCTTAAACTGTAGTTATGTTTCCTTGAATAGATAAATGCAAGATAAATTCAATTACAGCATAATTTCTCCCAGGGTGAATAACCTTTAAATCAGCTCTGATCTCAAAACGCATTATGAGATAACATACTGTCCATTACGTTGTTGAAACCAGGGCTATGGCAGTGCCTAGAGTTGTCAGTATGAATATCAAATTATTTATGTCCCTCTTTGCAACCTCGAATACCAAATAAGCTCAGGAACACTGACAGCAAGAAGCCCTATTTAAACACTGGGTTTTAGTGGATGCAAGAGGTGCTTGCTTGACAGCTCTTGAAATTGCAGTGCACTATTAATCATGGAGATGTGCAGCAGCACCGCGAGCTCCCGCTCTGCTGTCACCTTGCCGAGAGTTTCCCCTCCTCCTGGGGAACAGCTCAGAAATGGAAGCTCAGTTAATTCTGCCACTGGGCTGACTGCATTGCTGCTGCTCAGAGCTGGTGCTGAAATAAAAGGGGAGCCTCTGTAACATTTTGAACCAGTACTTTGGGTTTGAGCTGTTAATCAGGAGCAGTCCTGAGGTACACACCTTTCCCCATCACCCCAGTCACAAGATTTACGAGTTCTTTACCTCCTCTTCCATTTTACAAGCTTAAATATTTTAGCACAGCTTTCGTCCACTTTCGGGGGATGCTTTTGTCAAAACAGTACTCGGTACAAAAGCAACACGCCTTGATGTAATCCCTCTCCAAGGTTAGCAGGGTCGCACGCTGGAGTCTGAGTGCTCGAGGAGAGCAGCGGTGACTCTGTGCACCATCTAAGCACACCATGCTCTGCACCATGAAATTTCCTTCCTGCAAATCAAATTAACCCAATGTTAAATGTGACAAAGCTTGAGATGGTCCAACTTGCTGAGACCAAACAAACCAACGTGCTTTTAAGTGCAGACTTGGGAGAGGAACTTTTTTTAAGTAAAAGGGTAAGTGCAGCTTCATTTGGGAAACAAATGGAGAAGGGTCTTGCACGAGCTAAAAATCAGCCTGGTCACATTCTGCAAATCAATCTCTGTACAAGTGGTTTGAGATGTCTCTTCTGAAAAGCCACAATTGATCAGATACAGTTAAAAAAAAATATCTAATGCCATTTGAACTAGGGCCTGAGGGATAAAAATCAGAATCAAACAGCAGGTGTGCTTAGGCATGGTCTTAGTTCAAAGAAGAGGAAGTTTAATAGTTCATTTCACATCGGAAAAGGCAAACCAAACAATGAACCTATAGTGGGCTTGTTTTAGTGGAATGGGCGAGGGGAGGATGAAGTAGTTTTTGATTCACCCCAGGCCAGCCTAACTATTCAGTTTGACCAGCAAGCGAAAGACAAAACTGAATTACTAATACAACCCTACCAACAAGCTGTGGGACACACTGGAGCCTTAGAAAGCATTTTTCTAGCTCTGTAGCAGTCATTTTCTTTCCTAATTTTTAAGGCCATCAGCATGTCAAGCAGAAAATTCAGTCAGCTGTAGAGAACTGTAATTACCAAGACTGTTTACAAGAAGCTTTGATGGCAACAAGCCTCTTGTGCAGGAACACGTTTACCATTGAAACAATTTGAGTGTCAAAGTCTCCAACTCAAGTGCCTGGATGGCTTGTTAGTACCTAATGAAACGATGGGGGCAGAGCAAAAGGTGCCGCTAGAGCTGCTTGAGGCAAATAAGCGTGAAAGAGAGAAGCCTTGAGCAAGGAGCACGGATCACCAGCTTTTCCAAACCTCACGGGAGCCTGAAGCACTGCCAGCGAGATGAGCACCCAGATCCGCGCCTCCTGATGCCAGCAGCATTCCCTGGGTGGCGAGAAGGCAGCCGGCCACAAATGCTCTCTCGAGTTCAACAGAGGCCAACAGATAACTCTGAGCTTGTCAGCATCCAACGTCGGTGAAAACTGTTGTGCATCATGCCAGACACGGAGAGGGGAAAAAACAAATTGGCTGGGCAAAGCAAGAATTGGTGCATACAAGAAAGGCTGCGAGAGGGAATGGGCGGGAGTCTGCTGGGAGGAAATGGTGCTTTAAGACCCAGACAACATGTGAAATGACAGAAGTGCCTGGAAGCTCCTATTCCTGGTTTTATTGTAATTTGCATTTTCTTTTGTCAAATAGTTTATGACAGAAATAACCCCCTGGGAATTAGGTACAACCCAGGGCCAGGTAGTGTATTTGAATGAATAAGGTTGTCTTACATTTGGTGGTCCTAGATCCCCAGCAGGTATTTTTATAAAGACACAACCTAGACTTGAATTAAAATGCAAACACCCCACCCGACTGAGAAAACTGTGGGGCCACCATGCCCGGGGAGGCTGGGCCCCCTTCATGGTCTCAGAGCACTGAGCAGCAGCTCCCCCCTCCTCATCCTCCCACGGGCCCTAGGTAAGCACAGAACAAGGCTTTTCTTCACTCGGTACCGGGCAGCCTTCTGCAAGCCACTTGCAATCTGCTTTCTGTCTCCTAAGAGACAGAGCTATCTCCAAAATCAAAGCCTTGGGATTTAATTCAAACCTGCATCTGATGCCACGTACAGGGGGAATACTGGGTGCTTTTGGATGAGAAGCTGCTGCTTTCTCCAAAGCAGGAGCTGAACTTGATGGTACAAAAAGCTCCTGTTGGTCACAAACCAGCAAAGGGCCCACATTTATCACAGGGTTTTCGAGGGCCCCATCTGACAAACCTCCACTAAGCGACTCCACAAATCACATTACGTTTCTCTGCCTTTGTTTTCCTCCAGCCCAGCCAAGTCACTTTGTAAGAACAACAGCTGTTAGTCACAACCTTCCAGGCCCAGGGAGTCGGTGTAACTTATGAAACAGGACTGCTGGGTGTGATTTACAAAAGAGGGAAAACCATTTAAATTTACTTGACATAACCAACAATAATCATTCTCTCTGTCTGAATTTTATTAATATCTGTGCATTGCTGGTGATGATGTATGGAGAAGACAGAAGAGGATGCTTCAAAGCTGGGAAACGAGGCTGGCCCTGCGGGGCTGAGTGAGTGGCTGTGTCAGAGCAGCACACGTGTACAACAGACTGTGTCATTTTTATGGTGCAGTGAAGCCTCTGTGACAGAGAGCAGAATTATTGCGGCAGTAATCTTTCTGAAGACACTCTCAGGTGGGGAGGAGAAGGGAGAGGTCTTCTGATTACACAGAGTTGTTCAGCAGCTGAACCTGGGAGTATTTCACAGTGAAAATACATTCGGTAGGTACCGCCTGCACATTCTGTAAAGTCATTTTGCTCTAGGTCAGCCGTAGGAACCAAAACATATTTTCACAGCAAGAGGCAGCATTGCCCAAGGCATATGGAGCCGGCACAAGGACCAGGCGTACACCCTTACACTGAAGCAGCTCTGGACCATCTGCTGCCAAGGAAAGTAATTTTGTACCTTAGCCTCAATTTCCCTTCACTTTAAAGAGGGCAAACAGTCTGCTTTTTATGCTATTTAATGAACTTGTTCAGTGTTTTAAAGGAGCTAATACAAGTGTTTCTGCCTAGCAGAAATTGAAACTCAGACTAGGCTAAGTGTGAGACAAGGCTATAACCCCAGAGATACAAAAGTCCACAGTAAAGGCAAAGCCTGGTCTCAGGTATCGCATCTGCTGTCCCTTTGCTGCGGCAGAGCTCTTGCACCTGCCAAGAGGGAGCTGAGCATGAGCAAGGCTGGGAATCAGTAGTGGTCCACATCAGCCAAATCACAACTGCCCCCTGACCTCGGGGGGATTGAGCCCCAGGAGCCCCACATAGCTCTGCCCTATTTGCACGAGTGATCCCGTGTGGCCAGGCACAGGCTGTGTTCAGAGGGCAGTGGGCAGGCACAGACCCAGACTGATGCTCAGCGTTTAATGCTCTCCCTTGTCACCTCCACAGTTCAAATGTGCGGCTCCAGCTGCTCCATCTTCAGCTCAGGAGCACGGTGACTCAGGCCAGGCGAAGTGGCGGTCTCTTAACAGAGGATGTTTTCTGCCCATCTAATTATAAGGCTTTTGCATCTTTGGCTGGATGAACTTTAGTTAGTATAGACACTCTTTGCTATAAAGTATGAGACCAAACTGAAGTAGGGTCAGAGTTGGCAGACCCACACCCCTGCCTGCCCTCCATGGTATTTGTTTTCCTTCAAGAAGGTCAGTCCTGTGATTAAGGATTCACAGGGACATCCAGGTACTTCCTGAAGCCACAGGAAAGTGACTTCCACTGACATCTGCCAACTTGTTAAAGACCTTAAATCCTACAGAGGAGGAAAACACGATCAAAACCCCTTTTCTTCTCCTTTGTACTTTGTTTTACTATTAGAAGCAGCAGGGGAGCTGCCTGCCTCCCTTCAAGCTTTCCTACTTCTGCAACAACCTCTCTGGGAAAAGGTTTCCTCCCATGCATACCCCTAGCCACCCACCAGCACCCTTTCCAAGGAGGTGGCTCCTGGGTACAGCAGTCATGCCAGGCAAGAACAGCGCAAGCCGGAGCTGCCTAAGGACTCTACAAGTGCATCCACCACCTGAAGCATCAGAGATTCCTACAGACTACACAAAAAAACCCCCAAAAACCACCACACCCAAAAGAAACCTCAACAAACCCCACAGAGCAATAAAGCCAGAATCAACTCTAAAGCATTTACCTGCTGCATGGAATCTCTCCAGAAACTTACTGCATCGCTCTAGCCACTTGCTACACATTAAAGAGTTTCAACACCTACAGTTTTACAAAAACCTGAACTTTCCCAAATAGCTGGTGTTTTATGCAAAGTTTTAGTTCGAGGCAGGCATTTTTCATTCAAAGACTTCAAATGCAAGCCAAACCAGATTCAAGAAGGCACTTACTGAGGAAGCTTCATCAAGGAGAATTATACCCTTAGACAAACCCTCGTTTTACTTCTATTACCTAATGCACCACAAATGATTTAAGAAAGACAGTGTGGAGCTTCCAGTACAGCAATTAATCTACTTTATGATAGCAGATTGCTCTAAGATTCTTTTCAGAAAGCACTTGCACAATAATTAAGCTAATACCTACATGATCAACAACATGCCATCTATTTCATCCATAAAGTTTTTTCTCCTTTAATTGCCTTTAATAACAGTGTTTTCTGTTTCCACATTGCAACTATTTATAACATAAAATTAAACAAACCCCAGTAAAATATTTGTGTATACACACAGAGTTGTGGCAACAAACTGTAGAACAGAGCTTTCAGCAGCAGATTTACCTTGGGGATTTGAGGGACTATGCATTTGACTCTTCCCTTTCTGTCTGGATTCCTAACCACAACAGAATCATTCTCCAAAAGCAGCCTTCCCTACAGTGCTCTGCTGCTAAGTTTTGCCAAGTTTTCTGTTTTTACAAGCGAGGAAGGAGGGAACTCAACTACGCTTGCTGCATGTTCAGGTTAAGGCTTCCCTTTGATAGCCCGAGCAGTGAAGATGATAGCAAAGTTTAGTATTTATTGTACGTAATGATAAAAATCATTGCCCAATTAAATAAGTGATAGTATATATGCATAAAAGTCATATGCAAGACTTGGGGAAAACTCTGCCCATTTACCAAAACACCACATTAATGGCACAAGGCAGTTTTGTAGTTGTAATCCTCAAGTTGGAATGAAAGGTTTCTCATATTTCCAAGAAAAATCTGGAAGTGATGGGTGATCTAGGACTCTAATTTCTGCTTGCAAGTGTGATTGAAACCATATTCTAATAACTTCATATAAAACAATAATGACAGAGCAAAATTTCTGAATAATTCCTGGAAAATTATGGAATTTTAAAATATTTCTGTCAAGTTTTTTTGCTACATGGTCTCTTGTTCCTGGAAAATTATGGAATTTTAAAATATTTCTAACTGTCAAGTTTTTTTGCTACACGGTCTCTTAGATCACTTTAAATTATTAACTCATCTCTTACATGATGCACGTCTTTCTCCTGGAATTAACAGGTCTTGTACATGCACTGCAGATGCACTTAGCACATGCCACCCTTTGGGCCCAGTTGAGTTAAACATGCATGTAACAGGTCACTAGAAGTAGATAGGTTTTATTTACACTGCTGCAAGCTTTCTGAACACGGCAGAGATGTAAAGTTACAACCCCATGTCAAAGTAATTATAGGTACTGTCCAGGGCAGAGGTATACAGAAGAGACCGACACAGCAAAAAGGGCGATTGAACAGAGCCTGGTGAGAGCAGAAGGAAGGAGCCAGACAAATGTGTATCGGTGCTCAGGTCCCAGCCTTCATGTTGAATAATCCTGCCTGCAATGAGGCCCTTTGAAATGCCCCAAGAGATGCCGTGGACAAGCTCAAACTAAGAGCTGGATATGGGGATAGAATGGCATAAGGAGTTTCAAAGGGTGACCCAACATCATGAGAGCCATCACCAAGGCTCACTCAAAGGCAGGTTTTTATGGGGGATGCATCAAAGAGGCTGCAGGAGGCACCAGCGGGGCTTCTACCCAAATGGCATTCAGGATCAGAATTTTTTGGCCAACATCTGTATTCAAAAACAAAATCCCAGAAGTTTTTAATGGAAGAAAGAGAATAAAAGTGTAAAATTATTCAGAACAGAGTCAGGAAAAAGGAGAAGAGATACCCTAGCAGCTGGAGCAGAGATCAGATGATGGACATGCATGAAATCAGGAAGAGAAAATGAAATCGAGGAGTATCAGAAGTGGCAATCAAAATTCAGAAGACTGATCACAATTCAATCTTCCTGAAAAGGTTATGGTATTTCTTTAGCATTTGGGGTTTTTTTTCCCTAACTCTGATTTTCCTCTTTTTCAGATCTTCCCTTACCTTTCCCTGTAACACAGCATCTCACTTTGCTTTTTCCAAGGTTTGTTTTCTATGGATCATGAAGGTTTGAATGCTGCTAGAGTACCCAGAAAAGCCCACTCAGATACTTGGACTATTTGTAGAAAAATCATTGTACACAGTTCAGAATACAACGTCACATATGCTCTTAAAAAAAAAAGTAAATTAATCCATTAGACTAAGTGGATGTTTAAGAAGGACTAAGTAGCTGTCAACCTGCAGGGAAGTCATGGGTCATCAGTGACACAGCTAAAGCTTCAGCTGTAATGACAGCATGGAGTGCTCTGCCTTCGGTCATGTTTGCCCTTCTGCCAAGCAGAAAACAGGTAGAAGCTCATGCTCTTCTCTAGCCTAAAGGTGACAAATCCTTGATAACCCAGGGGGGTGTTTTTACCATTACTTCAGCTTGTAAGTTGTAATGCAGACTGCTCAAAATTGAGCAGAAAGAACTAACTGGGGAAGGAACTGTTTCTATCTTACTCCTCCAGCTCATGAGCATCCAGATGCAACTCATATCAGCATGACTGTCATGAAGCCTGAAGACAGCTTCTCCTCAAGGACCATAGAAGAGCTCCCTACACCCAAACCTTTATCAGAGATGGCAGAACTATCCCAGGTCCACCCAAAAACACAGCAAGAGAAGCCAACACATGCCACTGCAATAAGGTAGCACATTGCAGCCTGATGACTGTGCAATCCATTAAAAGCTTAATAAGTTGCGGGAAGTGCATAAGCATAAAGGGAACCCTGAGGTATGTAATCAGAGGCGGGCTCCTTGACAAATTAAAGGAAAGTGAGATGTACTTTTCAGCTGTCATCCTGATGCATCCTGGCTTGGAGAGCAGTGAGGGATTCCCAGGGACTCAGCCATGTCAGGAACCTCCAGTGAGCAACTGGGCTCTCTCGCACACTTGGGAGGCATTCCAGTCTGCTGGGGCTCTTCAGTGCTGCCTCTTGGCACCCCTGAGAGGGCAGAGGATGGATTTGTGTTGAGGCATGCGTTTATATGTATGCGCTTAGGCTCTTCATAGGGAAAACAGAGAGAATTATACACCCTAAGAAGAAAACTGTAGCAGCACTAGAAGCAAAGCCTAGTGCAAGGCTACTCCCCACCCGCTACCACACAAGACCATCTTATCCTCTGTGTAATCCAGAGCAAAAACCTGGACTCTGGCAGCATTTAGCTAAACCAAGCAGAGATAAGGAGAAAACAAAACAACACAGCCCAGCGAAGTTCACAGACCCACATTAACTTTGCAATAGGCTGAATTGGTTGCTTGGATGGGTTACCCCTCTTGGGATTCTTCAGTGCGTGTGCTGGGATCTGGAGAGGATTTCCAGAATCATAATTGGGAACTTGATGCCTTTTCTGGCTTAAGACAAGCTCCTTCGTCCTTCACAGGTCCCAGCCTCACCAGCTGCTCACTAAGATGAGCCATTTGACCAGTCTTTACTCCATAACCAAGAGCAGTGTATGGGAATCAGAATGAACCAAGGCTGCTCACTAGCCTTCTGTAATTTTGTTTAGCTCAGTAGTGTGATAAAAGGAAATCCATGGAATTTGTATTAGTGAAACTAAATGCGAGACCACCGGTTGTCATTTTGTTTTCTTAAATTCAGCCTCCGAAGAATGGTTTCCAGACAGGAAAATTAACACATGCCAACCTCAGAGCAATTGGATTATTTCCCCAAGTGCTGAAGGAAGGAGAAAATTAAAAGAAAAGAAAAATAAGAGAATCATTAATATTTGGGCTTAAACACAATGGAAGCATCTGCTGGTAAAAGATGAGAGAGAGAAGTGCAGATTTAGCAATTTCTGGGTTGTAAATACCGCACGGCTGTGCTCACCCAAGTGGCCGAAGATGAGCTCTGGATGGACTTCATGGTTCCTTTATTGGCCTGGTATGAAAAGATTAACTTATTCCCTGTAACTACAACTCTGCTTGATGCTGAAGGGAAAAAAAAGAAAGAAAAAGAAAAGATTTTATTGTACTTTCAAAGCAAAAGTAATTCTCTTCCACTGCTCACACACTTTATGTGCTTTTAGCTTAAGGGAAGTCTGCGTGAAGGGACCATAATGCAAAAAAAGGAAAGGAATAACAGTGGGGGGGTGCTGAAAGAAGGAAGAGGCATCTGTGTTAGGACTTTTTATTGCTTATTCCGCAAGATGGCAGGTGAAAGGATCAGCTACTCCTAGAGCATTCCCTGGGAAAACATTTGATATGAAAGTTGGTACTGCATCTCCTAGATTGCTCACAGCTATTGATCAAGGAGGGGAATTGATGCTCTGCTGCCAAGCCGGGTCCGTGTCTTTCACATTCTGATCTCTATTGTCATGGAAAAACACCCGCTGATACAGTCATGCCCGAGCCACTGCAGGCTCTGCTCCACTGCATGTTTAAAACATAGCAACAGGAGATTTTGTCGGGAAATTACACACAACATCCCATCCTCATTTCCCAAGCGCTACATAATGTTTTCCTGTAACAGCTTACCTTCAGTCCTGCCCTAGCAGGATGGGATGGAGCTGCCTTTGTCACTGTCAGGGGTGCTCACAGTGCAGCAAGGCACAACGCGGCTCTGCACGATTTATTCAAATACTTGGGGCGGTACAAGAGGGAGGCGACACCCTGCAGCCTCCTCTTCTGCTATAGTTACTGTTACCTTAGGTCACGCTCACAGGACGAAGCGCAACCAGAGCAGGCAAGAGGGGCACATTGTTGGGAAGGGACCTGAGCAGCCTGGGAGAAGAGAGAAGGTGGGGGTGGCATATCCTCAGCATTAACTGACTTTGCTAATAGCTTTACCTGATTGAAAAGACCTGATTTACAATGGGGTATCACGCAGGATGGTCTACGCTACAACATAAGGGTGAGGAGCAGCAGCACAGTAACCCTGGGGCTCCAGGACCCACATGGGCACCAGTAACTCACCGAGGACCTCCCATGCTGTTGAGTCCCAGCCCTGCTTCTCTCCTTGTTTACAACTCTTGTTCTCAGTCAGGTACAGACACACAGAGAGCCCATAGCCTGAGAACTGTTGCTCTCACAAAACTATTTGCACTCTGCAGAGATCATTAACAACTAACATAAGCTTTTCTCATGTTCTTTACATTAAACAGTGACAGAGAAAGCAGACAGGACAGTTCTCCCTCCCTGCCCCCTCCTTAGAAGTAATTTTCCTACTGACAAGCCATATTACAAACAAGAAAACATTACCAACTTCACAGGAGCAGCAGCTCCATCTTAGGTATGAAACATCTCCATCATAATTACAATTACTGTGGGAGGTCCTGAAGCTAGCATCCCTGTTATATTCGAGGTGCAGCTATAGAGATTAACAAAACTGTATCTGTATTTGCAGACAAAGGAATTCCACTACAATGGAACTGTGCTATCCAAGAGCAGATCCCTCTCCCCAAAAGATACAAAGCAATGCTAGAATTGTGCAACAAAACCTGGAGTCTCTCAATAGAGCTTGCAAGTCACCAAGGTAAACATTTCAGCAGTGACTTCTGGTTTGCAGAAAAAAACCACCCTATTTTCCTGGATCACAGCTCCCTTTTAGGCATAAGGATGTAGCACCTTACAAAACCTTAGGCTGTATTGATTGTACAGACCTAGAGCTGATGGAGTTCTGCATGCGCATAAACTATTAGGAGCAAGCAGCTAGGACTCCAAACCAGGGAGCATGCCATACTTGGAGTGCCATCTTCTGGCAGACAGAACTGCATGCCCGCATTTGTGTACAGAGCAGTCTTAAAATGCTTTTGACATCTTGACACTGGTTAAGCAGCTAATCACCTCTTGCAATCTTGGCCAAGAGTTCTGCCTAGGTAGTTTCACTTTACTCCATCAGGTTAGCACTTATGTTCCTGAGAAATTTTTTCTTGACTATTTAGGAATACACCAGCTCCTGGTCTTCCCCACTATGAGCCTGGTTTTATTTCACCTTGAAATCTTAGAGCTATCTTTTTCTTATAATAGATGCATTAGAATTTTTCTTCATAAACTTCATAATGACGAAACCTCTGGCAGGAAGCCCAGGACAGACAGTGCCTAGTCCTAAGGGGCATCGCGCATTGCCAAATGAGTCCAGCTCTTTCGGCTTGAAGATTTTTCTGCCAGGTAATTGCTAATATTTCTGCTAGATGGAGAGCTCGAAGAGATGAGCTAAAGGATCAAGATTTTCTGGAGCTGAATTTTACCGACTCAGAACTAGGTACTTGGCATGATTTTAACCATTTTCTGCTAGATCACATCCTTAAATCTAAGTTCCCATTTAAACCGGAGGACTCAGGCACTTATAAGTGAAAGCCTTCACATCTAAAATAGCCCTTGCTCTCCTGTAGCATCCAACAGCATTTGTAATGCACCCAAATTTTGACTAATAGCCCAAGGCTGGAGAGAGGCACATTCTACAGCTCTGCATTAACGAGGAATCTGCAAAAGCCTTCAAATTGCATTTTTAACCATTACATCACCAATATCTGAGGGAGATTCTGGAATTTCCAGTTCTTGCAGAGTAGCAATGCTGCATGGAACTGAGCTAATTAAACTTGTCTCATTAAGCCACGGGGCTCTGATGGAAAACTGGTAGCAAGCATATTTGCAGGCCTTTTTAGAACCAAAATTGCATCAAGCCTTGTTCGACCATCCATTTTTGTTTAAACATACAAATGCAGCTGCTTGAGTGCCACCTCTGTGCGACTGCTTTTCCCTGGGGCCATTCCTGCATTACCTGTAAGTGAATTCCCGCTTTCCAATAAAGGCTCTATTTTGAAATTCATGATTGTTTTGGTTATTATTTTGACCTTCCTACTAAAGGGCCGTAGATTAGTTTCTGAATCTAGTGTTCACTATGCCAGTTTATCACAATGAAATTCCCTCGTCCATACAGACACAAAGTAGACAAATTTGCAGGCGGAATTTGAAGTGAATTTATTCTAAAGAGCAGGACAACTTGTTTAATAACTCCAAAACACACGTTATGACATTACCTGTATTAGTTTCCTAATTTAAGGCAGGAAATAACTGTTGTTAGAAAGATGCTTGATGATAGAAGAGACAAATGGGCTAATTAGGTTAATACTTTTTCTTAAAATGACTTCTCAGCATATGGAGATTTTTATGTCCATTACCTCAGCTAGAAGGCTGACATCAAGCTTCCTGGCTGGCCTCCCCCTCTCTGCCCTCATGCTGCTATCGGAGCATTTCTGAAAGAACATACGCTTACTGCTAACTGAGCAGGTTTTGTGAAGTAAAAAGGTCATTTATTATTGCCTTTGCAGTGCCATGGAAGGATCACGCTGGCAATGCAGGATACTGCTTCACACAGACACCCGTCTAGAAGGAGGCGGGTGGGAAATAGTCACCCCATCTCTCCCCAGACTTCTTCAAGAATTATCATGATAACTCGAGACACCACAGAGCACGATGGCTCTGGCTCTCCTCCTTCTGCTATGAATGGGTCTGTAGCAGAGATTGACATTTGTATATTTAATAGCAGTACCCTAGGGGGAGCTTCACACCTTGGTGTTCCCTTCTTTCTCTGCCTCCAAGAGGTCCAAAGAGAAACAGGGTTGCCTGCAACTCAATCACTGTCTCCAGAGCAAGTCTGCTGGAAGATCCAGTGGCACTGAAGGCAAAAAAGCAGGACTGGGAGAAAAGAACAAGACCCAAAGAGGCCATGCATTTGCTGCAGATGCTAATTTGATGGAAGATATACACGCAAATTAATTTCCTGCATTTGTCTTCACTGAGGACATCCCTGGGAAGGGTTTAATTTAATGTCCCATTTCCACCTAGTTCCCATGTACTTATGCCCTTCACCAGCTGAAGGACTGTACTGGCCAAAGCACTGGTTTCTATCATGAATTGAAAGGACTTGGCTTCTCCATATGCTTTTACAGCAAGACTGACACAGAGCAATTCCTCTTAGCATCAACCCTATCATTGAATTTGATTACCTGGTGGTTTAATTTGGTGAATTGTTAATTTGAATCTACTGATTTATGGACTCAGTTTTAATAGCAGCCTTTGATTGCCACATTATTCCATTCTGGTAGTTTAGTGAAATGGTACTGGATTAGTTTAGCAATATGCCTGTTTCATTTTATATTTAGTTGCTCATCTTTTTAATAAAACCTGTAAGTACATAGGACTGGTTATTTTGTCAAAGCAAATCCAAAGCTAAGGGCAATTTAAACTAGGGTATTTCAAATACTGACCTAAAATAAGACACAACAAAAGCTGGGAAGACCTACAGGCCTTCTCTCCTGCTCCTGCCCTTTCCACACACACTTTCACTTTCTCCTCTCCACCAGCTGATACAAATGGGAACGTATCTTGTGCGGACCTGTAGCAAGTTATGTCAACTTATTCAGGGACCAGAGGAATGCAGGAATATTTAAATACCGTGCAGCTGGCTATGCCCTACATGTGAGCATGTAGAGCTTACTGTGGCAATCCTTGGGTGACAAAGCTGTGGGACGTCCCCACACCTGCTCTGGTGAACAGAGTGGCACTGAGAAGAGGCAGTGGACATCTGCATCTTTAACCTTGTGCTTCCCACTACCTCAGTTTAACTAGACCAGATTTTTTTAGTCCAGCTTGTTCCCATTGTAGGTAGAGAGGGGGAAGGAAAAAAAAAAAAAAAAAAAAAAAAAAAAAGAAAAAAGCCTCTGTTGGGACGTCCCCACACCTGCTCTGGTGAACAGAGTGGCACTGAGAAGAGGCAGTGGACATCTGCATCTTTAACCTTGTGCTTCCCACTACCTCAGTTTAACTAGACCAGATTTTTTTAGTCCAGCTTGTTCCCATTGTAGGTAGAGAGGGGGAAGGAAAAAAAAAAAAAAAAAAAAAAAAAAAAAGAAAAAAGCCTCTGTTTCTTTAGCCCAAAAAAAAAAAAAAAGAAAAAAAGAAAAAAGCCTCTGTGTCTTTAGCCTTTTCTAAACATAAGAATTGTGGTTTGATCTGCTCCTTTTACAGCTAGCAGCTGAATAAATACAAGCCCTACTACAGAAATTACTTCATGGACAGATGATGCTACTGGAAGGACTGCCAGGAAGGAACCCAAAGCATGGAGGGCTCTCCAAAAACCTGTATGACAAGAGGTCTGTACTCACAGACCCGTGCAAACACAGAGCTCTGTGAAACGTCATGGGAAATGCTACACTTCATAACCATACATTGCCACGATGAACCACAGCACACACAACGGCACATTATCACAGGTGATAATTCCCTCCAGCCACTTCTGCAGAGTGAGTGCCACACTCATAATTCTTATATAAATATTTAATTCCTTCCTACCTGAGATGAGCTGGATATCTCATTAGCACACATCTAGGAATCTTCCCTTCAGCCACAACCATCGGGCCTATGCCAGCTCGTATCACCACAGTCCACTTTCGAAAGCCACCACAGGCTTTCGGTCAGAGAGTAGGAACCAGGGCAGCCTTGGGGGGAGCCAAGGTCAGACATCCAGGTTCCTGATCTCCTTGGAGCCACTTGCAACTTGTGTAGCAACAAAACCCTCACTCACACGTACCTGACCATAGCTACCTGGGTCCCACTGGCACTACCCGAGGGAAAGCACAGGTCTGCAAATAACACTGCAGAGTTCTGGTAACACAGGTAGAGCCGCTGAGAACAGCGCTCCCTGTACAGGGGAAGACATCAGGATTTATAATGCTTGTTTCCCCCCAGCTGGGAACAAATCCCTTTTGCTCCACATTTGGGGGAAACTTCCATTTTAGTCTGCTTGGTGGGTTTCCAAAAAGCCCCTAAGTTGTCAGTTATCTGACCTGCTCATTTCCGTCTTCCCCCAACGTGACCTCACACTTTATTTTTGCAGTAGTAGTCTTCAAAATAGTAAGACACAATGCCCTACAAAGCAGAGAATATATTCTTGGGTGACTTAAAAGTGTGTAAAACTCATGCCATGCTGATGGATGTGGTATGACGAACCTAGAGGCGTGATGGAAAAAGTAAATGGCAGATCCCAAAATGCAGGGGTGGAGTGCAAGAATGGGAAATGGTGACTTGATATGCCAAAGTGTTTCTGTTAAAGAATATTAATCTTTTCAGACAATCCATGAAGAGGCCCTGTAGCAATATCATATTAAATTAATAGAGTCCCATCATTATGGTAACCTCAGCTCAGTTTTATAAGATGTATAGTGTCATCGTAACCAAAGAAGAGTCCCCAGATAATTCTGCTCCTATAGTGAATGATACCAAATGACACTGAAGTGACGATCGTTGGCTACACAGCATTTTGGGTGCCTGTCCGTCTCGAATGGGGGTTTCTGCCTGCAGTGCAGCTGTCCAACTGGAGCCTCATAAGCAGTACCAATCAGTTTGGGAACCAAAATCTCCCCCATTATCAGACACCATGATTGCAAACCACGTGCCCTTAGAATAAGTCACTATCGCACAGAGCCAGATTAGCAATTACATGGACAGCCCTTCCCAACGGCACTGTTCACCATACAGTTCCTCAGGTGTTAGCATAGATTGTCAGAGCAACTCTGGTACCTGCTGTGCTGCTCCCACGCCATGTAACAGGAGCCAGGCAGTGTAGCCAACCTAAGCCTCAGGGGGGTTGCACAGATCTTATCCCCGAACCAGGAAAATTATCACCCCAAACCAGGGAAGACCACAACAGTCAGAAATTATACAAATGTTACAGAAAGCAAACTAAGAAAGCAATCCTTGCCTTCATACAACTTAAGACTTTAACTTTTCTGTCATGGGGCTTTGCTCTCATTCTTCAGTTCTGCAACATAAACTGTCCAAGTCTCTTTCCACCTTCCCTCTCCCTGCAGCCCACAGAAGATCTGAAAAACATGAATTTGTGCCACTGGCTTTTCATTAGTACTGCTGAAAGTTAAATTGGCAATCTCAGGAAGCTAGATGGCAGCTTAAAATATCCATGAGTGAAAAAAACAAACAGTGAATGAGCAGAATTTGATATGGCCATCAGCAAAGCAGGCATTTCACAGCCAGATGCCTCTTGACTATGCCATGTGTGAGACAGTGGCAAAACTACCAAAAGCCTTCCATAAGATTTCCCTCCTATCCTGCATTTGTAGCCAGACAGAAGTGCCTAGATAATTGTGATGCTGCAATTTGTGTATGAAGGATCCCAACCTAAGTTGTGGCTTCCAGGAATTCAGTTGCTGCTCATGTTATTTGAATTCGGGGGGGTCAAAGTTGACCCTTGCAGTTGTCTCGCAGCTCAGAGCGGCTGAGAAGCTACTCCAGCAGCCAGAGCATGGGGGTACTTCAGCATCCCCAGCACTCACCACCCTAAAGAACCACAGGGCGTGCTGGAAACTGCCTACCTGAAAAACCTTCAGATACAGGCGCAAGGGGAAAATAGAGGAAAAAAAAAAACCAAACCAAACCCACACACCAAAAAAACCCCAACTTACCAACTATCTCTAAACATGCTACTGCACCTCCAGCAAGCTGCACAGTTGGCTACAGCGTGCCGGATAGCTCACAAAGCCACCCCCGCGGCAGCCAAGGGGATGATTAGTACAGGGTGTCTTTGCAACTCGATACGGCTCAGCTGAACATCAGGCATATTGTCTCCAAGATGCTCATGGCTGGCTTTGACATCGTCGCTTCACACAAAGAGCCTTAATCCCTCCCTAGCATAAGCATAAAAAGAATGGGTCTGAGTTTGTCCAAAATAAGTAATCAAGAGGGAGAGTTATTTGGTAATTTGCATCATTATCTCTGTCTGCTGCTGCATCTTTGCTGACAGCTTATTTTTAAGCACTGAAATCCAGCTTAGGAGTCTTTCAAAACAGAACACCACTCTTGCTGCTATGGCTAATTGGTCTTGGAGCTTGGCAAGAAGGAAAGAAGAAATATATGTGCAAGCATTGGGGGTCAGCGCCCTATTTCCAACCCAGCAAGCTGGGTGTAGTACCATGAACTAACTGCATCCCTGCTTTCCAAAAGCGAGAGCCTTTTTCAGGTCATCTCTCAAATTTAATCAACGTCAAAATATTTCTAGAAGCTGGGGGCAAGCCAGCATGCTCACTGTTTGAAGGAATATGGATTTCCTAGCAGTTAAGCCATATCAGAAGGATCCAGGATCCAGCATCTGATGCAGGATGTACCATGTTGACTTCGCACTACGAGGTGCTCCCACGCAAACATATCAGGCATATTGCATCTTATCGATCATGCCTTCCCCTTGCCAAGGGTAGGGCACAATCAACACAGTTTCTCTTGTTGATTCCCAAGTTTTGGACACCTAAGCAAGTAATAAGATTTCTCCTTCCCTCCAAACACAGACAAGAAATAAAAAAAAAAACCAAACAAAGCAAGACTCACTTTTCACCAAGGTCCATTCTGTACCAGCAGCCAGTGTCCTCACAGCAACAGGAGAGCTTCACTTCTTTTCTCACTTTCACCCACTCCCTCCTCCTGCAGCCATCGTTCTCCCATCCCACGGCTATCCTGCACCATGCTGCACTACCCCACCAGCAACGCAGCTTTCACACAGTGTCTGACCTTCAGCTGCAACAACCCAAATGCTCTTCTCTCCCCAACACAGGCTGCGCTCCTCGTTACTGACTGCACCAGGTGATTTCACTAATTACCTCCCTCCAGCCCTCACACAGGTACAGCTGTGCTCCCGGGCCTCGGGACAGGGAATGCGTTCACCTGGCACTGTCTCATTTGAGAAAACAGGGCCCCTTTGGCCAGCTCACATTTTTATCCTTTACCAACAATTGGAAGTCACTGAGCTTCTCAGATGAAAGGCTCTCCTCTAAGCGCAAATTATTATTAATGAATTTCCATCTTGGCTCCTTGACAGAAAAATGTACCTTGCAGTGTGTTATCTTTGCAACCATGCACCCCTGGCACTCATAGATTCCCTCATCTGGCAAGTAAGGCACGTTGCCAAGAGTGATGTTCAGAGCAGCTCTCTGCACCCTATCCCAGTGCCTTTGTAACTGCAGCACAGCAAAGCTTAAGAAATGTAAATCCTGGCATTTGACCCAATGTGAATTTCTCAAATAAATGATATTTCACAGCCCGGTGGTTTCCTCCCTGCTGAGATGATCATTTACGGTGGCTCACTCAGAATTGGGCTTTGACGGAATTTTTGGTCAGTGGAAGATAAATTGAAAAATTTCAGTATCTGCCTCTGTCTCTGAAGCACCATGTTCTGTAGCTTCAGAAAAATTAAATGCGAAGGCAGGGCTGAGTTTTTCCCTTTTTTTAATTCCCTCTGTTGTCTCTTCAAATACAGCCTGTCTTCCTTTGCAAAGACCATGCGATTTTGAAGACATGCTCCTGTTCAGCCACAAGTTACAGGAGTCAAAATCAATGGCCTCTTCTGGGCTTAAGACCTACAAAGACCACAGAGAAGCACAGTGCCAAGACTGCCAGGAAAGAAAGCAAGCCCCGCTGCAGCTCAGCCAGCCCAGACCTAGGCAGCAGGTCTGTACGGCAGCAGGTCCGTATGGCAGCAGGCTGCTGCAAGCAGCAGGAGACACAACGT
>NW_009260397.1:3343927-3422798 GCF_000687185.1 Egretta garzetta | reverse complement strand
CCTGCTGCCGAGGAGGAAAGCAAGCTGTGCCAGGAAAGGCAGGCATTGCCCCCATCCCACCAAAGTCTCCAGAACACTCTTGGTAGCCTTATTGCCTCCCACTTTCATGGCAGGGGAAAACAAGCCCCTCATCATGGGAAGAACACAAATTTAGTCCTATCATGTTGCAAAGCAGCTTTAAAATTCTTCCTAAACAGTCAGGGACTTCTCATACATATTAAATCAAAAGTCCAGGCTCCTGGCTGCTGTCAATTAGCATGGCTTTAGCAGATGGCTTCAATGGAGATACACAGATTTACAGCCGGTGTGGACCCAGACAGAAATGCTGTAGTTGTGACTATTAGAATAGTTGAGGCAGGACCTTGGGACTGGAGCGGCTTCCTGAGTCCTCCCCACAACCATCACAGGCCTTGCATCATGTGGGCCTGTTGCTAAACACATCATGCCCTGTCTGAACATATTTTCCACATTGCAACTACTATCACATATATGGTACAGAACCTGGAGCAGTGGTTCTTCTTCTTCACTATAATGCAATGTCATATTATGACAGGCAGTACATCAGGTGTCTTCCTCTTACAGCTTTAAAACCCCACCATTTGAGGGGTTTTGTCAATGTGGAGGTTAGCTGAAGTCCATTAGTTGATAACTCAGGAACTAAAAGACATCAATAACAGACAGGTATTAGTTAAAAAACACCTGAGAAAACCATTTGATGTGCTTCAGGGATGTTACGTTGCCATTTGATTTGCTTTGGGAAAGTGGCTGCACTGACTGCCCCCGAGCCCTGCAGCACTTCAGAAACTACTGCTTAAGCCTCTCCCTTTGGCCACGCATGTGCTCGTGTTGGCAGTTGTACATGATTATCAGCATTTGCAAAGTGATTATTATGGCACAGACAAGATAAAGAGTAAGTCAGATCTCAAGTCAGTCAAATGTCCACGGTAATCTGCAGCGTGCGTAAAATGCCATATGTATTTATGGATGGCAAGCGTCCAACCCAGTGTTAGAGGCTGTACTCAATGGACTCTACGTGTGCAAGGCTCTGAAACCACCCACTTTGGAAGGACTCCACAGAGACTATTTTTTTCTAATTTAAATATAATGACAAAATACTGTCACTGAGACCTGACACATGGCTTAATCGTCAATGAAATCTTGCTCCCAAGGAGGCATCATATGTGTATTGGCCAATACCACAATGATCATCACTGTATATTAAAATTCATTTTTCCAAAGGGTAGTTATTTCAAACAAACTGCCTAAGTCTGAATCTACAGACAATGGAGAACTATACATGCAGTCAACAAACAAAAAGTAAAAAATAGTGATGATTTCAAGGAATATTGAAACAATTAATAAGCTGTAATTTTCCTATTCGTAACAGAAGAGCTCTGCTCCTCTTTGGGAATGTTGAATCCAATCTAGGTTGCATTAATACAGGAGTGAGTCTTTCAACAGAAATTTACATCGTTGGTTTTGAAATAGAATTGCAAAGTAGTTTCCCCGTGGGAAACTTTGGTTTCTGCCCCTTTTAATTTCAGTGAAGACACATTTTTCTTTCTTGAAAAAAGCACTTGAGCTTTTGGAGAGGAGATGAATTAGGAATAAAGTTTTCATTCACTGTGGAATACTTTTCTTAGACAATGCGGTGAGATAGCAAGACCAAGAGAGACGTGCACATGTCATCATGAAAATAGAGAGCCAGGTGAATTCTCCTCACAAGGCTTCTCTCAGTAGCCAACTGTTTACGTTAGATGGAGATACCATTTTCTATTCTGATCCTATAAAGCCTCAGCTGCCAAAAGCAAAGAGCAAAGTCAGGGTCCCTGGACTAGAAACAGTGATTTAGTAATCACCCCTTTCCTCTCCAGCCAGTACTGTACCAGTACACCAGAAAGTGTTACTGGAGATACCATTCTTCATATGTGCTGTAACCGAGGCGGATCAGCACATTCACAGCCTTCTTAAAAATGCACTTTGAAAAATTTTATTCTGTGCTACCATGGTGTATTATTTTTACTCCATACTATCTTTCTTGTTCCTCTGCTATTGTATTTTGCAGCTCCATGCTGTAAATGCCTTTTTCACCTCAGAGACACCTGCATTTTCCCAGGAAGATATACTGATCCCTGAGGTGTGGCTGATGCATCGCTGTGCTTAGCTTGTAAAGTAGCTTGGGGTCCTCTGGGATACAGGGTGCTTTGTATATGTCAGCTGTGATTCAGTGAAACTTGCTTCCATCTGAACCTACTGTATCAATCAGAGAAGCAACATAATTAATTATGACTGGGCTGCACAAAAGTTGCACACATCAGAAGCCAAGAGTCCTGGAGTTGTTTGTGCTGATGGTAGGCATGAAGATGAACAAGATGAATAGTGACACTGCCATGAACTGTGCCTGACTGCTGTCTTCTCCTGCCATCCATCATCATCACCACATGCTGGGTGGGAAGGGGAAGTGGTTCACAAAAGAAGGGTCAGAGCAGTAAAAAACTTTCATACATCTCTATTCTCCTCTCTTCAGAGAGCGGCTTCAATTTTGCTTCAGCTGTTAGGCCCTGGATGCGGTACTTCAACACAGAAATGACAGAAGGAGCCCCCTCCCCTCAGAAAACAGAGGTTAATTTGTCAAGCCATGTAAAGCATTTTAATTACAATTCGTATAACATGTATAAATAAATATTACATTCTTTCAGTCTACAATGCATACTAGGCATATCTTGTTAAAACGTCCATCTATGTTACTGGGTGGCAGGATTGATTTTGTCCAAGTAAAAAACCCAAACTACTGAGTTTAGTAATAAAAAAAAAAAAAAAGAAATACATGGGTAAAGACAGGACAATGCAAGTGCTTCTGGCTAACAGTCAGGGCATAATACTGCGTTCCAAAAGGCTGGATATACCATCTTCCTTCCAGTTACACAAGGTTTTGGATGACAGTGGTTTCCTCATTGTATAGACTTTGATCTGCGTCCTCCACTACTGTAAACTGGCACTGAGTCAACACAGTTCTGCCAGTTTACACAATGAACCTACAACTCCATTTTGTATTTGCTTCAGATTTATTACTGGTTTTGTTGGGGTTTTTTTATTCAAAATATCAGCTTTACAATCTAGTCTATAATTTTCAGTCTTAGCTGGTCCAATGGCAAAAAAAATCTATAAAATAGCTCCAGATATTTCTTGATCTTGCTCCAGCAACATTTCCCTCCCTTCCAACAGTCTGTCCAGAGGCCAGCTCTCTCAGTACAAGGAAATAAAAGTTTGGGGACAATCAGTGTCTTTCTGTCCATTCTTCTTCTAGCTTTCAGAGCTTGATGAGAGCTGGTGACATTAGAATAAACAGAAAATTACAGAACAAAATTATGAATTCATGGATTTGGCAAAAAACCCCAAAATCCAGGCTGTACATATTTGGCCTGTGACCGTCTCAGTTCCAAGTACATTTAAAATGCACCAGTGGGGCACTCCCATCAGATGTTACTTCTAAATACTAACATAAAACAGCACCTTCTTCCCTTGGTGAAACATGGGAACTTTGGTTGTGGAAATTTGAAACAAACAACTAAATAAACAATCCAGACCTGAAAGTAAGATGAATACTTCTTCCAAACAGAACATACTACTAGCTAGGGTGAAACTGGAGGCTTATGCTTTCAGAAGAGACACCACGTGGAAATTATTAGTCAATACTTATCCTCAAGATTCTTTAAATGACAGGAGATTGTTTATAGCTCACTTAGAAACAGAATGTTCTTGGTCCACTGTGAACTTTGTGAATTGAAAATTTTCCTGTTTTCAAGATATTTAAAAGAAAAATACAAGAGGGAACATTTTTCTGTTTCAACTTACAAGACAAACAGAAAAGTAAAAATAAAAATACCAGGTAATTTCTTCCTCCTTCATATGTAATGCCAAAGACACATCTTCTCTTCAAATGAAGGAATAAAAAGAATCGGCTTGAGTAACAATCTAAAAAGTCTCCTTGTGGGTCATGTGCCCACAATTGTGATGTTTTATTAGAAATATAGACAAGTTATTGTTTGTCTCTTGCTTATTCTTTTCATGCTCTTATATTCTCTCATTTCTTTTTACAAATATTTTTGGTACTTTGAAAGATTACTATTGTTATTATTTGTATGACCCATAAAACAAATTTTCACAACCTCATCTTGCCCAGTTCATCATACTGGTCATAGGATTTCCTTGTTCCTTTCTGCTATTTATATTCCACTTCCTAAATCCATGAGTAGCAGAATAACCGCTGGAAAAACTAAACAAAGTGAGAAACAAAAACAAACCATGGACAGTTTGGCAAATTTCTTTCCCTGATTATAAAAACTGCCTCATCATTTCTCCTGGTGATTCCTTCCCCTCCCCCTCTTCTGTCCCAATATATACTGTAGAACTGAAGGCATCAAGGTGTGATTAAACCCAAAAAACCAGCAAGGAGCTACACTTTGTCTTTGAACTTCTCCATGTAGTTTTGTATCTCTTTGGAGTCCTCCAGGTCCATATCCTGGCACACCCACTTAATGTCATCATCATTGCTACTTAGGATTGAGTTGACAGTAGGACAACCATCGTCAGGTGGGATGGTAGTGAATGTCGTGAATTTTACCCGCTTCCGTTTAGATGTTGGAGAATGTAAAGGTTCAGATTTCTGTTCCTTTCCAAGCTTTCCCCCTGAGTCAGCACACCTGTGAACCTGGCTCTGAATGTTCTTCTGAGCACTGCCATTGAGAAGCTGGTTGCTCTCCTCACAACCCGAGCCTCGGTCGATAATAGTTGTGTGCTCATCCTGCTGAGGTGATGTATCTGCTGTGTTCTCCAGCAGTTCTGCTTCATTTCCCAGCCAGACCCAGTCATGGGAATGGGTCATTGTGGCCTGTCCTTCCACCAGAACCTGCTTATGACGGTACTTCAGTGCAAATGTTGCACAGTTTATTAGGAAGACTAGAATTGCCAGGCAGAAGACCCCTAGCAGAGCATACATCCCAATCTCCAAATCGCTAAGGCCCCTAGGTGTCTGCACCAGGTCATTTTCCTCCACGCCCACATTGCCTTTTGGGAGGTCTACTTGAGCAGGGAAGTTGGTGAAGTCTATAGGAATGTTTTGCAGCTGGCTATCATCTGAGAGTTTGCCACCATCCAGCCTGCTGTTTTTAATTACTTTATTTTTTATTACGGATTTTGCTGTGGTGCTGACTTTCCTGATAGCGCCTTCCTCTCGCTCTGCTGAAGAGCTACCATAATATCGTCCATCCTGGCCATACCGTTCCTGATCTGACACTTTGTGCCGCCGGTCACTAGCATGGTTTTCAATCTCATCAGCATCATAATCTCCACCCGTATCGGAGTCTGCATCATTCTGGCCGAATTTGACTTTGATGTTGCCATTCCCCACAGCCAGGACACTTTTCCTCTTGGACTTTTGGCAGGCTTCAGAAATCATCATGTCCACCTTGATTAATGCACCCTGACCTTCACCTTCTGCTGCCACAACTGGCCATTCTAAGGCAGTGTTCTGGTGGATCGAGACAACAGCTTCATCTAATGATACAGCAGAAAGGGAGAAGTCCTTAGAGTCATAAATGTCCAGCGGAGTAACAGAGCTGTCGCTGAACTGAATCCAGGTGCTTACTACAGCTTCCTGAAAGGAGAGGGATATGGTTAAAGATAGGGTCTTAAATAAAACAGCTCAACCCATTGCAGCTCATCAATCTCTCAGCTCTGAACGGCAGTGGGAGGAAATGGAAGACAATGGCTCTGTGCTGCATTTAAAGCAAACCAAGCTTCAACTGATGGGGCAGAAAATTGGTCACATTTTTCACTAAAGGTTCCACTGTTATCCTTCCGGCAAATGTTTTTGCAAAAGAACATATAAAATAATTGATATGAGACGTCCGTAATACCAAAATACCCATTAACAAGCTACAATTTACATGATTTATAAAAAAAGTCATTCCTGTCATACGAAATCTGAAAGAGACAAACCAGAAAAATTACTAGAGGCGCTTGACAGAACACTTATTTTCCTCATGTTCCCCATGCACAGGTGTCACGGGGAGCTGTCAAATTAAACAAGGCATAAATATCTTAGCAGGAATAAGGAGCTACCACAGTATCTTGGAAATGGTTGGAGCCAAAGATTCACCTGAAAGAAAAAGCCTCACAGAACAATTGCCATTGTGCAGGAGAAAGGTTTGTTTTAAGTAAAAGACACTTTATCCTTGAGATAATTAAAAAGTCCACCGCATTTCTGTGTCAAGGAAAGGAGGACGGGATTCTGGTATGATCTCTACCACAAAAATACAAATGGCCTGGATTTAATTGGACTGTCTTTGTTCTCTGCAGGTAGCACTGTTAGAAGTCATCATTAGACACAAACGCAAAGCTAGAGGTCAGCTCTTTGCCATTTGAAATCCCATCCAGATGATATAGATATTTACTTCTCCACGTCTCAGTAGCTTTCTTTGCAGGAGATTTCTTTATTTTTTCATTTGCTCTGTGTCTTGCCTGTTTAGCCAGCAGACATGCAGGCAGATTGCCGGAGTGCAACTTCGCAGAAAAGCAAAGTTCTTTTCTTCCCAGACTTAAACTGCAGATGGCCGTAATAACTTTACACTTGGGTACATCAGAACAACTGGGCTGAAAATCACCATCAGGGAAAAAGACTGCCACCCTGTTAACGTCCAGTCATAATACAAATTTACAACCTAATATGGTTTTCAATTGGCTACAATTTGTTACGCTATGGTTATAAACAAAGGGAATTGCTACCCTTCTAGTTAGATTTAAAGCTTTTCAATGAAAACAGCAAGGGGCATTTAGCTGTGCAGAAGGTTGGACTATACCGAGTATTTGATTTCCAAAGTGCTATCAGCAAGTTCTTCAGGGACTGAAAGAAGAAAAAATAAGTTGTGGACAACAGGAAAGAAGGCAACGTTCTTGGTGATTCAAATGCACTTCAAACAGCTGAAATGGAGCCAGAGTGGCACAGAAGCTGGGAAGGGTGAACTGCGCAAGGAAGTTAAACCAGCGATCTTTCATTAGAGAAACAACCCTGAAATGGCTGAACAGAGAGAAAACATAAAGCTGCAGGGCACTGCTTAAATTTATATCATAGAAATCTATAGTAGAGCAAACCCAGTCATGGGAAAGTAAAGGATATTTTTTTTTAATGGATATGTGTAGAGAGAAAAAGATGCATCTCCTCCGGCAGTTCAACATCCTGTTGCCTTCCTTCTCCCTAAAACAAGAGGACAGCCTCGCATACCAACAGGGAGGTATGTAAGATACACTTACTTTTCATCAACCTATGGAAAGCAAAACCACCAGCATCATTTCAAGCGTATATCACAACAGGCTTGACACTGTTTGCCAGCGGTGCTCTCTTTTGGAGAGCAGAATGAGAAAATAAGTGCAGAATTTTGTACAGTTAAGGTTGGAAATTATGAGGCCTGTGCCTCCTCCCAGCTCTGCTGAGGACTTCCATAGTTCCACATCTCTACAAAATTATTTACATTACTAAATCCTTTGTGCATTCCTTAATAGCCAAACGCAGCATACCTAGCGTTGCAGAGCCCCAGGTCCGATTATGGCCCTTACTATGCAAGTAAGTTTTATTGGTGGTGGAACAGCACCTCTGCGGGATCTGGGATCCCTTCTGCTTTAACAGCCCTCAGGCACCTTTCAGGTTAAGCGGTAGCCAACATGGAAAAATTCAGCTCAAAGGGCTAGAACTTGACAAAGTTGTAAGCAACTTCAAAACAACTTTTATTCTTTACACTATTTCTTCACTATTCTGCATTGCTGGTTTTATGAGGCAGAGATAGAGAAAAATGAAATGGCAGTCAGCTAAAATTTGCAGGCACACATATGATTTACTATAGATTACAGAGGTGGGCAATAGCTTAGCCATTATTTTCAACCAGCACTGTTGGTTTTTATTTCCAAGAGACCCTTTTTTCATAGGAAGAAGCTAATTTTTCACAACACAACATTGTCATCCTTATACTACAGACAGTATTAATTAAAAGGGAAAGAAAACAAATGAGAGAAAGAGGGACAGAATCTCAAATCCTGCCAAAGTATATTGTATCAGCCCAAATATTCTATTTGGCAAGAGATCATCTCCTCTCATTCACATTGTTAAAGGAAAACTGAAGGCAGGGGAAGGAAGTGAATTTCCCAAATGATTATAAATTCTGAAAACCTAAAAAGGAAAAAGAAAGAAAAAAGAAATGATTTAGTATCATGTCCTTCAAAGAGCTGTTTCTGCAAATCCTATGTACTGCATCAATAAATCCCCTCTGAATCTCTGACAAGGTCCTCCAATTACTATCAGCAGATGAAGATGGATTGGAGCCTTCTTACCTGCAAAGTTGCTGCCCCTAGTCTGATGCCCTAAACACTGAGGTGACAAATGCTTGCGTTCATTAATTATCAAGCATAAACAAATAGTTTGCGGGATTATTTGGTTCTCCAGTCTTTCTTTCCTCCACTTTTCCTCTCTCTTTCACAAATGCACGCACAAACACACAAACACATACTCAGTTGCACTCCCAGAACAAATGAACCACAGCTACACATTAGTGCCGGTGTCTCTTACAGAACAGGATGATTTATATGGTGACTGTGATGACGTGCAGTGAGTCAGATAATGTACATCATGTTAATGACAGCAAAATCCAGTCCAGAGGAGATAAGGAAACGTCTTCGCACAACCACTGCGGGTTATCAAATATCATTCTTTCCATAAACAAATAACTTTCTTTATCAAGACACATTTTGTCTACATTTTCCCTTGTGCCTTTGCTGTTCTCTTCCTCCATTCCAGGTATAATGACATGCCAGATCAGCAAGATGGCCAGTTCTTGATCTGCTGCAGTTCCACCACCTCTTCTGGCCCTGAATTACATTGCTGCTTATCAGTCCAAAGATGCCACTTGATAAATCTTCTTGGATAAACTTGCATTTTGCTTTTTGGTAATACTTTTATCTCCCTTATTATCTATTTGTTATGTTTAGGTGGGTAAAACAAAGGGGAAATTACCAGGGTACAGAAGTAACATGGCACTAATGGAAACCAACAGTCCCCAAGGAGTTCTGGATTGCCTGGCCTGAATGATTCCAAACCTGCTGTATGAGCCACCACAAACACTTTTGTTTGCTGGCTATGTCTGTTCCACCTAGATAAAACAAGGAGGCTCACACTCCAAAAGGCAACCTGAATGCAGGAAGCAGAGCTGGTCTGGAAGCTCAGCAGACAGCCCATCATACAGAGATCTGATGAGTCCCACTGTGCTGGGACTTGCACAAGTTGCCTGTGAAAATCTGGGAGCCACAGTAATGATTATTTTGCCCTCTAAAGCATCATACAACATTTGAAAGCCTGCTTATCTTAGGATGTTCCACTGAGCCCATCTGCAGCATCACAGTCAGTGATTACAAAGTGTCCTTCAATACCACCTCAAAAAAGCTGTGGTCAGCTTGAAATCAGGGCATGCTATCTTGTATTCTTCAAGCAAAAAAAATAGGAGAGTAAAGTGTGTAGGACTGGTTGCATTTTAGAGAATTCTGATGCTTAGAAACACAGATGTGAGGACTGATCTGTATATTTGATTTTATTCCATGCCCAGAATAAAGAGGCCTTTTAATGGTCTTCATTCACTAAAGCACAAATAAAAGTATTTGAGAATAAACCCTCAATAGCTGGAGTCAGCTGCAATAGTCCTGGACTGAGGCAGGACACCAAAGGAAAGAAATGGGTGGCTGGATGGCTCTGCAGAAAACAAATACATCCCTCCCTCGGTTAAAGGCAAGGGACTACTGTTCTCAGCCACTTCTATTAGAACAGCTCTGATTGTTCTATCTGGGGACTTGAATGCTGAAATGGGTTTCCTTAGCAATTTTATCACATGAAATATCAAAGTATTACATGTGCATTTATTTTTAAGCCCGTGGCTTATGTAGTAAAAATTGGGCTTGATCGTTACGATGTGGAAATGAAAGGCAGCCAAGACTCAGATCTTAATTCAAACCATGCATTCCCCTACTGTGTGTTTCTTTCTCTCCTTTTTGTCCAATCTGCTAACGTGACATTCCTTTCCAGTGGGAATTTGCCTATATTTTAAAGGGAAGAATTCAGATTCTTATCTAACAATACATCCTTTCTCCCTTTCCCATGCTGTTTAATTCCTTTGTCATACTTGTGAGCCACTACATTGCTCTGTCAGTTTAAAGAAGATATAAATACAATTTAAGTGTAATTTATACTGCCAGAATGGGGTAATGAATCCACACCATAAAAATACTCCTAATATCTGTTACTTAACTGTGAGGTGTAAGTGAACTCCCAGAACTAGCTTGCACAAAGGACATAAGCTAAACCAGGGCATTATTGTGTCAATCCAAAAGGCAGGGATGTGCAAGCAGCTCTAGCTTGTTGCCCTGATTCAGGTGGTGCTGAGCACCCTCATCTTGACATTTTGGAGGACACTCCCTGAGGTTCTGGATGACCTCACGGGGTTGGGCCTTGTCACTGGTGTCAACAGGAGCTACTCATATGAAAGAGAAGAACTTGGCCTTTAAGAAGTGCTAATATTGCTCTTTTTTCCCTAAGAAAATGCCTGAGGTTTTCCAGTAGGACTGAGAGATATATTAATACACACAGCTATTTATTAAAGGCTTTCTTTTCTCTTTCTTTTATTCTATCCACTCTCCCATTTCAGTTCATTAGACCACACACGATACCCTATAGTGATGAAAAAGCTATGATATGACTCTGAGTTTTCAGCACAGGAAGCTGGAATTTAAGAGTCCTTGAAGCTCACTCAGATCAGAAAACACTTAAACACTATAGATTTTCTTTAATTTACATTTTGGAGAGGCCTTTAAGATGGCAGCGTTGATTTTAACAACAGTCAGCAAGCCAAACAGAACAGCTTTTCTACCTGAGCAGATGGCCACTAAAAATAGACTGCTCACAGCTACAGTTTCAACATTTTAAGAAGATATAGCAACTTTGATACTTAAAAGTTGGTCAACCTGCATTTATTTTTAGGCACCTAAGTCATTGATCCACTTTTCAGTGCCAATGAGCTCCCCATTGATTTAAAAGAAAAGGAATTATGGGCACAGCATCACTTAAGGTCACCTTGTCACCTCAGGTAATTAGTTGCCCAACTATAGATAAAGATATCTAACTTAAGGCATCCAAGATAAAAACATTTAGCTTATCCTCTTTAGATTGCTAAGCATTTGGAGAAACTTCCAACTTTTCAGGACTTGTGTTTTGGCTGCTTTGTGCTACTTATGCAGACATGGTGTGGTCATTATAATCAAGGAACTAACCTAGTCATTATATTCATTGAAAGAAAGTCACAGTAAAAATACAAAATTCATTCCTAAGACATTGAAAGATGTGTAATAGCACAATCTGTATAACACTTTATGCCTTCCACTGCACTATAAAGATGTACTGCTAATCTGTTGGGGACAATATTGTGCCTGCCAGAGTACCAACTACCCAAGGACATTTGCTAATCTATGTTGAAGCTTGGCTATTGAAGGTGCTAAAGTGGAGCCAAGGAAAACATTTGACTAAGAACACATTGACTGTTTTTTCCATATAACAATGCTGAGGCATACACAATCATTTCTGAGAAAAATAAAACTTTCGGCTATCTTAACTGTTATTTTGTTTTTCAGTTGCATCACTAAGGTTTGCATGAGTTACTTGGCCCTTTTTATAAACCTGTTTGAGAGGAAAAGACACACTTAAATAATGAAGGCCTTGCAACATTCAAGTATATCCTTAGTTCTGGGCTGCCCCCTTGAAAAGAAACCTCTTTCAAAGGGCTTGATTTTCAGAAAACACTCAGCATTCGCCTTCTGAAATTCCAGCTCAGTAAGGATCCATCTCATCTGGATCATGAGTCCAGATCATGAGTCTCTTCTTGCAAAATTTAGCCACAAGCATTCCTACATTTTCATTATTCTTCTAAGTGCAAGTGACTTAAATGTTATATCCTTAATTCAAACTGCAAATGAAAGGAAAAGATGTATGTGACTGGACAGGCCACTCCTATGCTAAGACTATTTCCTTCAATGTATTTTCTAGTGTGAAATCTATTCCTGTCATTATTTTGGTGATGTCCCTAAGGTCTCTTTTCAACAGCCCTTCCTCGGGCAAGCCCTGTCTATAGGCTAAGATTTAGGCCTGAGAACAAATGAGTGGCTTACAACAAGGTATGAAGTGAATTACACAGTGTGTGGAATTAGCCCAGGCCTCCGGGATGAAGGCACTGCTAAAGTGCCCTGGTAACTAGGGACTGGGCTCAGGTTCCACAGGGAGCTGGCATGACCAGGATCAGGACTGCAAACACTCACAGTGCTGGAGCAGGAACTGACCCTCACAAATAAGCGAGGAGTGATGCTTCCAGCAAAGCCTTCTGTTGGGGAGCAAGGCAGGATACTTCTTTCTCCTGGTGAAGAGGAGGTGGTGGGAAGACAAGCAGAGGCAATGGGGGTGGGCAGGCTCCAGACTGGAGGAGCTGGAAGGAGAAGCAGAGGCTGAAGGGGGATTCCACAAGAACATGCTGCTCTGTGTTTGCAGGAAACCGGGACAGAAGGCACTGTGCATAGAAGGACTGGGGAAAACTGACTAATTTGGGACTGCTACTAAGCAACCAGATTTCCAGATCCTGGTGTAGAGAAGGTTTTCCACTGCCTTATAACAAGAGTCTAGGTTCTGGTTTTTTTTCCAGACAGAGTCTGGAGAAGAAACAACATATTTTAAACTTCTTTTACCAAGAAAAAGGTGCTTGGTTTTCTTTTGACTGCTGTTTTACAGTCGGTATCTTCAGTGAGCACAATGCAGTAGCGCTATCTGTAGGCCCAGCAAGACGACAGTAGGGACAGCAGCCCCCCCACTGCCCAGCAGTACCAGAAGCAGGCGGCGTTGCTCAGGATGGGAGCCTGATATGCCCCGTCACTTCTGTATCAGAAATGTGCCACTCTGAGGAAACTGAAATTGTCTCAGAAAAGAACATCAGCTTCAACAAAATATTTCATTAAAATCATTCTGTAACACAGATGATGGGAAAAATAATTTCAAAACAAACCACATTTCCACATTTTTATTCTTTTGTATTATTTCATAACTTGCCAACTGTAGTGACATGTAATGACACGTCATATCATATCGCCGTGCCATAATACAATATGAGATGTCATGTTGTGCAGCACTGAAATGCCCTGTCATAATATGCCATAACCTGATGTTGATAAATATCTTTGCATACCATGGACAGATAATCTATAAATCTGAGAAGTTGACAATGTATCTGTGCAACCTTTCCCAATTCACAAGGTCTTTTATCTGCAATCAAAGGCATGATTCTTCCAATGATGCTGCAGGACAAATGGTGCTCTGTCCTATATAACAGAATTGGGTTAGGTGTGCTCCAGCTTTTGCTTTTACAGTTTTGGTCTGAAGACAGAATGCCAGACATGGTTTCTAAGCCCTGGAGAAGGGTATAAATGGGTTAATTACATAAGATACTTATGTTTACAGGATGCAGTAAATGGAACAGATGGGCAACACGTCATTCTAGTTTGGACATTTTCCTGTCACTAAGTTATAAAACAATCTAAATTATTTTTATGTTCCAGAAAATTAGGTAGCAATAATCATGAAAATGGGCCATAAAACCTGACTTGAGATCTCTCCCTATCTGTGTGAGATGAAATACAGTTTCTGTGAGAGGAGTAGCTGTGGACAGAGTTAATTGCATGGTCCCCAGTCCCACTCTCCAAATCAACTGACAGAAAGAGCAATGAACATACAGCTTGTTCCACTGCTACTGACCCCTGGTTTTAATCTGTTCCAGAGCAACTGTTTGCCTCGATCTGGTGGTATTCTCCAATGTTCTTTTCCATGTGGGTTGTGACCTGAAACATGCTGCTTGAAAGACTCCCTTTACAGAGATGGAAATTTGCTGGCTAAAATTAAGTAGGATCAGCACAGTGGTACCCTAATGAACTGAACGACAACCCCCCCAAAACCCATCTATAAAATAAAATAAAAGGATAGGGGAGCCTGGCAGTCTGCCATGACTCCAGGAGGGAAAAGAAATGTATTTGGTTATCTTCTGCCTCTATTTTATAGCTTTTCAAAATATTAAATTGTTGTGACACTTAGAGCTTTGTGCTCTCTGGCATGGAAAACAAAGGCATGCTCATCTAGAAAACAAGGATCACTGTCCAAAGACTGTGTTGTGAAAATAACAGATGTTGCATCATTTTAAGTAAGGGTATTAAAAATGTAAATAATATAAACTTCAGTGTAGTCAGAATTTTTACTGCAGATTAAGTTCATATTTGCAGGGAAGAAATGAGAAGACAATTCCAGAGTACCAGTAGAGGAAAGCAATTGACACAGACATGGACTAAACTTATACTTTAAAGTCTAATTTCTAAACTTAGTACAAAATATCATCTGTACTTCATAAATTATTGGTAAAATATTGCTCCATCCCAAAAGGCAACAACAGTAAATATGGAGCATACACTACCTGCTTAGGAGTATGAAGCAGCTCCTGGGCAACGGTTGTAGCCACAATAGCCCGACTACTTGCGGCACTTGGCTGAAGAAAGAGTGAAAGCCCAGCCACCAGCTGGACTCCAAGGTCTGTTATGGTCACTTTGTCATCTAGCACAGTCACTGTCTTCTCTGCCAGGATGGAGTCAGACAGAGGAGACAAAACCTTTGGAGAAACACAAAAGAATCAACTTAGGAAAGGGCTGATCAATTAAAATAACCTTTCTTAAGGTCATCATCCCTTCTTGTCTCCAAAACTTTATGCATAGAAATGAAGTGACAGAGCACACTGAAAAGGCAGTCTGATTTCATTAGCGGGGTCAGAAAAGCATTCAATAGAGAGGTTATGGCTGAGAACATTGCGTCCAATACTGAGAGCTATACTATCTCACTATCTCAGTTGTGTTATTTGCATCATTTCACTAGAAGAGTCAATTTAAACCTTTTCCCCCCCTGTTATTCTGTGTCCCAGTATGGATAAGCTCATCAGATTTACTTCCCAACCATTTCATAGGGAGGTTACCAACATCTAGGATTTGTCCTTCACTTCTTTGCTTGGAAATTCTCATCCTCTTTTCTGTTTCTGATGGAACATAAAGGTATTAGGATATACTTCCCTCTAATGAAACTAAGGGCCATAATGCTATCTTTAGGGAACTAAGGATAACGAGTTCATGCACATGCTGTCTTCTCCACCTTCCCTATCTCATATCTACAGCCTAGATTAGCTATATTCACTCTTTGTGCATTGGCTTTAGTAAGGACTCAGCCAGGGCAGAAAAGGGATATGGTGTTTGCCACTTGTGCCTTTCAGGGTTATTAATCAGGTTGTATCTTTTTTTCCTGAATTAATGTTTAAATAAGTCAAAAGAAACCTGGCACAATCTAAAGATCTCTGTCTCAAAAAGTCAAAATGGTGCCCATCAGCTGACTGGTGGTAACCTGCATCCATGTGGGGCAAGAGCTCTGACTTCTCACTGAGCCTGGAAGTGCTGCCTCTCCTAAAGATCTCTGAAGGCTCTAAGGCTTCCAGCTCCTGGCCATACTGCATGCCTTGGACCACCTCTAGCTTGGATCACTGTCTTTGGGTTACTGCTGTGTGTGACACTCTAGAAGGTCACAGGAATGTAATGGGAAATTATCCTGTTTCAAGATAGCAGAACACTGTACTGGATTTATGCCCCCACACAGGTTCTCTATGGGAATGGTAGAATGTGGCAGTCCAGAGCACAGTACCTGCATCGTTGTCATTCCTACTTCCCGTCCGATCAAAATCCTGCCTTCCTGCAGCTTGGCAATGTGAGGATCCTCCAGTTTCATAAAATCCATCACCAGGTCTGTAATGTCAAACTGCCAATCTGAGCCCAGCAGGTAGCTCAGCTGACCCCACGGGCTAGAATCCTCAGCTACAAACTGTGTGAGGACTCGCACCATGGCATGCTGGTACTGCAGAGTGCACCCTCTTCCTTTCCGCTCATCTTCATCCTCATCATCGCTGTCTCTGGTGGGTCTTTTTTCATAAGAAAATAAAGCATAAAGAAATGTTTTCAAGAACATTAGTGAAAGCTAACAGAGTGCTAATGGAGAATACCCCCTTAAATAACAGCCCTCTCTTCTGTTTTTTTGGACCATTGCTGATTCATGGCTACCTAGCATGATGAAGGACCACACAAATGGACTCTACCACTTTTTCATCTAAGCTGGTATGTCTGAACAACAACAACTCTACATGTGGACCTTACCAGAGCACCACACTGTACTCTGTTGCACAGGACAGATGCACACACAGAAGCAAAACTCCCACAAATTTTAAAAGCTTTATTCTATCTGCAGATGTCCGGTGCAAAGCTGGGGATTCCAGTACTGCTGTTCCTCAGGGAAAGATGCTGCATTTTGGGTGCAGGTGCTGTGGCTGTTCTTGCTGAGAGTTAAAATCACCTCAATTCATTTTACAAAAACACCCAAGAAATTTAGCAACTCAAACCCACCTTTTGTTGGAAACAACTGGGACTCGCCAGCCTTTTATTTGGCTCAGTTCTGTGTCCGAAATGTCGATCTGAAGAGGCAGGCGTGGAACCCAGACTGTGATTTGCAGAGGAGCACTCAGATACTGATACGTGAAGTTCACAAGCGCATTCACCTTGCCTTTCATTTCTTTGCCATTGACAAAAACATAGTCACATCTGTCAGAAACCTAAGGTGGGGGAAGACAGAGAGAAAGAAGAGAAGGTAATCACTGCAACAAAACAAGCTCAAAGTGTAACCCTCAAAACCAAAAACAAACAAAAAAGGCTCCCTCCTCTTTATACATGTTAATGATGGCCTTTTACAGTGGGAGCACCTGAACACAAAAATCCTTCATTGGCTCAGAAGGCATAATTACACTGGAGGTGCCTGAAGACTGGATACTATTTATGAAGCTGGTGGTTGACTTTCGGTTTGTTATGCAGTGAGCCACTAGCAGATCACAGTGCTGTGGAATTTATAATGAGCAAGGCTCCTTCACAGCTTGGTCAAGAGGAACCAAACAAACCAAAACAAGTCTCAACGGAGGCAAGCAGCAAATCAAAGCTCTACCTTGACGAGACGTTCATCAGGGGGTGATGCTGCTTTCAGTCTTCAAGACAAAGCTGTCTCTGGAGTGGATTTCATCCACTGAAGAGTAACAGAAGTCTACTCATTTCCTCCACAATAAACATTATCTGTTTATAAATGTTTACATTTTGATTAAAGCTGTAAAGTATTTCTAAACACTGCAGTAGATTTATCATTAACATGTAAATGCTGGCCTGAAATATAAGCAAGCATTATCATAGTCATGTAAGAGTTATATCAGTAATCACTTCCTTAATCAATGTTGTAATTTACAGACCATTGAGTTTTCTCATTTATTACGGTACTGAGTACTAGTGATAAAATCACTCCTGAATATATAAATCATTAAGAGGGATGCAGATAGTATGAAGTGACTCCATGTGATAAAGTCATTGTCATATCTATTCCTAAAGGTGTCATAAATGTCCGGGGAAATCCTGTGGCACATTAATCATACATTAAGTGGCTTGCAAAGGGAGCTGTTACATTACTAAATGAGCTGGTATGTCTGCAGAAATTAACAGTAAACCCAGCAGATCTCTTCAACTCCTGCTCCTGCTCCCATCCCGTCAGAATTCTATTTCATCACCCATAATGAGTATCGTTAGTGGTGGCAATGCATCTCCCCACCTGAACATATATTTATATTATCATCTGCTCCCTTTTATCCCCACTCCCATTCCCAATATAATTTTATTCAAATGAAGATTATCAGCTGGAAATGCTTGTGTCCCCAGGCTAAGCAAACAGATGGATGTCCTCTGTGACCACAGATTCAGGAGCTAAACTGTTCCCAGTTTGACACACACATCCCGTTTGTATCCTCTGTAAGGATTAGGCACTGCTCACATTCTGGTAAAATATTTGATGGTGAGATTGCAAAAGGAAACTTCAGAGAACATAACACAAACATTTCTATGACTCATTCCCTAAGGGGGCTGTGCTGTAGCTGGGCTCTGTTGACCAAAACCAGCACTACGTACTCCAATACCTGACCCACCTGTCCATTTAGGCTTCTCCCTCAGAACATCAAACACAGGTTTGAAAGGCTGAAGGTGCCAGAAATTTCTTTGTGGTATCACTACGAATGGCATGCTGTATTTTTACATGTATTAACTTGAATAGCAATGCAGAAAGGGGTTTAGTTCGTGCTAGGCTGTTTCAGAATGACTGTTTGATTGAATCTAAAAGTACTATGCAGAAGAGGTGCATAATATATATAATACCATGCAGTAATTCAGAACTCTTTCCTAGATGGGCTGCTCTTTCTTTCTATGGTGCCATTGCATCAGCTTCACCCTGGGAGAGGAAACATGAAAATGTTTCTCATGAAAACAACTCCAAGTGCACAGGCAAGCAAGAGCTACATGTCAGGAGTTACAGCCTTGACTCCTGATGACGGAGGCAGTTCTGCCTAGAGCCCTATACAGCCACTAGGACATATTGGGGACATTCAGGTCCTGTATTTGAGCTGCTGATGTCTTGCACAAGCCTGTTGTCTCTCTGCTGTCTCAGTTGCATGGAAACAGGAATAGCCCGTGGGTGACTTGCCTCTGTCGATGCTTGGCAGCGTTACTACCTCTCCCCCTGAAGCTGCCTGTGTCTCTCCACTAGAGATGGAGACCCTGCCAAGTATCTTAGACCAGATACCTAATTCTTAGATGGCTTAAGTGAAAAAGAATTAACATCTAAATAATATACCACAAATTAATGTTACCTACAGGCACAACATCCTCAGTGAAGTTCAGGGTACAAAGAAGTCCTGGCTGACACAGACTCATAATTTCTGTCTTCTTCTGTAACCTCAGGAAAGTCAGTGCAACTCTTTCTGTCCATTTTCCCTCCCTGGTGTAAACAACGCAACCCAGGGAGCCTGGGTCAGCAACAGAGACCTGCACTGCACCTGGAGCACAGAACAACTTTTAGAGCCAAATGGCGAGTGAGTGAGCAAGTGCGCCTCGGGGAGAAGACCCTGTGTCTGGAACATTTGACAAAGCAGCCTCAGATATGGCTCTTTGTTCTTTAGCCCTATCTTCCTTTGAGCAGAAGCTTTTGGGAGGCTTGTCAAGAAGATCTGATTTAATTCCGCTTGGAGCAGTAGCCACTGCCAGCCTGAAACTGGTTCCATCCCATTCATTTCTATGGAGTTGATCCCAAAGACAAATGAATGAACTTTCTGAGTTAGTTGTACAAGTTGCTTATTTATGCACATAGTAAACCACATGCATGTGCTGATAAAAGATTTCTGGTAAGAAAAGATTTCTGATTCAGCCTGAGACTGACCGGGTCTGGTCTGGATGTATGATATAATATTATCTGAAGCCCAAAGTTGTCAGTAATGGAACAAATGCGACTGTTAGGGAAAAAAAAAAAGCCAGTAACAATAGTAGCAAAATTGCAATTCCTAAATGGTTCTGGGCTGAGATCCAATCTCCATCTGTATTTGTAAAGCTGCTATATGCCTTCATGGGTATGCGACAAACAAATGGCTAAACAAATATATACAGCATCCTAAGGAGGTGGCTGTTGTAGCTACCACACAGCCTTTAAAATTGCTACACGTAAATATTTATTACTGGACATGCATCAGCAATAGTGGCAGGTCTTTATGAGTTGCATTGAGAAAAACATTACTCTCTTCACCAAGTACAAGCATTGCTAATGTCCTTACACATGCTCTTTCTTCTGTTCCTGTACTTCTGATAAAGAGGTAGCACACAGAGAGTACAGGAAGAGCAAAGCTTACATTCTATTGCATTACTGTATGCATTTTAACTGTTGTGCTTTCAGGCATCCATTCTTGAAGCAACATTGATTGCTTTTGACAAAGAAAGGCAACAGACTTTCCAACTAGTGCTATACGGGGGGTGAAAAGGAGAAACTATCTCAGCATCTAATTCACAATGTGTGCATGCTCCTCGTATGTACAGGATTAAGGATACTCCTCAAGAAACGTTCAGTTAAAGCTATTCCACAGTCTACAGCGTCTGTAAGCAACACATTCCAGCTAAGCTCAGCTGTAGCAAGCTAGAAGAATGAGAGCAAGGGGGTTTGCTTCCCCTGCCCTTGTCTTACACAGTGTCACTTAAAAAATAAACACAAAGGATTTCTCAGCCTCAGAGAACAAATCCAGATGTACTGATTCTGCTACAATTTACAACAGCAGCAAGCCACATATAAGGCCTAATTTACTAAGCAGATGCTCCTCACAAAAAAAGGGTAGGGGTTATGTGGTGCAACAACAGAGCCCCTCAGCTCAGATTAACTCAGATGGAAATAACATCACAGTCAACTTGGTTTAGGAGTCATTCAACACAGACTTGGCAAAATTATTTTTATTTGTTCTTATATGGGGTCAAAAGAGATGGAAACACAGCACTGGTAGGGACAACCTAAAACAGTGTCTCATGGAATCATGGGGGAAAGATAGAAGGGAGATTAAAAAGAGTAATAAATTAAACTGGATACATTAGAACATTATAAAGGTATATTTGTTTAAGCATTTTTGATAGCTAAAAGTATCTCTGTTCTCCTCCAGGGTTTTGCAATGCTTCTGGAAGGTCCCTGAGCAGTGCAACGACTGGCTCTCATCCGCGAGGCCTGCCCACAGTAGTCTAAGGAAGTTTCTAATAGAACCTGGAGACGCTGTGAACAGTCTCCCACCTCCTGTAGTATTTATGCTTTTGCTGTGAAAACATCTTCCCTCTGAAAGTGCTTTTTATCTTTAGCATCAGAAGAAGTGAGAGATGATGAAGGGAAAGCCTGCTTAGCCACCACCTTTAAGTGATTGGGTTTTTTCTATTCTGCGTATCAGATCAGCAAGAAGTTTTGCATTTTAAAGAGCTTTCTGATGCTATTTCAGCAATTTCTTTCATTATTAAGCTGCATTCAGCTACTTTCCCCTTTTTTCTATTTTTCTAACTTCTCTCTCGAGATTAAAACTAAAATAAAGAAGCTAGACAGCAAAAGACAGGACTAAGCACAATTCCCTAGAGGTTTCTTCTTTGCCTTTTTTTCTGGCATTACATTTTTGTGCCCCTTTGTAACAAAGGCCATTGCCTTTCCAAATGACTTGGATAGATTCTCTCTGCAACAAATCACATTTTATTGAGCTGACAGAGAAAACTACTGCCTGGAAATCAAGAGAGAGTCACCCCTGAATCACTACCTACGGCACTATGTGACTTTGTGATCTGGGGAGTGAATGTACCTTTCCATCTGGTAATGAACACATTCGCTGCAGCAAATATTAAGGAGATTCCTAGCACTATTACCAGTCAAATGCAGAATCTCTTGGTCTTCCTTTATTTCTTTCAGATTAAGGTCTTGATCCCACCATGACCTCTGTATTGCAGAATTGCAAGAAGGGAGCATGAGCTGCTTGAGGTCACCACAAAGGATGGGAGAACACACTGCCTTGGGCTCTGCGGCCAGAAAGGGGCTGTTGACACTTCTGTAAGAATGTGGTTTGGTTTTTTTTTTTTGGTTTTGCTGGGTTAAATTCCACTACAGATTCTGAAGAAATCTTCATTCAATTACTGGTGGAGGCAGATAGTTTATAAAAGACAAATTTCATGTCAAATATAAGCCAAGACTGTCTTTCAAAAGATGGTGAACTCAAAACACTGTCTGTTCTGTTATGTATCTGTTGTACACAGGAGTGGAAAGAATGACAACTATAAGACCTAAAAATAAACGCGTGGTACTGACTCTGTGAGTCTAGTCTAGTCTAAGCTTGCTTATTCTCCTAGTGATTTTTTACCTCTGGAGGTATCAGCCCAGTCTCTGAAGGAGAGCTTCGAAGGACAAAAAGAGAAGTTTTTAACATGGCAATCCTGTCAAGTTTATGAACACTGAAAATTTGTGAGGCATCAGTCCATTTTCTAGGTAGAAGTCTGTGTGGTTTGTCCTTAATTAAACACCCCAAGGTTTAAAAAGTCTCAGAACTTTAAGACTGAACAGGAGTGAGGAGATACGATAATGGTAGATGTCCTGCTTGTATTCATCAGATTCAGAATCTTGTATTTTGGCATGTAAACCCATTTACCCATTTTTGTTATACTAATGTAAATGTTGCTAAAATATTCAAAGGTTACATAAATTTTTAAATATTTATGGAAGCACTTCTATGAGCAAGAAGATTTTTCCAGTAGCTCTTAAAGGAATCTCAATTTCAATGAAAAATATTACAGGATAATTAGTAATGAATAGCAAAGTTCATCACTTTTCAAATATACAGCAATCCTGGTATTTCAGCTAGTATCATCACTATTACGTACCAGAAGGGCAATTGAAGCTCGTGGAGGTTAAGCTTTGTGAGCAAAGTCATTCATTCCATTAAGGAATGCAGAGCACCACAATGACTTATCCACTGAAAATACTGACACATGATATATAGAAAATATTAGACAGTGATAATCATTCCACAAGCTTTTTGGATGATCCTTTAGAATTTTGTAATATTCATGTCCTTGCTACGGAATTTCTTCTAAGGTTTTTTTTAACAACATCCTCTGTAGAAAGGGAATTATCCTCTGTTACATTCTACAGGTTTTGAGAGACTCTATATAGCCTTGATTCCAATCAAACACTATGGTTTTATACATAAAAGAAATCCTATGCGACAAGCACATTAGGTGATGGCAACTGCTTCATAAGAAGAATTTCAATGCCTGGCTGCATAATCCTGAATAATCAATAACCTACTACTGGAAAATGAAAGCTGTCTCAAGGCCCACGCTATTCATTTTTTCATGTTAAACTGTTTAAGCCTGATGAGAGTTAAAGCTTCAGACCCGAGCTCTTCCGTCATCTCTGGAATGATTTTTACAGCTTTGTGACACTGTTAGAGCAGCCTTTCAAATGGAAGCATCCATTACAGGAGCTGCTAATTGCTCGTGTGCCTTGACTTGCCAGAGCCACCCCTCGTTCCCACTGACTGCGGCCGGAGCTGTGCTCAGTGACTCAGAAAGTGAAGCCAAAAGCTCGCCTCACAGGGTGAGCAGAAAGGTAAATACAGGAATGTGACTTAATACTGATGAGACTGTCTTCATCTTAATAAATGAAAGGCTGCATTTTTCCCATTACGTGCAAGAATAACCCTGAAAGTTGTTCTTACCTATGACCCACCAGAAGAAAAAGAATTTATTTGTTTCTTGAAATAGTTGAGGAATAATTCCTGCCGTTCTGGAAACCGTGATGAGGGAGCAGGGCAGATATTCCACTTTAGTAACTGATTTAAGCCTCTTTACATTCTGCCTCTCCTAAACCTCACTGCAGTTTTCAATGGGTAACATGGCTTGTGTGCTGGTGTTGCTTTGTGCTTGTAACCAGCTGCCACATTCCAAATGCGGTTTCAATCCCTGCGATCAGTCCTCAGGCAAAGTTCCCAGCAACCCACACTAATAACACAGGGATCGAGCCCTGGGCACTGAAGAAGAGAACTCTGTAAAATCAGGGCCATAGTTTAAAAGCAATTTGGACTCTCTCTGCTGAGAAGGGTCTGCGTTTTTAGTATCAGCAGCCAGATTAGCAAAACTAAGTAGAAAACCCCCAAAGCTAGAGACCATTTCTTAGGGAAAAGGCTGTACATTATCTAATCTCATTATAAAGATTTTGCTGGCAGCTTTGCAGAGCAGAGGCAGTACATTTAACTAACTGAACATCATTCACTACGACAGAACTGAGAGAGTAAAAGGGGCACAAAATGCCAGCTGAGACTGGAGGGCATCTATTTGCTCCCAGATGACCAGCTTTTGAAGCTGAACGGTAGCTGCGCTGAGCCACAGGAGCTCTCTGCAGCTAGCATTATCACGTAAAACAAAATCTGTCTGGTTTTGTGCACTCTCGAGTCAAGTAATTTCTGAAAATGGGGCCGAACAGTGAGTTTGGCTTCTACTCGCTTGGGATATGCCAGACTATATATGCAGCATGGCCCCAAATATCTCACTTGGCAAAGCAGGATCACAGGCTGAACGCAGGGACTTTTAATTCCATCTACACACTTTGGGCAGTAGTTGCACATTTGAGAACATCACAATGCTTGTCATTTGCTAACTGAATATGTATCTACAAATTCACAACATGTAAGTTACAGCTATTGGCAGAAAAGGAAAGGAGAAGCAAACCATCGTTTCTTCTGACTGTATTACTCAAAAAGGTCTGCAGAAAACTGCTTAGCTTCCCATCATATCTATAGCTGTCACAAGACTGATGTTATTTCTCCCATTTACTTTCCTGGTCTTGATCTTGCAGCTTTGAAGTTCATTTTAAAGCACTTTCTGTGGAACATGAGGCACTGTTACTGCCACTCTGCTTTGATTTTTCATTTGGGACACACAGGTTTTCCATACTGACCCCACTAACGCAGATAGTGAGCTGGGTGGAGGCATGAGATGACAGGGAAAGAAGTCTGCAAGGATAAGGTTTAAAAGTTTCTTTAGCTGCCCTTGAAATTTGTGCATTTTATGTGATGGCAAGGTATTTACAACTTTTATTGCTGAATTTAAGTATCGCAGACCATGTCAATTTTGAGTTTCAATTTCCACAGAGGCTGACTGCTTGGGGAGAAGTGGTACCCAGGAATGATATAACACCTTCTATGAAAGCTCCACATATTGCCGGCCTATATGCCATATTTGCATCTGACAGAAGTGTGTGGTAAAGCTTCATTTTTCTAAAGCTCTTCTGAAGTTTTTCCACTCTACTGATGTATATTGATCCCAGTAAATCACAGGACTATGAAATATATGGAGGAGGGCAAGGAGGTGGACTTTCTATTTGCATTTCTGTTCAGAATATAACATATCATATTAGATTTACCAGAATAAAAGCCTACAAAGTCACAGGGCTTCAGAACAGCAAAACAAAGGCATTTCCATGCTGTGACTTTCCTTCAAATTCTTAAAGCTTTTCAGTTTCACACAAAATCACAGGAACCCATATTATGAGAATAGGAAAGAGAAGCCATCAGAGAAATAGGGTGCTGGGTTTGGATTCAGAAAGAGATAGAGTTTCTGCTTTTGAGGGCTTTCAAGGCTGTATAAGGGTGTGGTGAGTAGGAACTGTATTTGCAGTTCATCAGCTACCAAACATAAACTTCAGGATGGTGGCCCTTGGGGGGTATTTGCACCACGCAGTGGATGTGACTGAGATCCCACGCTTGTTCTGAGCCTGCTGCTGTGTCCCTACAGCCCCATGCAGAGACCCTCGCTCAGGACGCAAAAGCAGGGTAACTGTGCTGGCTCTCAGTGCGGTGTCACATAGACTGAGCTTTCTGCTCCTGATTCCGGAGCTAACCAAGGGAACACTTGAAAGCCTGATAATGAACACATAGGCACCTTACGAGGAGTAGTCCAACTTTTCCACATTCCTTCCAGAAAGTTATTACAACTACTTTAATTTTTAAAATGAGAGTACTGCTCCAATTTTGACCGTGTGGGCTGAAGTACCTGAAAGAGGCACCAACCCTGCACAGTGCAGTGGAGGAGGACTGAGAGTAGCTGCTGTTGTTTCGATTGACCACTCCATGCTTTCATCGAATCTTGCAGGACTGCCACAAAACCACAGAAGAGAGCATTACGTTGAAGTGACTGCACAGAATACAGCCTGTCCATATTTGACCACACTGGATTCCTGGAAACCCCATCTAGTGTGACTTTTCATTTCTCCCTTTGTTTTATAGGGTTGAGTTAGGAATGAGGCTTGTTTTAACCAGAAGTTTATCCACCTACTCGTTATTCAGCATGCTCAGCTCTACAACAATTGCACCTAGCTAACAAATGCCAGATAGAGTTTTATTTGACCTAAGTAAAAAATGAGCGATAAATCAATTGCATTATATTCACTGTAGGAGCTTTTTATTGGAAGTTAGTGTTCTTCCTCGATCACAATAGCTGGTAGGAACAACCAGTTCTTTCTAGTCAGCCCCTTGTTTTTATTTTCTCCTATAACCCACACTAAAAACATAATGCGAAGCCCTAAATCCTCTGAGTCTTGAAGGCTTTGCAATAAAGCCCCATACAAAGAATATACGTGTATGCTGAAGTGCAGAAATGCAATGCGAGTTTGGACACTTACCCTGCTGTACGCAGGGAAAATGTGACGTGCCCATGACATGCCAGGGTTTCTAATGGGACAAAATCTTCTGAAAGTCTGCTTCCCCTTGAAATCACCATCTGCATCACACTTCATCACAACCCACCACATCGTTATCTGCCTCCAGATGCTGCTGGTAAAAAAGCACAGGGAAGAAACCTTAGATGCCATGGGAAGATTTGTTTTGAGCAGACTTAGCTTTCCTCTGACAGATACTTAAATTCTTGTATTTTGGCAGTATCAGTAATAATATTTCACTGAACCAAGTGCAATTATCTCCAAGCTATGCTTAGGACCAGAAGCACCCATTCTTTACAAGACCATTTCTGTAGCACTCATCATGTAACACTTCAATTTCAATAGGAAAGGACCAGATCCTGAATTAGCCCCATGGAGAGCAACACACCAGATATTTAGGTCCTTCCTTAACAATCTCAAGTATTTCCATATCCTTTAGATCTGCAATGCACCAGGTAAGGACAGGCACACCCTGATTCCCATTCTTCATGCAGGTTTTGACAGACCAATGTATTTTGGCACTAGCACTTTCTTTAATGTAACACTTCACACCCTTCCATCACACCAATGTTTCTGTCATCACCCGTCCCCATCTCACCATTCCCCAGGTGCCTGTTCTGCTCTCTCTCGGTTGCATGCCTGCAAAGTTCCAGAGGATTAGGGACCAGCTGAGCCCTTGCAGTAAGTTGACAAACTAGCAGAAGCCGGTGCTGCAGCAGGACGCCGTCCCCAGTCAGGCCATCAGCTGTGGGGAGAAGCTGATCCCCATTCAGGTCAATATATGCACAGTGTGGGGACCCCTGCTCTCACTAACAGAGTATCAGCCTTGCTTATGCGTGGATAACCACACTTTTCTAGGTAGAGCTAATATAAATAAAGGGCAAGATGATTTCCTTTACTGGCAGAAGCCTGCTTTTGAATTATGAAGTCTGACATCCAGCCCCCCGTACCAAGAGCACAAGCGATCGCGTTGCCCCAGTATACAGCCACTGATGCAAGTCAGAGTATCTTACTACTTGGTGCCTAAACCATATGATGAAAAGACATCCATAGACACGTAATCTTATATTTATTAAGATTTTTTTTCTCTGGAATAGCCATGGTACGTTGATGAAACATTAAGGAGCCTGCGGGACTGTCCCTATACCATTAAAATTTCAGGGTGAGCTTTCCTGATGGCTTTCATCAGTGCAGCACTTTAATGAGCGCAGGACTGAGGCTTAAGAGTTTGAGTCTTTAATAGCTGGCTCTAGCTCAGCCACTCAGCTTGGAACGGCATTCAGCCTATTGGCAGGAAAATGCATAACAACTTTTAATAAAAATACCTATGGATGCTGCTAACTAGTGGTTCCTCTGCCTGTCAAAGGGAATGCTGTGTTTCTGTATCTGGCTTTAAAACTCATTTTAAGTTTGGCTAGTACTGGAAAGTAAGGAAGAACAATGGCATTTCTTTGTAGTTAAATAACAGCTGAAGAGGTTGAAGCACAGCTATTTGTATAAGACTGGGTATTTTAAGACAATAGCAAAGTATCATCTAAATAATGAAGTGCTGATGACTTTTCCTTAGTAAATAGGGTCTTGTGATTTGGTTCCAGATATACAATTTAAAAAATAAATTACTACAATTAGTACACAACTATTTATTTATCTCTTATGAAAATGTCCATCTGTCAGCTTCCTTACTGGCAAACGGAGACTTTCCTACATCACCTGTTACATAGCATCCAGACTGGTCTTTGATCTGAATAGATTCACAAATGAACAGCAGACATTTCAACATGAGCTTGCATCTACTTGGTATGAATTAATTTCATTTCATAAACCGTTCCCACCACAAACAGCAAAATCTCTGAAACATTTATGAATCCTAAACGACTATTTCATATGAGTATGTTCCCTGGTGTCAGCAGTATTCACAGTAAAATTACTCATGTGTGTAAATGATTCCTGGCCTGGGCCTTTAAATGAGATCTGTAACCTTGACAGGTGTCTGTAAGTCCCATCACTGTTGATACCAGCAGTAGTTCCAGCCTTTCCCAGCTATTAAGCTAGAGTTTAACCACAACCCCCCCTAGCCAGATTTTCAGCCCCCAACAGTTCAGTGCTGCTTTGATCTGGGATTTTGTTTCAAGTTACTGTGATAAGAGGGACAGCTGTGACACTGTCCTGGATTTTAGCTCCTAAGAGAAATTCCTAACATTCCTGCAATGGCCTTTACCTGCAGTTAATGTCTCCTTCTGCTCATCAGTCCCAATGAAACCAAGAGCCCAGTGTTTATTAACAAATACTGAGGGACACCTTAAGGGTAAGATCCGTGTTTCTGTTGATGATGGTGATGACCACAGCAGCTGCCTGTGTGGACTAATATAATCTGAATCCATGTTTTGATCTGAATACATCTCAAAGCTATTAATGCCATTAAAAAATAAAAAGAAACTAGTACATAAGGTCTTTAGAGTATGGTTCGAGTCAAATACACTGAAACTAGTATCCAGCTTTATTTTACCAATTATAAATAACAGCAATACCATAAGATTATAATGCCATGTATACAGCATTCCCTCATGTAGCAGTGGGATAAAAGCTAGTCCAAGAATGATTAAATACAACCCCAAAATTTTTACAGTAGCTTCTGAAACACACATAGCACTGAAGATTTTTGAACTCAGGTTATTTTAATGGAAAAAATATCCTCAAATTTGTAAGCATTATCAAGAGTTTTCAATCTGGAAATGTCACAAGCTATTGCAAGTCTCCTGAAACTGCTGCTTTTCACAGCAGGAAGCTGCATCTGTTCTAGCAGCCAGGTGACCCGGGAACACGCAGCAGTATTTGCTCTTCAGCAAACTGTACAAAAGCACCAGCAAAAGCAGCCATGTTCCACTTGATTTTCCAGGAGACAAAAAGGAGCCTACACATGCAACTGCAATTACTATTAATGGATCCAGATATATGGATCCTATTGGTAAATTCCAGCTTAGCAAAGTAAAATTTGGCTGTTGCTTGATTTTTAGTGCCATCATAAATTTTGTGTCCACTTTTAAAAGGTTGGACCACTGTGTGAAGGTCCAGAGCATTCAAAGACTTTTAAAGTTCATGAAATCAACTGTAAATTTGGAAATAAAGAGTTGAAACCATGAGACAATAAAAAAAGTAAAAGGAGTCAGCAGATCTGTCAGCAGGTTGAGACAGGACACAAACTGTGCACTGAGCTGCCTTGAGACCATGCTTACCACTGGGGAAACTATTACCTGTTACTTGCAGGTATATCTTAGATTTAGATTTCCACTGGGCTCTGTTACTGAGAATAATGTAATTGCAGCCAAACAGAAGGCACTGTAAAAATTAATATAAATAAGCTTTTACCTGATGGCCATTCAAATTGCTGGGAGAAACATTACCTTTAGCTCTTTACGTGAACAATACTAATAGACACTTATTTATTTGATGACTAAATATTACAAGCCAAGTGCTAATAGGCACCAATCATCTTCAACTTCCAGCCTAACTCTGGATGTTTGCCTGAATCCAAAGTTATCAGAAATTCCATGCAACTGAAATCAAACAAAAATATCTGTGTGAACCTCTAGATGATGATATGTCTAACTATTAAATAGCTGTCATCAATAAAACCTTTTTTTTTTTCTTAGTTTGTGGTTTAAATTAATCTACAGGCTTTCATACCTGTAAACATGTTTTGGTTGTGTTATGTTTGGCTACAACAGCGATGCTCAGGTACATGAACTGTAAACACACGCACACATTCTTTGTTGAAGATACCATGATCTTCCCAAGAGATAGAATTTGCAATGACATGACTTTTTTCTTTTTTTTAAAGGGAAAGGTTACTAAAACAGTATTTTGCAGAGGATGATGATATATCCAAAGAATCTACATAAAAACTTGATGGGGAATTTCAAAATGAATTAAGGATTAAAGGCCTTTGTGCTCCATTTGAAGCTTTCTTAGTGCTTTTTAAAATCAGAACCGATAAGAACATGGCAATTTGACTTGAACCCCAAATTTCATTTCCCCATGTAAAGCAATTTCCTGGAAACTGGAACATTCCGGATGAAAAAAAAAAAGCACTTTTTCCTTCATGATGAAACAAAACCTTTTTGTTCAAAGCGTTTCACTGAACTCTATTTTTTAACTAGCTGTATGTTTCATAGCAGCTAGCACTGGTGTCACAGATCCATTCCTCCAGAGATTCTACAGGTATTTCTAAATACACAGAAAAGAGTTTCTCTATTCATGTGAGCAATTTCAAAACATTCCTGAAGAGAAAGAAATTACACCTGAAAAATTTCTCCAGTTTATCCCATTAAACACTGTGTGTTAGCCTCCAGTTATTTGTTTCACTTGAACTTCAGAGTGGCTAGACAGAGAGGCTTCTAGAAGCCACTTAAAAACGTTCCGATAGTGCAAACAGGCTCCATTTTAAGAAACCCTTTTAGTGGAGATAAATTATTTCTGTAGAAAATAAGAGAAGAGCACAGCAGGGTCCCAAGTGCTAATCAAAGGACATAGCGTTTCGAGAAAACATTCCTTCCAAACAAACTGTTGGAGAACTGCAATAGTCCAGGCTGTACTGCAATTACTGCAAGAACACTCTCTTTTTTTGTAAGATTTGGGAATTTTATTTCTTCCTGATCCATATGCTTCAAAGCTATAAAACCCAGAAGTAATTTTTGCAGAGGGATTTTTATTTGGGAAATCATCGTGCTGTCATTTTCTATGCATCATCCAGTGATGTATAACAAATGCCCACCTGATGTACTTTTTTCCCCTGACCTGAGTCTTCCTCTGAATGGAAGAACTTAACACTGGACATTTTGACTGCTGGAAAGAAATCTCCACGGGGCTGGAATTATTTGGTGAAATTTTGTGATCTGTTTAAGCAAGATGGTTAATCTGGAAGCTCACAGTAGTCCTTTTCTGAATTTGTTTTTTTAATTTGTGAATGCTATCTTGTATTTTTTCTTACTCAGGAATGTGGTTTCCAATAAGGTTACAATCCCTAAACTAAATTCCAGCTATTACTTTGATTTGCAGTTAGGTGGCTACCTTAGGAAAAAGGTTAACAGGAATCCCTTGAGATTAAAAACTCTAAAGCATCTGATATATGGGAGCACTTCAAACTCCAGCAAACTGGAGAGATGTGTTTGGCTCTGAAGGATCCACTGAAAGCAGAAAGCTTCTGTAGAAGTCTTCTATAACGGCTTCATTGGTTCAAAGTGTGTCTATCTTTCCCACCTACTTGGTTATTGGTATAATAAATGCTTCTAGATAAATCCTACAATAGTGCATCAAACTGCTGGATCCTGCAAGTTCACACGAGTTCTATTGTTTTCCATGAACCTACAAACTGTACTGACTGTAATACAAAATGCTGCAGCATCACTATTTGTATACTATACCTCTAAGAGGGCTGATAGCATATTAAAGACACCTAAATAATATCATCACACCTAAAGAATATCATCACAAAGCTTGCTGCGTTATATGCCGTAAAATCACATAATATAATAAAATCCCTGTTCAAAAGAGCTTATAGACCAAGGTAAAATCACCCTTGCTTAAAGACCATCAATGTCCTGTGTGGAAAGTGCAACGGGATTCATGCAGAGCATTGCCTTTCTACTGCCTCCCTGCACAACTGTGAATTTCCTTCAGGGCTTTGAGTACATACTCACAGCAGAAATAGCTGTGTTGCCTTAAGATGATGTTACCCCACTGGTGTTTGTTACTGTGCGACATTAAGCTGCTAGTGCTAAATTGATGGACCGGTCATGTGAATGCTTTCTAGCCACTTCTGTTCAAAATCAAGTTGCTAATTCAAAACAGCTCTCAGCAGAATGTGAAGTCGAGCAGGATGACTTTGCATTGCAGTTGCTGGGGAACGCTTATCCAATCCATTCCACTGATGCAGCTGTGGAGGTGATAATCACAGCTGGAAAGGTGATAAGAAACATCTGGAGAGGCAGTACGAACAGCAGAGCTGTTCTTGCAGTGAATGAACTCTGTGCACAGAGGACTTGAGGTGACATTACCAAGCCATTTTAAAATTAGGACACAAAAATTAAACACTGAAATTCTACTGAAATTCAGTGTGGTGGCTGTTCTGTTGCACCTACCTCTCTCTTTTCTTAAAAATCCCTCTCCTTACGCTTTTGAAATAGCAGTACAATTAATTTGCAGGAGTTGATTCAGCGGTTATTTCCAGGCTATTATCCTTTTGTGTATAAAAAGACATGAAATTTCAGAAGCTGATACATGGCATTAACTTACTTTAATGACGTCTTCATCAGAGGATTTGCACTCAACTGATTCAGAGATGTCTGTCACAGCACTGTTCTCCTCAATGGAGACCACTTTGATGGGCACTGCCACTGTTTTTCCTGTAAGAATTGCGGTGTTCAGGATTTCTGTGTCCTGTAAACAAAACAAAGCACAACGCAGTTCAGAGACAGCTAAAGAGATTTCCAAAAGGCAAGCATCAGCTCTTTAGCTGGACATACATTCAAGAAGGATGCATTAGTTCGCAGTGGTTCATGATCTAACCTCATCTTCAAATAGTTGCAACTTGGTAAAACATAGCAAAGCCACAATTATATTTTACCTGCTAAATAAAGAGTCAGCTGTGTTGCACGCTCTTGAGTAGCAAGCAAACTGACTGCAGCTAAATCCAGTCCAGGCAGGCACACATCACAGGTAGCTTCTCCTTTTTAAGTGTGGAGCTTTTCCCAGTATTTACCTTCCAAAATGTGAGTTTAGACTTTTTATTGATTGGCAATGTTTGGGACAGGATACAAGAGCCTTGAAACTAAAAATACTGGTCTTTGAATCTAAGCCTATGGCAAAGACGGGGCCTCTCTGTGCACTTTGCATCTGGAATTGTTTCAAGATTATTTCGTTTCCTTTGATATGGCCAATGAAGCAATGTAAGGAATCCAGAAGGAGTTAGTGATGCTATTAACTGCAGGGAAAGTAACGAGGAAATCTGAACTTGGGTCGTGGTGGCAATGCGCCTTGCAGGAAGCTAAATCTTCTAACTCCTGAAGTGTTTCAGCATCACCATATTCCCCAGATTCCCATGCAGGAAGAACTTCAAAGTTTTTCCCAACTTTTCAACTTCCAATTCTAAGCAGTGAGTAAAATATTCAGCAAAATCCTCAGCACCAAATTTATGAGGACTCAGCCACTGATGTCAACAGCAGCAAAACGGGGCACTGATACCATCGATACAGTTTTCAGTTCAAGTTTAGTGAGTTTGAAATCTAGGTCAGATTTTCTTTTTGTCTTGCAACTTGTTATTTCTCAGGTTCTCCTACAGCTCTCATAAGAAAACCCATCAAAGTTTAAAAAAAAATTAAAAAATGAATGTTGACTGTTCTAGAACAGTAAAAACCCCTAAATAATTCCCGTGGCATATATGAAAACAGAGCTACCCAACACAGTAAATCAGAGCCAGGTTTATAAATAACATTACTGGAAAGTCTAAGGCCATTCCCAGGATTTTCTAAGGTAGAGACCACCCCCAGCCATCCCCCATACAAATTCTGCCTGGTACCTGGCATTTTTCAGCAACAGAGTGCTGTATTGAAATGCATGGCTTTTGGAGCTTAACTTCTATCATCCAAACTTGAAAATTTTATTCAAAAAGTATTTATTTCCATGCACTGGTATTTTGATAAGTCCAGGAACAGATGCAAAGGAGTAGATCTCAACATTTGTGAAAAAAACCTCACTAACAAACCCAACTACTCTTCTGTCTGCAGACTTCCAAAGCAACAAGCATTGAACAACCCACATAGGTTTAACAAAAAGCAGGTTCAACATATTTTCTGCTGTGTATTTGGTTACTGCAAGTGCTGTATGTCCTTTGAAATTAATCTTTTGCCTCAATCCCTTAAAGCCTTATTTTTTGTGACTCTGAGTGTTAAACACTGTGAACTAAGGACTCCAGGGCAAAGGAGCAGCAACAGAGCTTGTGGAAATGACAGGACATCTTTTCAGGCTATCTCAGCTCTATTTTGAAATTATTCTACTCAGATCCAGTTATTCCTTAGCAACTGATATGTATTACTGATAGAGAAATCAAATTTAAAGGGACCGGTTCAGAGGAAGAGAAATCCCATAAACAGAAATGAGTTTCAGATACAAAACATACTCTGTGGCTTGAGGATTTACCCGTATTTGCATTTAATGGTAATTTATGAAGTCCAAGACAAATCAGAAAATCATGTACACACAAACCAAAAAAGAAACAAGCCCTGCACCATTGCCAAGAAGATAAAAACAAAGACCTGATTATGCAGTGAGGTGAAACTTTTGTGCCACAAGCAGCAGAGTAAATTAATCATCCAGGTTTAACTTGCAACGAACTGCCTGGGAGTCACTAGAACTTCCTCCAGCTCAGCTTTGCTCATGCCTGCAGTGTTGATTAATCAGTGGCCTCAACATGAGGTCAAATATTAAGAAAAATGGGGTAGAAGGTAAGCAGGAAGCCCAGCAGACAAGACCACAAGGAGCTCTGACCCACATGAGGATTCCATGCCCCTGATTCCCCAGCCCTGCATATCACCAGGAAAAGGCCGGCTCTGGCACTACCCTGGGTGATGGCAAGACCGCCAGTAGTATCATTCTAAATCATGTTTGCTGCACCACCAGGCACAGCTGCAGTTAAGCTCTGAGCCTACACCACAATATTAAATAGAACTGGCTCCAGTCCTGAGCCCTGGGGAACTTGTGACCAGACACCAACTGGATTTAACTCCATTCACCACAACTCCTTGGGCCCAGCCACCCAGCCAGTTTGTTACCCAGTGAAGAGTACGCCCGTGTAAGCCGTGTTCCCTCCACCCCTGTATCTTAGTATTCTCTAGTTTTTCAAAATGGAATGATTACACAATAACCTACGTATCCTCTATTCTAAATAACGCTATTCTGCTTCACCCATCTCAAATAATACAATCCTTCCTCAGTGGAGAGAAGAAAATTATCTATACCTTTAAAACGGAAAAGCCTGACAGGCAAATGTGACTGATATCCTTGCTTTCTGCACTATATAGTGCAGAACTGATGTACCACTTGTTAAGTAATAGTCTGTCACTTCTGTTTCTCTTTTTCCAATAGGTCATTATTGGTGTATCTGAATTCTAAGTGGCTTTGATATAAAGCCATTATTACAAAGGTTAAGAAACCTTTTGAAATTTCCCAAGACCTTTCTAGAGAGAAGAGAGAAAATTTGGCTACTGGCAAATTACCAGTGATTAGAAACCTCAATCTTCTGCCCTTTGCTAATGGTTTCATTAAAGGAAGTAGTGTGCATCTGAATGAATTTATTTTGATTAATTACTTCAGAGATGCATCTGCTCCAAAAACTGTAAAAGGCTTCATCAGTCATGATAAAGGGCTACTGAAATTTTACATCCCTTCTCTGTAGCCCAGCATGAACTTCAGGAATTTCAAATTCATAATGTGCGTAAAGAAGATGGAAACATATTGTAGAAATTATCTAATGGCTTCATAGCTAGGTCCATTGCAATCATTAGAGATCCTCAACACTGGGAAGCAATTGGTAGCCACCTAGCTACAGCTTTGAGCAGATGGAAGCCTTTGTATTTCATCTCCACTGAAAGCAGTCATAATTTGTTGGTATTACACAGACTAAGAAATACGGAAGTATAAGTAATTAATATGTTACACACTATGTTAAAAGCACTTTTCAAATCTGCCTCTTCTCTTAGTAAGTGCCCGATGCTATTCAACTGTGATATTTAAAAAAAACCCACCAAAGAACCAAGTCTTGATTCTGTTGTGTTTTTGTTTAGAACTAAAATAGAAAAACCTGTGTCCTATATCCCTGTATATGGAAAAGCCTTATGGCAGAACTTCTGCCACCTCTGTGTTTCCTTTATATTGCTGCAATAAAGCCAAAGGCTTTAATGTAACGGAGAATTGACCCATTGTCTGCACCCATACACAAGCTGTTAGGGAGAAAACTCTAAATAACGTATGAAAGGATCCATGGTCCAAGACTCCTCAAAAGCTGGACTGCAACTCATAAAAATAAAAGGAGCTTAAACAGATCTCTGTCTGTCTGTCTGTCTGTCAGCTCTGCAATACCGAGCACTCTGACCATGCACCACAGCCAAGCGGGCTCTGCTTCAGCACCTGAACCCGTTTCCCCTGCATTGTGCCGTGTCCTGTAATACCCTCGATAACCCACTGATAAGCAGAAATAGCAGGTGAATCTTTAATGATATGTCAAACAACATTAACAAAACAATTGTTCTCACATCAGAACAGGAAATACAATAGCTGATATAGGTAGTGATTTTTATGTTTTATTTTTAAATGCAATATACTATCCTGTTTGCAAGCTAATTTGGGAGTATACAAACAAGCTTACCGAGAAACCTTCAGAGAGACTAAGAACTCATTTAAAATGTAGGCACTTTTCAAAAATCACAATATCTTGGCCATTTCCACATTCTTTAATTTTTAAAATCCCCCAAGAACTAATCTACTTTCTGTGCAGGCAGCAACTAAAGTTTTAAAATCAAATTTATTTTGTGTGGCAAAAGACTGAAAGCATCTGATAGCAATGTTTGGACTTGTTCCCAATAAATTCAAAAAATGGGAAAAGTAGTGTAAAGTAAACTGAAAAAAACAGAAAGAGGATGAGTTATAAGCAAGCATCAATATCCAGGTTGGAAAGAAGTTTCTGTAAGTGTATTACACACTCTAAAAAAGCAAGGGCTGTCATTTCCAAAGTTGAAATGGAAGACTACCACATAATTCTCACTGACACAGGAAGGAGATTTGAGCTCTGAACTTCTTTGGAAGCCTCAGACTGTCTTTGCAGCGCAATGACAGGATCCCAACATCTGACATATTGCAGCGACAGTTGGTTTTCTTGTATGAAAAACTTCCTACAAACTCCCGATTAGGGTGGTTCTTTCCTGTTACCAGGGCATCCCTTCTATGAATACAGCATATGAAGGAAATCATTACTATTTAAACTTATTTAATCAGCAAACTATAGCATTAAGGAACATTTTTTCTCATTCCTCTAATGGTTAGAGGAAGACTCTAGCGGTTAGACATGAGGCTCTAATCAAAGGAGACAGTCAAAAGCAAAGCATTGAATTGTGTCCATAAGAAATTACTTTAAAAATGTATCGGTAAGTTTTAACTTTAAGCTAGCTCTCATAAGCAGAACAGAGTAAATGCCTTTACTCAACATAGCATTTTCATTACCCACTAACAAAATGTCTATTCTTTCCCAGCCCAGGCAGTATCTCGTGTACTTGTCTAGCTCAAATCAGCGCTGTATTTCCTTGCTCCAAGCCCCAACATCTTGCAAAAGACCTGAACCATCAGACTGCGTCACGGACACAGAACTGTACCTCCTCTACACAAACCTTCAGCACGCTTCAATGACTTTAGAAATGAAGCCCTGAGGTCACAACCTGATACCTACTACAGATAAAGAAAAGCTGCTCTGCTGGTGCATGTATACAGCAAGCATGGTATGAAATCTTCGTAGCACCAGCAACTTCTGCTGTTCATCCACCTTCCCCAGATAAACAAAGAAAGAAAGAGGGCTGGGGGGCCCACACCTCTTTATAACTAAGCACTTGGTGAGTTGTGACTCAAGCGCAACTAGTTAGGAATAAGGGGTACTCCCATTCATTCCCCTGCATTCTTGATTTGGGGGGAAAAAAAAAAAAAAGATATAATCAAGAAGCCCACAGGCTAGAACTGGTGAGTTATATCAGCCTGTTAGGTGAATTATATCAGTTCCTATCTGGAACTCCTCTGTGTGTGCCTGTATCAAGTTACCACAGTTACAAATCTTGATATTACATATGAGTAGATCAGGAAAAGAATTAATTGGCATTTCAAAGAAAAATAGTGAGATCGGAGTCAGGCAGGGAGTCAAAAACTACATTATATCGCACTGAGACCTGAGTTCAGTGAGACCATTATATAGAGTTTGATGCAAGTAGCACCACTCTACGGGAAGTCTCCCAGCTTTCCTGCTTGGAGCCGATGTTACGATTCAGAGTACCATAAGCTTTTGTTCATACTCTGGTCTTGGTCACATCCAGGTTAATTTGAATAAAGTCCACTAGAAGCAGTGTTGGTCTAAACATTTTCTTCCACAGCTGCACTCATTGTGCTACTTCACAGAAAACTCAGCAGAATTCTTATTCAGAAAAGTCAGTACCTTTTTTAGAAAGGGAAGATAACATCCATAAAGCTAATGTATTCTAGCCAGAGCTGAGAAGAAGCGCGTGCTCACATTTGGTCATTTGAAGTTAGGTAACACTATGGTTGACTCTGCAGGAAGGTTTTATTCCATCCCTGTTTCAGTTGGGGAACTTCCACCGATGTCAGTGGGAGCTCTGGGCAAAGCGCAAGAATACAGAATACGAGCCTTACTCGCTTGAATTTAGCTGAAGAGCAAACCTTATGTTCATCCAACCTCTCAGTTGTAAGAAGGCAAGCATTCAGCCATGACTAATTTAGGAACTAATTCAACATTAAATTGTGGCAGAATGAGGAAGCAAAGTGACAGCTGTTTAATTAAACTCTAAATCCGATTAGATGGTGTTATCAAGAGAAAACCATGGGAGCCTGAGGTCATGAGAATGGTCCTGTTTACAGGCTGAAAATTCTATAAGTGGAATCTCACAGAATGATGTTAATCATAGCTTAGCATCAAGATTTCTCCCTCACACAAACACACTACCTCATGAGGAACAAACCCATGCTGCAGACCTGAAGGAGTGACACAGAAAAGCCAATTATGTTTTAATTTATAAAGAAAGTTTCTTGAAAAAGTTTGTGGAAAAGAGGCAGTTGGGCACTGTCTACCTTAAAATCAAAGCCGTATTTGTCTTATGGAAGAAGGACAGAAGCAGCAAGTCCTTGCATGCTCTTGACAGCACTTGAATCGGTGGAGGCAATGCCTATGCAGGAGAGCTCCAGGAGCTGTACTGTGCTTCCAACTACTGTTCAACCTGTCACACTTGATGAACAGTGACACCTTGGCAATACATTTACAAGGGAAGAAGATGGAGGTGTGGGAGATATAAAGTAAACTCCACATATGCCAGTTGCAAACACCACAGTCTACTGATGAGCACAAAGTTATGCATCACAAGTTTCCAGGGCATCCTAGTCAGTGATGCAGAGAGCTGTACCGCACTGCAGACAATTGTTAGGCTGATCTGTGAGTCTGGTAACACAACGGTTGTACATATGAGTTATTAATACTACTAAGATTACTGCTGATTAACAAAATAACATTGTTAGACAGCAGACTGTTTATCTACATAATCCCATGATTAAAAGGAAATTATACATTGCGCTTTCTGCCAACCGGATTCTTGACACTCCACATTCACAGACACTGTATATGAGAAGGGAAAGAAGCTGACGTTCTGTTTTTAAATTCTTAGCACACACTTCAGAATAACAGGAGTGTTTCTACAGACCAAACAGTTTGCAACAGGACTGAAAACCTCTCTGAGGCAAATTCACTCCATGGCTGGCAATGGGGAAGGGCAAATTTTGTCAGTTGGATTTTGGTTTGCTTTTTTATTTTGCTTGATTCCAATGCTAGTGGCCCATCACATGTAAATACTGCTCTGCTTCATTCATCAGTTTATAACACGAGGACTTTTACTTCATGAGTAATACCACATTGCAAAAGAAATGGGGTAACGCCATTAAGCAGTAAAACCAAAGGGGGGCAACCTGCTTACTTAATAGCACCCCTCAGTATTCAAAGAGGGATTCAGATGGAATCCAGGTTACTCCATGACTCTAAGGTCCATAGTGCCAAGGAAAATGTAAACTAATGAACAAATTAACAGCGCTGAAAAATTAGGCCATTCAAAATATACGTAAGAAACAGACCTATTCAATAAAAGCCACCATTTCCGCAGTCTGTTTCTGATGAGGACAGCAGAACAAAGGACCTCAAAGTTTCTTTTGGATGCTAATTCATTTTGACACACGACAACATTGTGAGGTATATTCTCTTTAATAAATCTTTGTTAAATGGCCAACAACATACATGGCACAAAAATTAAGGACAATACCTGCCCTGAAGAACAAATAATGCAGAAGTCAAACACAGATAAAACATCACCCCTAGAAAGACCCAAAGGTGGACGTTGGCATTGTTCTGTCCCTCACATGCACGTTTTGTTTGAAGAGCTTGATCAACATGATGTCTGTGGGTCTCCAGGAGTCTTAAAGAAGGTAAATGGAGGAAATATGGAAACAGAGACTTAAGGAAGGGATTTGGACTAATTTTTCTCACCTCCCAGAAAAGTGGCTTTGACCATTATCAGTACACAAGTAAAGCCCATCAGTGCACAGGTGAGGCTGGGGCCCCTCACCCATTTCTCCTGGGGCTGGACCACTGCAAGGAAAACAGTAGCAGATTTCTGGGGCCAGAAGGAGAGAAAGCAAATGGTGCTCAGCTAGGATGGGAAAGTCTCAGCCCCAGCTACAATCTCCCGTGTAGTTTTTGTGAACCATGTAATTTATGACAAAGATCTGACTGTCTTTTCAAAATGGGAACTCAGTGTTCTGCAAATGCAATGCCTTTTTAATCAATGATCCTGTCTCTGTTTACAGTCTCCACATTGAGTTAAATCTTAATTACTGGCCCCCTACATTAGCAACAGACAGTTCAATTTTCTTCCCTGCTTGTACAGTTTTCAAAAACCCTGCTACTGGAATTTCTGAATCCTGATAAATTACGCTCTGCAGACAGAAAAGGGGAATGTAGAATATATTAACAGATAGGGATGCAGAAAAATATCGCTGGATTCTTGGATGACTAATCCACACTTTCCTTGCAGTGAATCTACCCTGTTAGCATTTGAACGTGCAAAAGGGAACATAGCCAATGATTACTTTGATTTAGCAGATGCAGGCTGTATTGCTAAATGTAATTCTACCATCACTCAAAAGTGAGCATCTCTTTTAAAAAGTAAAAAGAGACTGGAGCAACTGAACAAAATCAACCATACTTTTAATTGCTGTGTTCTGTTTACAGTTAGGGATGTAAAATGATGGAAAATGTTTTAAAGCCATTACTCAGATCTGTGTATTGGTACGAAGGCCACATTGACTGAAGGTCAGGGACAGAGGTCTGGACTTTACCCAGATTATTATGACAACAGGATATCACTTCTTATTGCTTGTAATTTTGAATAAAAAATTAAAATCTTATCAGCATAAACTGTTCCCATGTGCAAAGTCCATAAACAGTATTCTGGCTAGCAGAAAAACATGCAATAAACACAGCCTGTTTTATAATAAGGATGAACCCTTCAATAAGGAGAGTGAGAAACATTTCACTTCAAGCTGCAGGCTAATGAATGCCCTTTCTTCAGAGCTGATGGAAACAGCAATTATACCAGCAGACAAGGTAGCTTCCTGTGATCTGCTGAAGAGGGATCCAGTCTCTGTCTCATCATTTCCAGTGTGTTTGAAACTAGGTAGAATGAAGAAACCTTATTAGCCAGTAGGTCCAGAGAGGTGTAACGCCTCCAAAGGTCCTGTCACTTCTTCTACTTGTGAACAACTCAGAATCAAATTCATATTTCTTTTAACAAATTTGTTTCAGAAGTATTTACTTTATTGTATGTTACACTAAGTTTATCATATGCAGTTCACAATGCCAATTCAAAACTTGATTTTGGAGCTGTAACAGTTTGCCACAATAGCTTGAGCCTAACCAGGAAATCTTATTTCCTCTCCATTGTGAAACCAGTATCCAAGCGCTTCCATTAATATTTCTACCAGTAAAGTTCCACTGCCTGAATATCGATGCTACTTGCAATTTGTGCAAAAGTAACCCCATTCTGGCTCCACATGATAGCTGGATGTCAATATGCTGAGCAGTGACTATAATTAGAGACTGTTTCTACACCAAGGAGGAAAAAAGAGCAACCAGATCAACTGATTCTCAGCACAGCTTGGTGAATAACTGATTCTTATCATTTTCTGAACAGATCTAGGAATGAGAAAAATCAATCCCACACCATTTGACACTGTTTGGGTTTGGTTTTCTTGCTGAATAAAATACTTCAAAAATATTGAAGTGTACTAGCTTTCTTTCCATTTTATTTTCCAATAGTATTTGGGGAAATATATAGCCCCAATGTTATATCAAAACAACAAGAATAAAACCCCCCAAATTATTTATAAAGTATGGATGCCCAAATACCACTTTCATTAAATGGGTCTTGATTTGATCCCTTATGACTCTTCCAATTTACTTATATATAAAATCTTTATATTGTTTTATCTTAAAACCTGTCTTTACCTAACATAAAGCAAGGTGGAATGAGAAACGTATGGTCCTTCTCCCACAGAGAGCAAGAATTTATTTAAAGCAATGATTACTTGACTCCCTGGAGAACCTGCATCCTTGGAGGAGCTTAGAAGATCCAGATACCTAAATTGTGAGGGACCACTTTGCCTAATTACCAAGTATATTGGAGAGGATTCCCTCCAGCAGCCACAACCAGCATCCCTTCTGCAAGGAAAGAGATGTCAGACAGATTCCCCCAAGACTGCAGACAAGCAAGTAGTCTCCAACACTCCTTCCCTCCACCTGTCCCAAGAACTGTTACTCTTCTTGAATCAGGCAGAGTAACGTGCTTAGCTCACACATGGCATATATTACACTTGCATTCAACACTTCAAACCTTCCCTCCACCCCAAGTTACTCCAAAAAGATGATCTCATTAGATAATCTAACCCCCTTAGGTGATGGAAAATGAAAGTTAATAAGGACATGAAATAAAATCAATTGAACATTTTCATGCTTGATTGTGTCTTCCTTTACCATGTTAAAAGCTGTAAATGTGCATAGTTTGTTTTTTTTAAGTGTCTATCATAACAAATGTGTATCAACAGTGACTGCGCCTCTGGCTGGGGGCCTCTCCATTTAGCAGGAGCTGTGACACCAAGTTCAGTTAGGTACAGCTCACTAGAAAGGCAAGTATCATGCTAAAGCTGTCTCTGTCTCCTGTTGACTAGAAGAGATATGTCAGGATCCAGTGGCCAATATATGTTTTCCAAGAAAGATGGCATTTCCTGCTGTGTGGAGGAAGAGTCTGTAACTGAAAATGACTTCAAAGGAAACGATTCTGGAAGCACTTAAAACACAGAATAAATTTTAAGGACAACTGCAGGAGATGGGAAGCAGAAGCCCACAGTTCATCTTTCTACAATGACTTAAAATATAGAATAAGGACATAAAGGTGACCGGAGAAGATGGGAAGCAGAAGCCCACATTTTATTTCTCTATACTTAGACATAAGTGAAACAAAACCCCCCGATTTTCTAAAAGATGTGTATGTGTAACACAGGAAACTACCTGCTCCTCTGTGAAATTTCATTCCTTACTTCCAGTAGTTTGCTAAATTGACTTAGAAATGAAAGCACTTACATAGGAAACACATTATCTAGAGAGTAAAAATTGTAGTTATGGGTTGAAATGTGAGTGACTACCTGAGATATTCCAACTCCGGCATCATTATTGGTTATTTGGAGCATAGAAAATGCAAACAGATGAAAAGCTGTGAAGTGACAGGTTAAAAGCCCTTCTTCTGAGACCAACATACTTGAGAACCTTCGCTGTTGTTGTTTCAGAGCATTGCTACTTATGAATATAAGTACACTTACAGATACTCATGAATACACTTACACACAATGAATATAAGCAATAAACTGTCCTAAGTTCTCTCGAAAACTTACGGTTTTGTATATTTTTGCAGTTCATAAATTATACATATTTCATCTATAGTAGACATATGACAACACCTACAATACGTACTCATACATATAATTTTTTATCTAACAAGCACTCTTAGAAGAGTAACCACGTGCCTGGAAAATAGAGGGGAGAGAAACATATTAAGAGCATTAGTTCAGTGACTGCAACTACTTACAACATCCCCAGGAAAAGATAAATATTTGTTACGAATACCAAAAGCTATGCCAATAAAATGGCCCCAGAAACTGCAACACATTCTATCCTTTCTAATCACAAAAATAGCTTTTCATTTACTCAAACATCTAAGGAATAATTGTCTGAGAAAGCCTGCGGCTATGATGAACACCTCTCATGTTTTCTCCGTTGCTGAATGGTCCTATTAAGTTTATCACAGATGGGAGTAGGAATATTGGTAAAGCCTGAATGGGAGAGAAAGGCAGTAGCCACCTGGTGATCTTCTAATGGAATAGTTCATGGATGCTTAAGCAGCCGTGGATGGAGCTATATAATATCTTCTTGCTGAAATAATTTCATGGCTTATGGTTCTCTTTTGTTGCAAAAAGACTAATACATGAAATTTGTCAATTTAAGGGCATTATCTGGGCTCAAGATCTGTCAGTCATTTACCTTCCTTTTTCACAAGTCTGAGGAATTTATTTGGAAATGGACCCCCAGTTAAATTGGGTTTGTTCCACCATTAAACAGAACCAGCACAGCTCTGGTGATGTCTCCAGTCTGTGATGACCGTGGGAATATAGCTGGTAGTAAAAAGGCAATTTTCATTAGCAATTTGAAATTCTTCCCATGTTCATTTCAATTAAACCTGCGGCCCTGTTATACAGTTGGCTATCTATCTATAATAATATTGCTGTGATAGCTGTAATCAATAGACAGTTGCAGATTGAAAATATACAAGCATATTAGGACACATGCATGGATGCACACACAATTACACACTACAGGTATATACGTGAGTAATCTATATGCACACATATACATACATAACTATAATGGAAACAAGATTATGAGGCATTCAGTGTTGATAGAAGCCATAGACTTGATTATAGGCAGCTAGAGGCAGTACTTTTCATTTTATAAATAACACATTTCTATCCCAGATATTCTTACTGTAAATATTTTGCAAACATAATTTTTTAAAACCTGATCCCACTGAAATCAACAGCGATTTTGCCAGTGGCTTCAGTACAGCCAAGGTCCATTCTATCAAGCATTATGGAGTAAACCTAAAGAGTCCTCCCTAATGTACTTTCCCAAGCACTTCTATAAACCCCGCTGACTTCCACCTGAAGGACTGGCGTCCTACTCCTCAGACAAAACTGTTTGATTTAATTGGCTGTTATGCTAATAAGATACGACAGATACAAGGGGTTTTCCACCACTTGATGATGATCTGGATCACAGTGGTAGCTTTGTTGTTGTGAGTTTATCCCTTAACATGTTGCAGATGTTCACGGTGGTTGATATGAAACCATTACTGATACAGGTGGAGACTGTAGAGACACAGGGTGTAACAGCAGCACAAAGTCATGCTGGGAAGCAAAGATGGAAATCTTAACATGGTTTCTGAATGATGGGAGTCAAGAACAGCTTAAAGAGGCCTTACAGTGAAGGCCTGATGTTTACAAATACTTATGTACCCTTCTTATTTGCTTCAGTTTTTAGTGCTGTATTGTTCAGCAGTAGCAGGAAAAGCTGTCAAGGAAGAATACTTTGATAAACTATACACTGAAGATATCCACATAGTTACAGACAAAAAAAGATGTCATTTTTGGGGATGCGCTTTGTAACAGATCCAATTCACAATCTGTAGCTCCGGGAAAAGACTGAAGTGCCTAAGAACAGAGTGCCATTTACATGCTCTTAGGTATCCTGCCTGGCCTCCAGATGCTCTTCCATAAGGGCACAAGTCTCCTGTAAGTCCTGGTAGTCCTGGATAGATGGCTCAGACTCTACTGCATCTTAAATGATATTACACACCTATGTGTAGGCACCTGGATCACTTCCTTCTTTCTTCTCCTTGAATTAACTTGTGCAAGTTTCCAACTTGCGTTCTTTGTGCTTCAGCTCCCCACTTACAGAGGGGCTACTGTCTTTACTCCATTTGTTTAGAGTGGAATTAGAAACTCTTCTACAGTCAATGAAAATACAGTGCGTACTCTAATCCACTCCTGGAATTTCAGGTGGAGCCCCCAGATTCTACTGAATATGGAACCAAGTTTTATATAGTGCTACAAGCCACACTGATAACGAATAAATTGTTCAGTTTGGAAAATTGAGGTAAAATCTTATGTAGCCTGATTGTTTCAGGGGACTGGCACAATACTGATCACAATGTGGGGTGGCATGTACTCTATAGCTGGGGCGAAGTAATTTTAAATGCTTTATGGACTTTAAGGATTAAGTCCCAAGGACAATTTCTTGTTTTAAGTAACTGGGGTACTGCATGATACATGGATGACTTTTATGGCCACTGCAGAGGGTTGTGAACTTGTTTTATTTGTGTAGATTAATATGTCATGGATTATTAATGAGTTACTTTCTCCTTCTAATAGGCAGTATTCATCTTCTACAAGTTCCTTAAGGTCCTTGATTTTTGGCTGTAGAGTACACATGAACACTCAGCCCAAGTTTGTGGATGTCAGAACTCTAAACCACAGTGGAAGTGAAGCAGGCGGCTTCTGCTAAATTATTTCAATTTAAGTTAGTCTATTTTGAAATCAGCAAGAGAAAATTTCTACTTGCTCATTTCTTATTTTGGCTGTACAGTTTTAATTTTTGATAAGCAAAATCTGTAACAAAGACAAAGTAGAGATTCTTATGAAACTATGAAAAAGTAGTAATAAAAATGCAGAAAATAGTCATTATTATTTCCTACCCTAGCCTCTAGAGTATTTTTCCTTTTCAAATAGTTTATTGATTTCACTGACTTCATAGCAGGTCCACATAAGCAAAGCACATAGATGGCAGGAACAAGATTATTGCATTAATGAGAGCAGATACTGTACAGACATCAGAAACTTGGTACAGTTAAAAAGATGAGAGTGACACAGGAAAATTAAATTACTGATTAGACATATAACTAAAAGACTGGTGGGCCTTATAATATACAGGAACCAAGCCCAGCATATATGTAGAAGGAGGCAAAGTATATAAAGTATATGCATAATCACAGATGCAATTATTTCCTCCTTACTCAAGCAAAATCATGTTTGACCTTCAGGGGTTTCTTTGCAAGATCATGCTGGCTAGAGGTCCATGGCTAGGGAAGCACCTTTGAAATAGGTTGCTATGATCATTGTATAAGTCAGTGATATGAAGGACAAGGGGATCAAATCCATTTGTTTAAAGCAGTATTTTATGTTAGTGTAATCCGAAGCAACCACAGCGACCATTAACTTTATCTGAGCATCTGCAACACTGACAGAGGCTTGAAAAAAGATTTGTGTGCTTGAAAGCTGGTCTGTTTTTTCTAACTCTATTGGATAGCCCAGTAGGAGACATTACCTCTAGCCACAAACCTTGCTTCACTTACATTTTTACTCTTCAGGACTAGAACAGCATCACCAGTACTGAGTAGGGGAGAGTGGCAATCATGTTTAAGCAGGGAATTTTCCTTTATAAAGAACCAGCAGCACAGAATGATCCTGTAAGCCAAACACTTACATTGTAACATAGGAAATACTAACTACTATGCCCATTTTAAAGATGAGTAACCAAAGTGTTACCAAAGATCCAAAAGAGGCAGAAACCAACTCCAGACATGTGGCTCCCCGTCCATCAGACAATTCCTGGTTTTGCATATCAGAGTCTCCCAGTGCTTAATGAATAGCCCATAATCTGAATGAGGTAAGAGCAGCGAGGAGGAATTACTGAGTCTCGAATGACTTATTTATTACAACACCAAGCTCACTCCTGAAGCTTCCAGGCATTCTTAAAACATATGCCGCAGGATACCTCGTGCCAGCTGGCAGCGCCACTGTTAGACACTGCTTTTCAATGCTTCCAATTGACATTTTGTCCCATATCCAGAATCTAAAACATAGTCTTCTCTGCTGGCTCAATCGAAGCTCCAAGCCATACAAAAACTTCTCGGTATTGGCACACAGGCACGTAGTACCCTATACAAAATGATTCCAAAGTACATCCAGGTCTTAGACTGATCGCTTTGGTTTCTGCTGCTGACATAATATATGCAGCAGGAGGCCTTCTACCTTCTGTTAGCTCTCCAAAATGAGAACTCAAGATCACAAAGAGGTTATTGCAAGCCTTTTGGATGTCAGTCAATTGTGCACTGTTTCAGAACACAAAAGGAAGAGAATTCACCTTTAAATCACACAAGGTGATTTTGCCCACATGTTCTTTTCCCAGCTACATTCTGGTAAAATCTGGTTTATGCAAATGAAAATAGAAGCATTATGTCAAGGTAAAAACCTTCCACATTAAAGAAAACAAGAAAAAAGAAAAAAAAAAAGAGATAAAGCAGTTCTCCCTGGAATGGCATACTGAGAGTAGAACTTGATAACGAACCTGAAGGTTTGGGCTGTCAGAAGTAGTTTGGGGGTAGGAGGTATAGATAAATGGGCTGTGCTGCAGAACCATACTATATGTAAGCACATTATGTGGTGCTGTAACACATGGGTGTGTTTTTCAATACTGAATTTACAGGCCAATGTTTCCCTCTACCATTTTCTCCAATCCCCAGTGAACTTGAATTATTTTTTTTTACACTACGTTTAATCAAAATACTCATTTCACAACCTCCAAAACATGCAGAGCTCTGGTCCTACAGGGCCTTGGAGTACAGAGTACAACACAGTCACTAATCCTGGTAGTGACAGTCAGCATTCAATATTCAACTACTGTAATTAATAAAACTGCATTGTTGCTATTTTTCACTAATAGAGAATTTCCAAAAGCAAATTGCAGCAATAAATTACATCATTACAGCTCATATTATTGTTCTGTGAGGTAACAGATCTTGCAGAAAGACCATCAGCTTTGCTAGAGAAAAAAAACAGAGGACAAGTCAGATGACTAGGACCTGATTAAAATTAACGTCAGTGTTAGTTTTCTTTCCATTTGCTTGCTGAAATTCCCTCTCTCACCAGCGTGCTGGCTTGCTGATGCTCATGCTATGGTGTTGGTGCTTTAAATATTAGGCATGATTTGTTTCTGAGGGGAGAGGCAATCTTGACAGGTTCACTGTGCCGATTTACATTGCCAGGCCCTGCAGTTTAACTGGTCTAAAGCACACACTGCCACAACGGGGCCACTGCCACAGTGTAGAGGTTTTGGTCTGTTAATTCATTCAGCATATGTGCATCAATCTGGAGAGCTTGGGCATTGCAGAGAGACCTTTGCATACAGCCCCTCTAGCTCAGCAAAGTAGGTTTTTCTAGTAGCCCAAGCTTTGGTGTGGTTTTGGTTCCCTTTGGATACTGGGATTATGAATAGATCAAGTCCCATCGCCACTGCTGCTCCCCATGTCTTTATAGCAGCTGCTGCACAGATAGGCAACAAGAGAGCCAGGAGCACAGCACTAGCTTTCTCCCCAGGACTGTACTGAACCCTGTCCTAGGTTTTAGTGTTTTATCTCCCTCAAACAGAACTACTGAGTTACAAGGACAGATTCCTAATGGATTCCATGACAAACATCCCCAGTGCTGAGAGTCTGGCTGGATAATGAACTGTAAACTGAAAGCAGGCTAAGGCAAACATGCATCTAATAGCAAACCGAAGGTGAAAAGTTGCTGGTTTTTTTAATGCTTGGGATAGCTCATTGTAACACAGGCTTATAAAAGTCTTGGTGATATTTTTCCCTGTGTTTACTCGTTATCTTCCTATCTATAGTAAAGCATCTCCTTGTTGTCTAGATAGTCTCACTGTCCAAGCTGGAGTGCCTCAGGACCTCATCAATTAGAGTCCAGCCTAAACAATTCATAATTCTGCTAGGTAAGTATTTCACCTGATTGTGAAGAATAAGGTATCCCCCAGAAATATTAAAACTCTCTTTACAGATCAAAATCATCATTAGAAGTTGCCTATTAAGAGAAATTGTTCCTGGTTTGAGGTATGGGTCACAGCTAACCCACTTAATGCTCAAGCTGGCTGAGCGACTGCTGTGTTTGCAAACATACCTAGTCTGCTCTGGCAGTCACTGTTCAGCCTGGCATCTCTTTTAAGTGACAACATGAAAGGTGAAGACCATTTACTCTCTAGGGTAAACCACAAATGTTTGTTGTCTGGAATAAGTTTTGGCAGTACCTGGGCTTGTATTTATCAGTTAAGTCAAGACCACTGATTGTTAGCTAAAGCTAACGAGAGAACACTAGCTCAGATGTAAACTAGTGCATTAACTACCATAGGAGAGGGCATAATCTAGTAATCAAGACTGCTGAGTTCAATTCCCCTTCCAGCTCTGTCAGCACCTCATGAACAAACTCATGCAATGTTCTTCTGTCTCCCTTTCCATTTCTTTCCAATCCTTTGCAGCAGAAGTGCAGCACTGCAGGAGATTTAGAATCAGGCATAGCATTTGCCTCCCATCATTGGCCATGGCTGAACTCTAGTCACTAAAGTCTGAATCGCTTCACACATGCGATACTCTTACAAATTAGAAACTTCTCTGCCTTTAAATTCCACTTCTGTTTCTACTGCAAACTTGTGCAGAATATCAGCCTCTGAAATGGGTCTCCTGCTCCTGCTGAGAAGTGCTTCTCTGCCCTCCTCCATCTGATCTGGCAGTGAAGGCAGCAGTGGAGGACGCAAAGGGTGAATACAGTCCTTAGCAGCTACAGCACCAAAATACACAGCCCTGGAACATCCTTCTCTAGCACTATCATCCAGGTCCAGAGCTCACTTTCTGCTGGCTCATTATTATGCTTCTGCATGGTGTCTGCTCACATGTGCATGGCAGCTGTGAAATTGCCTTTGTGGTTATGTTAAACAATCAGAATTTTAATCAGTTGTCACTTAAAATATAAACTGTTGCTTAAGATGTCTTCTTCTGATGGAACAGTATCACAAACCTGAGCCAATACTTAAAGCAGGCCCAAAATCCTACCCAATAAATCACAAGAACAAAAGAATCTCCTGACTTCATGTGTTACACAACGCAATGCCATGAACCAACGCCAAAATTATCTGCAGCAGAATGTGGGCTTGACTCAGGCTAATTTGCAATGCTGAGAATCAGTGTAGAAGCACCTGGCTATCTCCACGCAGCCCTGCACTGTGCTGTGCTGTCAGAAGAGCGAGCCCATGGCAGTACTCTTCTAACATGCACAAGTGATCAGCATCAAGCAAGGACTGGCTGGAGAATCTCAAATCCCTACGCCCTCTATGTTAGGACAAAAGTGTGATCCTGTGTCCCGGTGTCAGCTGCACTGTCCCTCCTTTCCCATTCATGGAACTCAGTTTCATCCAACCTTGAACAACACCTTGATTTTCATCAGCTTGGCTTGTGGACTGAGAATTTTCTGGAGGATTCTGACTTGCCTGTTATTTCACAGAATCACAGAATCGCAAGGGTTAGAAGGGACCTCGGGAGATCATCTAGTCCAATTTGTCTGTGCAGCATTTAGCGCTGTGAGACACTCCTCTTTGAGGGGAGCATTTAGGTATTACCGTAACACCAAGCATCTGATAATTGGCTGGCTGTCTCACTGCACATTCTCATTGTTCTGCAACTTTTTGTTTGGTTTGCAGGATTTCTCTCCTGTCGAGGCTGAGAAGGACATATATCAAGCCTCATATTAATATACCTCTATTCCAGGCAGGAAAATTAGCAAAGAAAAACAAAATTCTCTATATGGCAGAGATTTTTAAAGCTAGCTGACCCCACCTCTCCTCAGCATTTTAAAAATCTCAAAGTAATCCATTCAATAGCATTGTCAGATATGAGGGATGCTGGAAGAGGAAATTATACATACTCTTGTGCTGCATAGAAAATGACACACAACTCGATCCAATGGAAAAATTAATTCCAGCCAGCTGAGATAGCCTTATTGATCCATTCTCATTTCCTGCAAAAGGTAGGACTGAATGTGATTGCAGTAAAGAAAAGGAAAACAGAAGCTAGAAGCAAAAGTGCAGAGATTGTAGAAATGATGACTGGGACTTAAAAAGGCACTGTCTAGTGGAGCCACTTTGAATTCTTTATATTGTCTGCATCTTCTGACCAATTTAAGATCAATGAACAACAGTTCATCCTTTTTTTGCTTTTGTTTCCTGATGGGCAGACAACAGAAAAGCCAATTCTTAACAGATAAGATTAATCAATATGCACTGCTAGTCACAGCTCGACACACTATGTGACACGGCCAATTTATAAGCAGGTATGCAGGCTCCTGAGTTCATCTAGTATAAATATAGAGCAATGACACAAACTTTCATGAAATTACATCCACCATAAATCTAAGGGAAGGAAAGCTATCCTCCTTTAAACAATTGTAACCTGCCATGATGGAAATTGTAGGCATATACGTGATCTCGGGTACTGCTTCTCCCTTAACATCAAAAGATTGCAACTCTGTTCTTTCACGCAGGGCACTCAGTTCTGTAACTAAACTCTAAAACCTCTTGACTTCATGGTCTTATTTAGGGCTTCACAGTGGATTTAAGTTGTCCCAGTTAGTATTACTAACAGTAATAGGATAGTTTTACATCAAATAAATTCCCTTCAACTCAAAGTGTTTATTTGATGTGATTCATAATTAAATTATCTGACACAATACTTGTCAGCTGAGAAGTTTGATATGCAGATGATCTGTTCATTTGTTTGGGATAAGTAAATCAGGAAATGGATGTGTTTACATAGCCTCAGATTTTATCTTCTGGAAAGCTCCTCAGTGCCTGTTGCCCCTCACTTCATTCAAGACTCAGAGATTAACAGGAGTGAGAAGTCTGCACTTCTGTGACCTTGAAACAACAGAGCTTTACAGCGTGAACTCACAGACTGTGCAGGGATGAAAACTCTATTTATTTAGGTCCATATTTTAAAATGGTATTCCAAGGACTTCATTACAATGAAATACCTTAAAGAATCTTTACCTTAGGGAATAGCACACATAAATGTGTATATAAAACAAACGTTGCTTTGGGAGCTAAATTTTCGATCACCTGTGTTTTAATGAAAAGCAAGTTAACAAGCATACATATAAATGTCAAAAAGTGGTTTTGGCTGAGTCACAGCTCTGCATCTTAGACGTCCATTCACTTATTTCTGCAGCAGAACTGTCAATACATTGACTTCTGAATGTAAAGGAAGGTTCACACAAATCAAGCACTTCCTAATGAAACAACTTACCATGGAGCAAAAAAGTATGTGTGGAACTGTACTGCCTAGTGAGAAGCCAAGGAGAATCTCAGCTACACATTATCAGGGTATTTTACATAAAAAAATCTGAATTTGGATTAGCCAGCAGTTCACAGGATGCTATTACGCAATGAAAAGATGCACTTCACATCAGTAGAAAGGCAGGACATGTAGAGACAGATGATATCTTTTATTAGACCCACCGATACAGCTGGGGAGAAAAGACTGAGCTCGTGAGGTGTGAAAAAGCAGCAACAACCTTTAAGAAATACCTGAGAGATGTTCACTTGTAAGCAATTATCAATGGATTACAGAGTCTGATGAATGACGTCTGAAAGACCCACTGAAAATTTAGTATTACTGTTATTTTAAAGAGGAACTACACATGGTGAGCAAGTTGCATGGCTTCCACGGTGACAAATGTCTTTTGGATTAAATTCAGAGTAGAACTCTCAGAGTGGATTCCTGACACTGGGTTTATGCTTCAGCACTTTAAATACCTGGATTTCATACAAGTCACAGTTAGAGATAAACTAATTCAGAGGGGGGTTATCCTGCTGTTGAAGGACTACTACTTCAGTTCCATATACAGGGACCCAGATGGTCTTCCATAAATATGAAACCATTGATTCCCCATCTTCCTCCGATGAAGGAGTTCTCCTTTCATACCTTCTCCTTCATGCCTTACTGGCATCAAACAATGCACTTCTACACAGGTCTTCTACCTTGTTCTATCCCAAAGCATATTATCCATTTAAAGCATGAAAAGAAATCTCTTGCTAAATTTCCTAAAACGTGGTCTCATGTTGAACACAAACATATAGATGTCTTCAGTGGGATTTGTGCATGTGCACATGCTACAAATATGAACAATTTTTGTTTTATTTTTTAATTTAGTCTTGTGGCAAAATCAATATAGTTGGCTACATTCACTCATGACAGGACAGAAATTTGAGGAAAATGTGGAAAGTAAGTTAAGCAACCTTGTACACCTTAATTGGCAAGTTCTGAGGTTACTTGTGATTAATTGAGGAGGTTTTCAAAAGCAGTTTAGCAGATAAGTAATTAAGCTCCTATGAAAGGACTTTCCTAATTGATCCTGCAACAAGTAACATGAAATAAAAAATGCCAGAAAAGGGCACAACTCAATAGATTTTCTCTACTGGAAGATTAAATCTTTGGGGTAGATTTTTCCTGTCAGCAGGCAGTGGGATATGTTTTCTGTTTTGCCTTAAGAAATCTTTTTATTTTCTTATTTAACTCTTCTAGCGATGAATTCTACAATCCCCAGCTTCTGTAGCTGTAGTATTCACAGCTCTTGTGATTTAAGTGAGTCAAGAGATGCGAAGGAAGGACTGTGTGCCTGAAAGAGCATCTATCTTTCTCCATCTGTATCAGATGGTCTAATAAATTATATTACCTCTTTACATATCTTGCCTCGGTTAATTATTGCTATTCAATGATGGAAATATAAATTTAATCTCATACTTTGAGCGAGACATACAGAATCTCATACAGCCTGCATGAAAGATATATTGAGTGGATGGTTGCACCAAGTGCCACACTCAAGAGTTCGGCAGTGAGAGTATTACATATGTCTGACTAGGATCTATTTTTGATGCATCACTTCCCACAGAACTTACTTAACTAAAATTCTGGTATGTGAGAGTTAGAAAGCAACAAAACCAGTTAAAATTACATTTTTCTAACTTTTGTGTCCCATTTTTCTCTCTAAATACCTTGAAGGGTGAAATGTCTTCCAAAATTACTCAGATTGATTAACTTCTAAGCTCAGGAAAAAAATATACTTACCTCAAATTTACATCTCATTTTTCCTGGGAAAAAGTTATTACACTTATTCTCAGCCCAGTAATTTTGATAGCTCTTGCTCCTTTTATTTCACTGTAGCGTTCACTGTAGCAGCATCACCGTGTTGTTGTTTCTTACTCGTATGCACTATTTAGCAGTGTAGTTAGGCACACAGAATACAGATGCTATTAAAACCCTCTCTTTTGACTGTATGATGAATTTCCATTAATTTTTCAGCAGCTGTACCCTACCACTTGCTCCACTGATCCAAGTCCTATAAGGCTCTTTCAAAATTCCAGGTTCAATTCTTACTGACAATGTCAATTGTTTAATCTCTTCCATTCCAAGACACTGTAGCAACAACTGCACTAACCTTTTGAAGACCCACTTGCTTTTCATCTTACTATTTTTTTGTAACATAATCAGGCACAAGGCAATAAAAGATACATGATCTTTCTTACTTCATAAGTTTGGAATGGCTCACATGAGACATGCTTTATTCTGTGAGTCAGAGACAACCTTTATGTTATACTCAAACCAAGCAAAAGTTTGCTGCTTTCATCCTCAAAAGACTGATGAGGATGCCCATCAGACCAATGGCAGAGACTCAATCAGATCCTACATCCTAATTCAGCACAGTATCTTTGCGCAGCTCTTTCTTTTCCTTTTTTTGGTCACCTTTAAAAATTCTGAATGACAGATTTTACTTTTGATGTTAGCAGCTTTGCTGTAGGAACACTCCATACTTAAATCAACAAAATCTGTGCTGGTTTTGGCTGGGATAGAGTTAATTTTCTTCACAGTAGCTCGTGTGGGGCTATGTTTTGGATTTGTGCTGGAAACAGCGTTGATAATACAGAGATGTTTTTGTCACTACTTACAAAGAGCCAAGGCCTTTTCTGCTCCTCACCGCCCCACCAGCGAGCAGGCTGGGGGTGCGCAAGAAGCTGGGAGGGGACATGGCCGGGACAGCTGACCCCAACTGACCCCAGGGATGTCCCACAGCATATGATGTCATGCTCAGCACATAAAGCTGGGGAAGGAGAAGGAAGGGGGGGGACATTCAGTGTGATGGCGTTTGTCTTCCAAAGTCACCATTATGCATGATGGAGCCCTGCTGTCCTGGAGATGGCTGAACCCCTGCCTGCCCATGGGAAGGAGGGAATGAATTCCTTGTGTTGCTTTGGTTGCCTGCACAGCTTTTGCTTTACCTATGAAACTGTCCTTATCAAAACTCATGACTTTTCTCACTTTTACCCTTCCAATTCTCTCCCCCATCCCACTGGGGGAGAGGGGATGGGAGGAGTGAGCGAGTGGCTGTGTGGGGCTTAGTTGCTGGCTGGGGTTAAACCACAACAACTTTGCTCTCTAGAGGATTATGAAAGACACTTGCTGATAAACATTGAGATCTAATTTCTGTGCACAGTAACATGCTGTTGCTTTACAGTGTGTAGTTGAGATAAAGAGCATGGTCCGACTTCTCAGCAGATACAGTATCACTTTCTTTTCAGTGTGACTCTTGTTTCTGAACAGGAGAACTGCCAGGTAATCAGCTCAGTTAGAGATTAATGCCTAAATGAAGAAAGAACACTGGCTGGATATGCAGTGTTGGCTAACAGAAAACTCTGAAAATTCCCTTTATCTACTAATATCCTGCTAGCAAAGCCAATTTTTGCATTGGTATCCCATCCGACTGGATTCTGTTAACACAGTATATTTTGGCTCCAGTCAAGTGTTATCGCAAGGTATAGAAATGAGATATACAAACACAAGAAAGCTTTGCAAAGAGAAAGGTTTAATGATTTCATTGTTTGAACCCTTTGCACAACCCAGAGAGCCTAACGGTACATCTGTTGGGAATAAAGGATCTCACCTTATGTGATTTATAGAATGCTAAATTCATTCATTTAGACCTCCAGCTCTTAAAGGAACCCTTGTAGGTAGATGAATCTTAAGCTAGAATAGACACAAGTCTGCAAGTAGATCTTGAACTTTCTATGCAAGTGCAAAGGCATTAGACCCTGATATGAGATATTAAAAAAAAAATAAAATCTTGATTCCCTCAGGTATGGAATACAGACAAGAAGCTGAAGAATTCTTTCAAGCAATGAACAAGACGACATTAAGTCTGCCAGTAGACAGATGTCTATCATTTGGTACTGGAAGGCATCTATCTCAAAATCTGACCACAAAAGACTTCCTTATGCACATTCTCAAGTCTTTAGAGGACAGATGCTCAAATACGTATTCCCTGTTCAACTCCACAGATAATGAGGACAATTATTTCCCTCTCAGATCTGGAATGTAGCACAGGCTTTCTGCTGACTTAACAGACTTTGGATCAGGAAATTGCTGGGCATGACCTCATTTGATATGAACAGCAGTTTTACTCTTCAAAGGGGAAGAATATTGAAGAATAGGACTTCCAGGAAATAATACTCATCTACCTATCTGCTGCAAACCACTGAACGCTGTCCAAAGAAAAGGCCGCCAGAATTTCACTATCAAGATTATGCACAGGAGAGGCAAAATTCACAAATGGAATGGATATGCCTAACTCTTCTTCCAAATCCTGAGCTCTAACATTGACTAATGGTAGCATATTCAGTTCCACTATTAATTGCCACTTGGTCCTGTTCTAGGTAGCTGGCAGCTTTGTGCTTCTCCCTTTCCTGAGGCTCGACAGCATTCCAAAATAAATGCTCAGTGCCTACTTGACTTAAGAGCATGGAAAAAATTCTTAGCATGTACTTAAATCCCACAGAAAATAAAAAGCCTACCTAAAACCAGTGCACCCAAAATGCTGGAGACTCCAGTGAAATTTTGTGTTTGCTTGACTTGGAGCAGGAATTTAATCCTAGGTCGTTCACTTGCAGGAGGGGGCATTAACTGCCAAGTCTCAGTGCTGCCACTCTCCCAGACTTGCTTTGCAGAGGTAACTGCATCTTCACTGGGCCAGAGGAAGAGAAAGAGGCACTGCTTCCACAAATCACATTTGTGAGCCTTGTAAAGACATGCAATGGGTATGATTTCACAGGGAGGGAGGTAGCCCACAACTGGTGCTATAACACTGAGAAAAGCACGTAGATTTTAACCTAAGGCATTTTTCCACATGGAAGTCTACACTTCATTTTTCTTAAATATATTATTGAGGCTATTATTATTTTCTGTTTCTTCCTTGAAACCACAGGTTCTTACACTATTAGGAAAACAGTCAGTGAAATTAGTATCAGCCTCAGCCTACTAAGGACCAAGCAACTTAGGCTTTAGCTTAAGGTGCTTGAGGTCCTCTAAAGTTGCTCTACAGCTTGCAAGTTCAAGCCATGTAATGCCAATTAGAAATGGGAAGGCAAATCTCCTTGGCTTTGTGTTACCAGCTGGTAGTCTGCATGACAGAAATTCAGGATTTGAAGTCTGAGAGAGTTTTCTAAGGTGGCAGCATCCTCTGTGGTAAGTTTATAAGAACTGAAATTGTGTGACGTGAACAGACCATTAAATGTGCCATGATTCTACAAAGTAGTCCTATACAGCTACAAAATGGGGAGGCAGGGCAGAGAGCACTCCTTTGCAAGTCTATCTGAGGCCTGGTATATGTCTTCTCAAACCACATGCAGATCAGATGGAGCAACATGACAAAACAGTTTCTTACCATTGCCAATGGAACAATTCCAACAAGATCCTTCTGGCAGATGAAGATTTCAGACAAGGTTATGTCTGTTGTCCCCTTCCGAGGGTATTCGACCTGCCAGGTGATGGGCTGCGTCCCAGAAAGGCTGCTGAAACTGGCTATTTCAAAGTTCATCTGCACGACCTCATTGAATAAACTGTTACTTCTGAAAAGAGGAAAACAGGGAAAGGGAAGAGCTATTACTTTTGCTGAAGAAGGCAAATGAAGTGAATCATATTAGCTATTGGAAAATACAGCTATTTACATACAGATATAACACAAGGTCTTTTCCAATCTACAACTTCTTCAAAGCATACAAACTGGAATTATTCAAAATGGGTCAGCTGCTCTTCCTATGAACACTATGTGGAAGGATAACATCCAGGATATTGTATCTGATGAAAGCAAAATATACTTATTCCATTACATGTTTTTTATGATTGTGCAAGTATCAACCCTACCAAAAGATGGATTTGACCCCGACCAACCAAAATTAAGTCCAGTGCAGCTCATGAAGACTGAAGAACCCAGAATTAGCGCAGCCAAAAAGAAAAACAAGATTCATTGTATATGTCCACCATCAAAATCACATAAATCCTTAGCAATGAAACTCAGTGTAACTGAAGTTCACATATGCTGCATGGAAGCTGTTAAAAAAAATTAACATGATTAAATGGCAAAATGACAAGATTAGTCTAAACTTAGAGGTATGCTCTGGAAATTAAAAACGTAGGCAGCTGAGACCAAATAGAAAGAACAAAGCTATGGCAGGTCAAATATACTATGAAGTCAGGAGGCATAAGATAATTTGAATAACAAATATGAAAAGACATGCTGAAATTCTTTCCCTTGCATTAAATTTCTTTAACTACATCAGAAATAAAAAGAATATCTGAAAGAAATTTGCTGGACTATCTGCTAATTTAATTTAAAAAAAAGGTACAAATTATTTGCATCAGAAATGATACATTAACTTTTCTGGAACTTTGCAAATGTCTTTCCACAGTGTAGAAAGTCTTAATGTTTCACAGAATATTACTTCAACTGAACCCTACGCTGTAATAATTTTAAAATTAAGAGGAAGACAGGCATCTTCCTAGCTTCAGTAACCCAGTCCCAGCTTCATCATACCTTTGGATGGATTCATCACATAACAGTTTCAATTTTTTCCTCTTTTTTTTTTTAATGTACAATACACGAAGGCCCATTTCTGAGAAAATCCATCAAGAACTGATCATGTTCAAAGCTCTTATATTCTCAAGTGCTAGACTTTCTTTTTACCTCTGAACAGAAATCACCATTTTTTATTATTTAAGACATATTCTGTGCTTTACTTTGCATGATTACTTTGAAAGCAAATGCATTCCCCTGATAATTATTATTTTGATTATGGGTTTTCATCTGGATGGCTTACACTGAAAAGTCTTAATACTGCCTAATGCTTTGGATTTATTTCCTTGCTGTTTTCTTGCTGTATCAAAAGAGAGACATTGTAACACTTCGCAATAGTGGTATACTTCCTCCATGCATTTAAAGAGTGATTTTGTGTAGTAATGCCATAGATGGATGGGTTTAGCAATTCATAACTCAGGACTAGCCTATTCCCATTCAAAGAGTTCCTACTAAATAAATCTTACAGCTTGTAAATACAAGGCAACTGCGATAACTGTAGTTTACATACTTCTGGGACATCTCAAAATGAATACCTACTGGATTGAACTTTGCAATTTATTTGAAAGCATGATTATATGCAAAGATACCTGAATCACCTGAGCTACAGCATTCATTTAGCTGTTAAAGGCACCATTATGCCTTAGATTAATGACACCTGAAATGCCATTATTTTCACCATTTCTAGATCTGATGCTTAGTAACTGACAGAGGAAAAGTTTTTACACGTGATTGACTATCGCAGTGCTTTCACTTACACTAAATAGAGAATAAATTTTTGCACACATCAAAGCTGTTCTAAGAGATAATACATGTCAGGAAAGTTTTCTTGATCAAGAAGTCTACACTTCTCTAACTAGCCTCTAAGCAGATGGGAAATATGTAGCTTTACAACAAAAGCCCCACAACTCTAATGGTAGGATCAGAGAGCTCTAGGTGGGAAGCTGTAGATGGGAAAGAGCTCAGTTCCAACCAGCCCACTGATTCCTGATGCACTGACTTAGGTGAGGGCTGATCACCTCCTTCTGGCTCCGAGCTCTCAACTCACACCACCTAATTTTCCCTCGTTCTTCAGATCATTTCTAAGAGTTGCCCGGTGCTCTGCTTGTGGGCTGTCCATGCTGTTCACCTGCCACTCAAATCGAGCCTGGCTTTGAGCTACCCAGAGGAAATGCCCAAAACAAAATCTTTGGGCATCCTGTTTCCATGTAGATTTCATGGCACACTTAACTACAGCCTGCTGTAGCTGGCCATATCTGGGCATCCACACACCCTTGTAAAGTCCTGTGGTTGAAAAGGGGCAGTATGAGGTGACAGCATCTTTTCTACATGATTCCTGAGATCATCTGCAGCACGAACCTTAGTTCAGAATGGCTACAGTTAGCATGGACACATGCAGACACATCTGGGAAGCTCTCCAGGGATCACGTTGCTGGCAGGGACCAGTCAGCTTTCAGTGTAGACGTAGGTTTTTTAAGTTACTGTCTCAGTATTCCTATTCCATATTTCATGTATCTCCTGTAGTTTACGTGTGAAGGGATTCTTCTTTTATTCCAACCTAATAATACATAGAGGACTCTAGTGCATCTTTTGGAATTTTTATTTTAAATCCATGATGCTCAATGACTTTGATTATCACAATCAAAGAAAATGTCAACATTTTTTCATCTATGATGCACCCTTAGTTCAGAATGGCTACAGTTAGCATGGACACATGCAGACACATCTGGGAAGCTCTCCAGGGATCACGTTGCTGGCAGGGACCAGTCAGCTTTCAGTGTAGACGTAGGTTTTTTTAAGTTACTGTCTCAGTATTCCTATTCCATATTTCATGTATCTCCTGTAGTTTACGTGTGAAGGGATTCTTCTTTTATTCCAACCTAATAATACATAGAGGACTCTAGTGCATCTTTTGGAATTTTTATTTTAAATCCATGATGCTCAATGACTTTGATTATCACAATCAAAGAAAATGTCAACATTTTTTCATCTATGATGCACGCACATACACATTTGGAGAACGACATGGCAAACTGAACCACTGTAAACCGCACTTGACTGCCATTGCCTCAGTTGCATTCTCAGCAATATTATCTTTACTGGATTCACAAACAACAGCCTGTATCTCTAAGAAGCACTAAACTCCACCTTAAACAAGTCTGACATAAACTGACTTCATTCCTCCCAAATGTAGAATTATCAGAATCACTCTTTCATCACTGACAGTTACATCTGCCACCATGTGACCTTCTAGGACTAAAATGAGGGGCTTACTGTCCATGCTCTATTTATATACCATCTGCTGCAGTGGGGCTTGAGGGTCATACGCTCCTAAATCTCTTTACCGTCCCCACTGTAGACATAGCTATCTCAATTTTGCACATGAGGACTGAAGGGGAGGCTATGTCACACACACAAGGTCATGTGAAGACTGGGACAGGGTAAGGAACTGATCTGTGTTTTTCCAAATCTCTTGTTAACCACTGGACCATCATTCTGGTATTGATGGAAATGGGACCCACAGCACTTGTTTCTAGTCTTAAATGGTCTTCAGTGTATGCATCTTAAATTTCAACATCCTTCTGTACATGAGGCATTTTTCTGATAACTGATGAGCTATACTGTGAAGGAAATCACTGCTATTGCCTTTTAGAACATTGCCTCAAAAATACCTGCTTAATTTGGATTTCCAGTTCTCACTGAGCACTTGGTACCACTCACTGAGCTCTTTCAGCCAAATACCTTCTTGACCCGTAACAAAGATAGGCTGCTTCTTTCCAAGGCATCAAGCTGTAGTGGTGGAGAGATATAAAAAAAATGGTACCAAAATCCTTTTACAGAATTCTGTAAAACTTTGCTAAAATATTTCTTCTGAAAAATATGTGATACAAAAATGTCCAAAAATATGCACGGTATAAGATAAAGGTTTTACTGGCACTTTTTCAGGATGACCTGTATAATTATTTCAATGCCTACATTTGTGAGTAATGCACCCATCTCCCTCCGTAGCGATAAAGCCTTTATGTAATGTCACACTATCATCAGTTTCCTCCTTCTCTCTTCATACAGAAGAAACAGAGAGATGATCAACAGCTGGGAAAGCATCCACTTGAAAAAAAATATGCCTTCAGAGATGTGTAATGGCTGAGAAAAAAACTTCTCATGAAGCACATTTAATGTTCAGAGCTTGTTCACTGACTGAAACAGCAATTCCTTAATATCTAACATTTAGAACTGCTCAGCAGCCGGAACAGCAAGTAATTATAAAACTTTTCTAAAGTACACAGCACGTAGTGATTACAAATGAAGCTTCATGAAGGCAGTGCTTCTAAGGAATTGCTCTGGGGTGGATATATGGGTCTAATTTGATTGGATTGAGAGTTCCCCTGGGCCAGTTCACTCCTTGGATTTATTTTAATTTATAAATGTGCTAATCATTCAGGGCTAGATTGGACCATGCACTTGCACAGGGGAGTAAGGACTCCCTTTGATCTGCTAAACAGCCACTCGGGCTCTGGGTGTGAGCACGCCAGCATAAATGAGGAGCACTGAACCCGTAGTTACTCCTTTGCTGGAGCAGATGGGCAATGATTAGGTGCTACTTATTGGTTACAGCAGCTGAGCCAGCAAGTTAGTGATGGGGTTAGTAATTTACTACTGGCATAGGCTAGCAGTGAATTACTACCCCAGGAGAATGAGGAGGAACTGAGCTGCAGAGCTGTGTGAATGCTTCCAAGCAGCACAGTTTTAGAAAAAGAAGGTGGAACAGAAATATTCTGTTAATGGGAAGATAATAAACGATGCACAAAAAGCAAAACAGAAGTGACATAGGGAGAAACTGCCATGGAACTCACAACCTCTTGCCAACTATATGGACAGAACACACACTTTTGATACCAGCTAGTGTTAATTGAACCGGGATTCTTGGTTTTAGAATATTTTTGAGTATGATATTAAGCATTCCTTTGCAACTACTTACTGATCACTCAAACCTTCAATGCCCTGAGAAATATTTACCCTTAGAAGGAGATTGCTCTTATATGGATACCCAGAACTGGCAGTATCAAAAGTTGTATTTAACCCTCTCTTTGACATAGGGGATTTAAAACACAGTATCCTGTACACACAACCAACATGTAAGCCCATGGATAGACTTATAATGCAGGTAATACAAAATGCAAAAGAGATTCCATTTCTCTGCAGAGGTCTAGTAAGAGGTGGAATGATGTTAAACTTGTCAGAGCTGAAACAGCCTGTACTGGCCACGCATGGCCAGGGCTCAGCTGAGCCCAGAAACAGGGAACCAGTGCTGCAGAGGCTTTCGCATGGTAGAGTGGGAGAAGGAAGGCAGGTAATTACTAAGAAAAGCTGTGAAGAGATCTCAGCTGATGTAAAATCCATAAACAAATGGAAATCTTTGTAGAATGCCTGTCTACATGTGTGGACCAGGAGTCTCTGATGAGAGATTTCAAAGTGCTGGGTTATTGCTCTGAGTAATAGAGCAGTTTCAACTCTTAAATGAGTGAATCTTAGGACTGCTACGGGCTAAATCAATAATTTCGATTTATTACAGTGGCTCTCAAAAGAGAAATTTTAAAAAGCCTAGATTAAAACCATTTTTTAGCCATCCTTTATTCCAACAGATTTTTACTGAAAGTGCCTAGGGATCCAAGAATACTTCGACCTGCTGAAAATTTAGCAACTCTTTTCCTCTTTAATGCTATCTAGTTTGACAGTGACATCTTAATGCAAGATCAGCACTAAATGACATAAAAAATTGAAAGAGTACAAACCCCATTATCCCTCAGTTACGTTGCACATCTTACTCTTCACTAAAATTAATGTATCGAAGTACGTTACTACCAAGTACAGAGACAAACTCTCATCAAAAGCCAACGGTCACATTGGACCCCAGAGCAGTCTGTACTTCAGCCCACTTAGATGTACGCACCAATGCCTCTTCCCATCTCAGAAAAGACTATAATGGGGTACAGGACATACGTTCCTCTATTCCTGCTATTTTCAATTTCTTGCTCCTCCTGCACCTTTTCCTAACCACATTTGATAACTGGTCCATCTTCTATGGACACACTCCAGGATCAGGATGAATCACAGCAATTCAAGAAAAATTAACAAAACACAGATGTTAGAACCTGATCTGGAAACTGTGTCTGATGAGGACTTTAAAGATGATGAAATTATGTGGGCAGCTCTTTACACATCAACTCACTCACACAGTCAGCACTCAATGCAAACAAAGGGTGGGTCATTAGCAACCCAGGTTGCTTTGAATCAGATGCCTATGAGCTAAATACTGCAATATCCACCACTGGGACCTTACACCATCCACTTCCCTTCTGAAAGACTTGACCAAATGGAGTACAAATGCTCAATATAACTTTCTTTCAGCAGGTCCTTGATAAGAGCTGTTACAAAGGTAATCCCTTTGAAAAACCACGGAAAGGATGCATTAATTAAAGAAGAATGCCAACTACTGGAGACAAAATGTAGTTTACATTTCTTATTTTGCAATATTAGCCTAGATTTCATCTTTAAATCATAAAAAACAGCAGATGAGAAACAAAGGATGATTTATCTTCACAATTAACAGACAGGGAGGACATAATTTCATGGAAAACTACCACACTAGAAGTATTATGAAGGTCTTCAAAGGAAAATATCTGAGGTATAACTTAGCAAACTCTTGAGCAACATAGCATAATATACATGTATATCTTCAAAAGGATGATATAATACTGTGCTTGATTTCTTCATACAGTCCAGATGAGAGTTAGATTAGTTAATAAGGTTTCTTAGCTTTCTTGTCATAAACTGTGATACAAAACATAGCTTTTTGATTAAGGTATTGGACTGAGACAGGAAATCTCATTTCACTTCCTAGCTCTTCCACAGCATCCTTTAATGACCTCAGGCAAGACATGAAGATACAGATCCTTAGAGCTAAAATAAAATCAATAGGAATTAGGCATCATGGAGCTTTAAAAAAACCTCTGGTGTCTGTCTGCTACTTTAGGCACCTAAATACGGTACCTTTATCACATTGGTCCTGAGCCCCAGGATCTCAGCTGGATTCAACCACATGCCACATAGCAAAGAGTTAGAAGAGGACTCATGGTTCAACTGCTGAATTACGCTGAGAGGTCCCACTTACAAGGAAAATTCTTAGCTAGCGACATGTGCACTGTCTGGGTGGCATAACGGTAGAGAGAGACGAAGGTGTGATTTTTCTGTGCCTTTATTTCCCAGTTGAACAATGTGAAGAAAATTTTTTTTCTTCTAGTCTCGAAGAAAAATTAAGAGTATGTGGTGTCTATCTGACTTCTCTGTACAAGCCTTGCCCACAGATGCTAATCTCAGTCATCTTAACTGCTATCCTAGAACAAACAGCAAAAGTCATGTTGCTAATTAGAGTACAGATAAACAGAAATGCTCCTCTCTTGGACAGGCTGAAAGCTGAACGAGACAGTCCCTAAAGGAGGGAGACCTGACCGGGGATCACAATAACTCACTGATTTCTTCTTTCCATGCAGAGCATTTTTTTAGAGTCACTAATCACCAATAAATGCTGCAGTCAAGAGAGCAGGCTCATTAGTCTTCCCTGTTACTACATCACATCCAGGCACAAGGTAGATGGGATGGATTTTTCCCTTTTCCCAAAGGAAGCAGGCACCCGACCCTCTGCCTCAGACTGGTGCCATCATATAAAGGCTATGTGCAAATCCCAGTACTGAGCTATCATCATCTCCCACCTTTATTTCATTTTCCATTCAGTTTGTGCAAGACATTTGTCTGCTAATGTCTTAATTATAATTTCAGATAACAAAATACATAGGCAGATTGGTCAAGAAATAAGCTTTCACAGTGATTCATCATTTCTTCCTGCCTCTGAGAAGGACATTTTCTACTTAGTATTCATTCAGTGCTGGAATCCTTCCAGAATCACTGTAAGTAAGCAGTATTTTCCTCTTTTGGAGACAGCAAATGTTTAAGCACTGAAAATCTTCCAAGGGACATCACCGTAAAGGAGACCCTGACCAGAGATTTTTCAGAGAGATTTTCAGAGTCAAACCCAGTGCTTTCAAATGGAGAAAGGAAGCCAGAACCAGTCCAATCACCAGCATTAGATTTTAAGGCTCTTTCAGCCTGCTAAAATCAGCACGATGAGATCAAATACACAAAAGCATGTTTTATCGTTCACTTTTAATTGCTTACTTTAGTAGTTTGGGAGCAGTCAGCGAAACATGTTCAGAGACAGGAGAACCCCTTTGAAAAAGCAGGCTAAATAACGGGTTTTCTGATCACAAATATCCTGCATGTCTGTTTTATTCCATTTACAAGGAACAGTACCCCTGGAACTGATACAGAACAAGGTTCTCCATTTACTAAATCCATTTATGAGTTGGATGGACTCAGCCTCCTCTTTCAGTCCCCACTTGTGTCTGTCTTTCATACCAAGCCCTACTTCCAGAAACTACAGTGCAGCATGACTCAAGAAACAGGTCACCAATTTCTTGAGCATGCAATCCCGGGTGCCAAGCTAATATTCTCCAGGGGGATATAAAAATATAAAAGTACCCACAATTAGCAATGAGATTTTGAAAATATGCTGAAAATGGCACCGAGATGTAGAAGGATCTGATTACTGGAGCAGCCCCAAACAGGCTACCCCTTCCAGTCAAGATATGTCAGTTGCTGTTGACATGACCAGTTGATTTCTTTAATAACTGCTTACTAATATTGTACCGTGCCAGACACTTGTGGTCTGTTATGCCCTCAAATGACACATTGATCAAAGAAAGGGATGCAGCCTAACTGCTGATTGCTATGCATAACATCCCTCCAGGTATTGCTCATGTAGATGTAAGTGTATCAGGCATTTGCACCTGTTTTGAAACAAACTGATGATGAAGCTGCATTATGAATCAGGTGGCAAGACAAATCACATTTATATGTAACTGCATATGTAAATCAGATGTGTGATACGCATATCTAATTTACAAGTCAGGTGTCTTCAGATTCCAGTTCCTATAGTTTTTATTGCTCTGCTAGCATATCTGCTTTGGGGCTGTGCTTGAAACTCCAATATTTGTGCATGAAGATCCCTGATTCCTTTTCAAGAGGGTAGCTGCACTTGCCTACTGGAAAAACACCTAGCAAGTTAACCATTCACCAGGCATGTAAAGTTGGTAAAATATCTGCATTTTGTGGAGGCAACGGATGTAAAGAAAGAATACATTTAATGGCATAGTAAAGGAAAAAAATCATATAATGAAGTGGTTAACCACATAATAATATGGTGAAAAAATGAAGAAAATAACCCAAAGGTAAACTGAAGTTGTTTTTCAAACTTGCTGGCCATGAACAAAGTTCATGGGGCACTGAAAAGTCAAGCTTGTGGGTGACAGACCCATGCTCTTTCCTATATTCCATTTGGGCAATATAGCAGCTTTTTAAATTCAAGTGTACTAAGAAGGTAAAGGGATTTTTCAGATCAGAAGCAATGATCAACATCTGGTTGGTGGCAGCTATCTGAAGAGAGCTCCAATTTAGCCGAAGAGCTTTTCCAGGTGTCTGTGAAGCTGCCTGTATAGAGAGTAAAAGATCTTGAAATGAGCTGTGTCCTGTGAGAAGTAAACAGCTGCAATTTCATCACAGAGCAAACTCAGTTTGTGTGGAGTCCCTTGGACTAGAAGCTGCAGGGAATTGAATAATACTCTGTACAATCTAGAGCTACAGAATATCAGCCTGGGGAAGGAGGAGAAGTAGTTTTATTTCTAGAAAGTCAATATATTTTTGCAAGCTTCACTAAGGAGCAGTCTGCAACAGGAATATATTCTTTTTCCCCAATCTAAGGTCACATCTGTCTCAGACCGTATTATTCCCCCTATTAGTATTTCTAGAATATACAATATACTCTTTTAATCCTACCCCTTTCTTGTAACTTCTCTTTAATGTTGTCTGCTGCTCACATAGTCTCTACTATGCTAAAGGAAAATACAATTAGGGTAAAGCAGAAATCCAAACTAGTCTAAGGAGAAGATAGCAGTAGGATAAATATTGAGCTCAGCTGAAACACCACTTAAATGGGAATGACATAGGTGAAAACTGACAGCAGAACAGAGTCAGGTATAGTGGTCTAATTCAGACCTACAATTACTTGCAGCTATACTTAGACTTTAGGACACTGTCCTGGATAATTGTAAAGACTGGTCCACCCTGAATACATATGTCCAAAACTTATCATCACAATGCTGAGTAATTTGAATATATTCATTTTGTTCTTTCACAATCTCTGTAAACTGCAACTATGCAGAATGATCTTCCAAGGTCAAACTTGCATAGGAACATTTTGCCATCTCTTGGCACAGTTTTGCTGCAGTGCATTGAGAGTTTAAAGTATAAAATAGTGACAAGCACTGTAAAATCAAGGCTGTGCATGGAGGAGTGTGAAGGACAGGAGGGCGGGGGGAGTTTTGAAAGTGTTACTCACGTTAAGCCTTCCATCCCCCCATTCGCTATTTTGGCATCATCAGGCTGGCCTTTACACGGTGACCATAAAAAAAAAAAAAGTTTAGATATCCAGGAGGAACACACATTTAATACCCCTCAATGTACATTATGCATGCAGTTTACCAAATCTGTCCTGAAAAGACATAAAAGAAAAAAAAACCAACGAAAGCCAGAAAAGTGTAGGATAAGGTAAATACTGACATTAATCAAAGAACTCCACTGAGATGGGGAAAACAGTAATGCAGCACATCTGACACTAACATCCAAACACCCCACCAGAAGGAGGGAATTTTCCTACAGTAAGACAGAGGCAATATAGGTTAGACAGCAACAAAAAAAAGAAGTTTTAGCTTTTTCTCTCTATCTTTTTACTTCCCCTGAAGGGGTAAAGAGGGAGAGGAAGCTGCAGGAGCCATCTTAGATGAAGAATCTGTTTTGAGTTCACAGTGGAAACTCCTAAAACACCAGCAACAGTTGCTGGGATGTTTTATTCTACTTTCCTTTTCCCTTCTTCTTCCCTGTTTGTTTTCCATTTCTTTTTCCCTTCCCCTTCTTTCTTCATGTTTAAAACAAAAATGTACGATGGAGAGAGCTGACACTAGTGAATATCCTGGAGAAATTAGACAAAAAATGTGACCAACTTCTTCAATCTGCAGTTATAAACCAGCTTTTACTCAAAGCTACAAAATCATGGACCCCACGGCTTTTAGCATCTGTAGTTCTGGAAGTCTGATGGACAAACCTTTCCTTTACAGTTCATAAAGCAAAGCTTAACAATGCTGCCTTCCTAACACCATCCACAGTCTCACCCATTGTAAGTTTAAAAAGAAGCTTATTAAAAGTGGAACCAACATAAATATTGGAGGTAGACCCATCACATTTCATGATACACCTATTTGGTGGCTAACTCCAGTAGTTCACTCCTCCTGTTCAAGGATAATAAAAGGAAAAATGTCCTCATGACATTCAATGGCAGAAATGTCATTGCTGAAGTGCCTATGATGTGCAATTAACATTTTTAAGGAGTCATTTAAAAGGATACTGTCAAGGCTGATAAGATTTGAGATTACACCAACTATCTATGTTTGGATTTCTGCATAATTCAGTATCTCCCTAGCAAGTTCACCCTTTCACTTCTGGATATTTATATTTTTCTTTCTCCTTATGTCCACTGTATTGAAGGTACTATATGTATTTATCATTGACTTCTCCCCCATTGCAACGTTATAACTTTGCATTACAATTGCAATCATCAGAGTTTCTATCCAAAAAGTTTTGATTTTTTAAATGTTCTGCTTTCCTCAAACAAGTTGTAATTTTCACAACAAAAAATATTTTGTTTTGGAACAAAAAAGGAAATTGTGGGACAAAAGCAGTTTGGTGTTAGGGTGGAGTTAAAAAAAAAAAGTAAAGTCATTCTCCATTACTAATGAAGACGCTGTCACCAGCAGGATGGAGACTTCAGGTCTAGACTCAGCATGTTTCTCTGGACAAAAGAAGTCCTGTATCTTTGTTTCTTGGCATTCCTATCTGACACTTCTGCTTAACAGAATGAAAAAGCAGGAAAATACAGAAGATATTTGCTATAGTAGAAAAACTGTCTTTAAGCAAAATGTTCATCAAAGTTTCTAGGAGATGCCAGCTACTTTGTAAAAATTTCATTGGACGATGACTGAACGTTTGCATTTGCAGCTAAAATGTTTCTTCTAAGAGCTGATAGCGGACATCAGTTTTCAGGCAGAGCGCAGACGTTCCTGTCTGACTGTCAGGCACATGAAGAGCAATGTGTCCTCAATATTTCAAGAAGACAAATGAAGGAGACACGATCCTAAAGTTAAATGGCCTGTGAGAAAAGCAAGTGCCTACTCGACTGACAAAACACTTACAGATAAACTCCAAGAGCAACTTTGAAGTGATGACTCTGACATCCCTGGTTCTGTCCAAATCTGTTTTTTCCCTAAAACAACTCAATTAGAAAATAGCTCTGTCTAATTTGTTGGGAAGTCTCAAATTCAGTAAATCAGGCCCTCATTCAAAGCAAGAAAATAACAAGGGATTTGGATGAGGCTTTTGAGAGATGTCATGCTTTAGAGAGGTGACTAGGAAAAAGTTTTCATCTTAACTTGACCCCCAGGAAGAGCATAGGAGTGCTAGGGGGAACCACAGGCTGCAGCATGGCATCAGAGCAGGCTGCGTATCGGAACAGTCTTTAAACAACAGCGATTTTTTTATTGCAGAAAGTAATAAACAAGAGTCTAGCACAGAATCTTTCTATGCACCATATAATTATACATTAGTCTCACAGCCCAAAGCAAAGGTTTAAAAATCTACTGTGGTTTTTTTCCAAGCAATCATTACTGCCTTTTTATACCCTTCTTTCTATGCTTTTCTGCACTAGGTGCATCAAAATAGGTTTCTGTGTAATTATACAAATGACATTTAGGGGACACTGTCAAAAAGAAGGAAAAAAGATTCTGAAGAACAAGCCTTCCCTTTGTTATTGAAATCTTTAACAATATTAGTCACCACTCCTGCTCTTTGCTGACTTTCAATGCCTTGCTTGATCAGACAGGTGGAATTAGCCTGATGAAAGTCCAGCTTTACAAGGCTCTGAAGAAATGCAAAGCCAATAGCAAAAGCTCATCTGCACACATAGCGTATGCATGCAGGATTAGAGTGGTGCAGTGCCCAGTGAAACGAGAAAGAGCACAAAGAAGCAGAAGTAATCATGTTCACAAGGAACACACAAGTTTAAGATAATGCACCTGTGACAACACTATTTCTTATGAAATCATCATCTGTCATCAGCAGGCTGGTGGCAGCACAGCTATCTGAAATAGCTATTTGGATGCATGGGAAGAAGTAGTGGAAATCAATGATTTGCAGTCACGTGGGGTGCAATTCACCACTGTGTGAATTTGACCTACACAAATCCACGTATCAGAGCTGAACCCCGAGCATCAGGCTGCAGGCAAGGAGAACGTCTCCTACCTCAGCCCTGAATCACAGATAGGCTTCCTTCTGCTGCTTCAATCTAAATAGTAGACAAGGAAGTCCAAATAGTTTAATTTCAAAATTAAAATTAAGGGTTATCTTCTAAGTGAAAACAGAACAGGAGAAGAGTAGAAATTCAATCCTACAAGGAAATCCTCACAAGAGCGTACATTATCAGATTTACAGCCCTCTCCTCCTGGAAGGTACTTGCAGCAGGCAATGAAGCTTGATGAGACTTGCAGGGGTGAGAGGGCCACGTGCTCTCTGCCAGTTTCTAAAGGTGAAGTTTATTTTCAGAGAACTTCCCACATCCCACTCTGCGCTTTACACTATAGATGGTCTGAATTGGTATGAATTTCATACATAAAGGTTTCCTTCATTTTATAAACAAGATTTTATTTGGATCAGTAGTAACTACTTGCTAATGATCTTTCTACTAAATCTCTAGATCTCAAACCCTATCACTTTGTCTATCAGCCGTCTCTTGGCCCACTTTGCCCCCCTGTAATGCTGCCTCAACTTGAGCAAAAGCTCGATGCCAGCAGAGACTTCAAAAATTACAGATGTAATTAACAATTCCTTCCTTAGCACCAAGGCAGAGGACCTGTCCTTCAGAGTGCAAACGTTCATGTCACTCTGGATTGCCAAAGCACCACTGCTCAGCTGAGCCCCAGTAGTTCATCTCAGCATGCTGTTCAACTGGGGTAATTTAATTGCATTTACACCTTTGTCCGTACGTTAAGAAATCTTCTTACACTTGTTAATTGCTCCTGTATGAGAACACCAGCAGAATAGACTCCACAGCTGTGTGAATGTCAGATAAGAGACAATTCTTAAAGACAACCATTACACGTCTGTCAGCCCAAGCTGTGCTACACTCTCATCTGAACTGCCAATGGGAAAATGCACTCACGGTTGTATGCAGAGAAAATCCAAGAACACTGTCATGGATTCTTATTTGATAAAGCAGGCTTGCAGGAGCAATATGAAAAAAAGGTTAAAAAGGGGGAAGGATGACAGCCAACTAGACTGGGTGGTCCTGGAAATTAACAGCACAAATATAAAGGAGTTTGCCCCTTCCGGCCTCTTCCCAGCTACAGATCCTTAATCTAGTTTGATTTTCCTGAGTAGCGATCTGTCAGATGCATCCCCTTCAGAACAAGATTAGAAAAGGAGTGAATCATGGACACATTGTAATTCCCCTCAGCATGCGGCACCACTTCTTTAAATACAGAAACTGTAGTGTGCAGGAAATAATCCATCTATTAAAATTTGTGTCAACATCTCTCAAAACTCTTGAAGCTGTACAGTGAATACTGCTTAGCCATTCTCCTGTGTCTGAAAAATCAGTATGATGACAACACTGAAATATGTTACATGCGACACTTTGGTCCTGACCTTACTTTCACTCAAGTCAATCCACATTCTGCTTTTGATTTTGATGGGAGTGGGGCCACTGTTCCACTGTCACCTCTCCTGTAGCCTCAGGCCCTCTCTCCAGCAGCACTGTCAGCTTACAGAAGCCAGGGCAATTTCAAAGCATTTTCTGATGCCCAAGGCAAACCAAGAGATGACCTTTTCTACCAGCAAAGAGCTGCTTATAGGCTGCTATTGAATATTCCACCAACTGTAATGCTCTGCTCCCAGAGATGATCTGGCTGCACTGTGTATGAGATAGGGTTTCCCTTTGCTGTCCCTCTCCTCCTCCTAATTCAATGAATTGGGGTCGCAGTCTGATTCTCCTCTGTTCTGCACCTTTGTTATTATCTTGCCTTGCGACAAGACCTATGCTTTAGCATCACTTGGCAGAATATTCAACATCAGGCTGTAAAGGACTGGACAACGAACAGTAACCCTTTCTTTGCTTGGGGATTATTTCAACAGACAGAGATTTCAGGAATGCACATGGCTGAGTGACTGTCCACGCTTAGCCATAGAAAGTAAACATCTTTGTGCCCAAATTCTTTTGGTCACAAAATAAGAAAATAGTTGTAGCTGAAGTGACCTGAATCATTCAGGTTACCTGAAATACCCTGACCAATATGGTGCCTCAAATATCACAACAAAAACACAGGTGGTGTTGGTTCAATTGAATTCATGAAAAAATACCTGAACAAAAACTTTCAGTTCCACAGATTTTAAATTCTAGTTAATGCAGAGATAAAAACTCTGTAGAGCAACCTGACATTAAGAGTTGAATTTCCAGGGGTGTTCAACTCTGCTGCTCTGGTGAGGTAGCAGTCCTAAGCCAACATGGTACAGGGCTGTCAAATACAGGTTATAAATCACTGCAAATATCCTACAGTTGCTGACTGCAGAATATACCATTTGTACAATTTGAAAGAAAGAGGTTAATGTATTCTGGATGGAATGGTCCTCAGAGTCTGTTATACATTCTAAACATGCTCATATCTACATGACATTCAATCTAAAAGATTTTTGAAAATGGACAAATATTTTCTTAATAATTTTCAGCAGCATTGCCAACTCTTCCAAGAATTCTATTTCACTAGGAAGTTCGCTTTTATTTTTGCAGATAGGATGTCTGTGCTATCCAGTACTTTCTATAAAGAGACTTGGCCTTTATGACTAATCTAGAGGGTTTCCCAAAGCAGATGGAGTGTTTTGAATATAGAAAAAGGGATTTACAGGAATACTGAGCTCCAAATATAAAGACAAAATTGTGTTTAAGGCAATACTGGGAAGAAAGAGACACTCTAGGCTATCGGAGATTGTCTCTTCATCCTTGGTAGATGTCATGTAGTGTAAATTGACATTATTTCTTGACATCAGTGGGGTTTTTTTTATTCAATTCCTCTTGCTGATGATCTGGTTCACAGAATTAAAATGTCTTGAAGCAGACAGTGAAAGGGAAGAGAAAAAACAGAGAATATCTTTAGCTGGCTCTATTAAATTATCATACACTACTTCCATGTTCTACCTATGCCAGCAGATAAAAAAAAGGCTTCTGGAATTACTGATGTAATTTACTGGCAAGCACAAAAACATCTGTGACAAGCCAAAGAACTGAGAACATCAACTTGTGAATGAAACGCTGTGTATATGGGTGTGTATACATATATATACAGTGGGAAGTAATTGAGACGCAAGAAAACATGTTGGACGGGCTGAATTTGTCAAGCTTAAATTACACTTACTTCCCTTCCCCGTTCTCAGTTCTCAAACTACGCATTAGATTTACGTTACCCTTAGCTAGCCAAGATCTACCGTCAACCTCCTGTGATATTAACCACACAACCTGGGCCCTTTCCCTGCAAGGGAACATTGCCAAAGGGGATTCAGATCAGCTCTTCTATTTACAGATAAATTCTCCTTGCTCACTTGCTGCCCCTTTCTCTCTCCCTACTTCAAAGCTCTGGTAACTGGCCCTGGGTTAAGCAGCAGGCATCTCCGTTAGCTGTATGCTGCTGGCTTACAGAAGCACCACGTGGTCTAGTGTTAAGAGTCCATGTCAAAGCCCTTTCTGGGGTCATGGACTAACTGTATGATCTCACACCAGTCATTTGTCTTGCCTGTTCTTCTATTAAGCCTGTCAAGAGAATTGGCTCAATAGAAGAAAAACAGGAGCTCCTTAAAAATGTATTGGCACATCTGAGTTGAACTTTTTTGGGTGAAGAAGCTATAAAAAAATAACTCTGCAGTGAACTTTGAAATACCAATTTGTTAAAGAGGCAGTGATTTCCCTTCCTGAACAGTGCTTTTCATGGTGTGAAGCCTTGCAAAGGGAAAAGGATGTGTATTTAGAAACATTTTCAAAACTATTTATATGAAGTTCTGGGTGATGAGAAATGTTTAAAAATTATTAAGGCTGCCTAAGTTGCTCTCCAGCAAGCCTAAATAATGTTTTAAATCCTGGCAATATGTTTATCAATAGTTTCATTCCCTGACATTTATGCCAAAACAAAATTCTGTAGAAGGTCATAACAGGACCCAAGTGTTATTAAGTGTATGCTCTAACAAACAAAACAAATTACCTTTATTCACACTTGCCTAATGGTTCTGTGAACTCGCAAACAATAGATCCTGAGCGCTTTCTCAGACTCAAAGAAATATCCATCCTGGGTGAAATCATCCATATGCAGAGAGTCAGCAGAAGCTTTAAATGCCTCTAACATACTTCAGAGCAGGACTGAATTATGGCTGAGACTCTTTGTAACTGTTCTTTCTTTTTACAGTATTCCACTGAACGCTAGCGCACCATTGTGCCAAAGGGTATATTCCACAGTAGAAGATGGTTTCACATACTTGGAGACCTTGTGGCCCACACAAACAAAACAATCCAGAAAAAAGTGAAAGGATGTTTATTAGTTCCATTTATAAATGGAAAAGTCAAGGCCCAGAGAAAACAGAGTGACTTGTTCCAGATCACACCAAATATCTGCAGCATCTAGAAACTGGACCTAGCCCCCAGTTCAGTGCCTGGACTGCAAGGGCTGCCCCCTCCCTCCACACTCCCCAGTAGCACTTGCAGAGGTAACGCAGGAAATCTGTGGGTGATGTGCAAACTGAAGCTCTATCATCTAAATCCCTGTTCGTGGCTTTGCTGCAAGAATATCCTTGCACTTCCTTTTCCATGAGTACATTTCATTTAATTTCTCCCACACTGCATCTCAGACTTTTAGGGAATTTCATAATACCACACCGAAAGCTCCCAATAGCAGCCAGAATTGCTTTTACTGCTGTTTAACACAGTATTGAATTCAAATGGCTAATGTATATGCCTCTCTCACACATGAACACAAAGTGCTGTATAGCGAAACTTTAATTTATCAAATTAAAATGCACTATAGCACGAATTTATTGTATCACTGCTCATAAATGTTTTTATGCATTTGATTTTTTTTGGTCTTTTATGGTTTTGGCAGTAGATGGAAAGCAATCAAGGTTCCATTTGAAGCAGCCGTGTAAGCCATTCTCATTTAACAAAAGACAATGAAAAATTAATCTAAAATGAGTGTAACTAAGTTTTCATAGAAACAACAAAACCACTCAGACATTATCATCTTCAACAGCTGTTTACTGTCTTCATTTACAAAATTACCTGTCAAATTTTACTATTTCCTCCAGGAAAAAAAAAAAAGCCAACCCCAAGTGCCTCTCCGAGTTAATAAAATGCTCCATGTGTAACAGGGATATTAAGGATCCCTTTCTTCCAATCGTAATACTTAGCAGGGATGATTGAGGTGAAGTAATGTTCAACCTCTCCTGCAGGTTTCAATTCTACACTTTTAACTACAGGAAAAAGATTCAAACATGGCTGACTGGTAAAACCCTGGGTATTTTACTTTCTCTCCCCTACTCTAAGGACCATCTGTCTCCTCTTTCCAATGGGCAAAGCAACTTTTGTCATTCCTGGAAAGTTGTTTACTATAAAACAACCACAACTTTCTCAACATAAAATTAAAATACTTGAAGGAACTACAAAGAGGCATAATAGCAGAATGGAATATTTTTTTGGTGGAAAGCTTTATTGTCTGGGGATGCATCTCCCAGTATCAGTTTCTTTCAGTGATGAATTTGGTCTGAAGAATTTGTTTAGCTAGAACACATGCAGTTGGTTAATAGTACGCCATGTGCAGGATGGGAAGGATGCCAAATAAACATCAGAAGGAAATCGAAGGGTTCAGGGAATGTGCTGCCTGGCAGTCTGATCCGCTGGCACAGAAGTTGACAGGGGATGGGCCAACCTTCTGGTAACTGCAGGAGTGGTTGCTTATCCAGCAACAACAAAGTCAGCAGCTCAGTATCTCAGGAAAGAGAGGAAGACAAAAGTAAGAAGACAAGTACAAACCAGCTGAATTAATTGCCCCTCACATGAATATTCCCAGGCTGAATGCTCTCAAAGGCTGTCTCAAGTGCTGTTGCTGTGCCTGACTCCAGATTTAGGAGAAGGGAAGGAGTTGATTATTGAAGGGCAGCTACAGTGAGTAGGATTCACAGCTCCTATTGACTTCCTTAATGGTGGTAAAATGTGCAAATCCTCTGGACTGTAGCTGAATTTAAATTACAATGATTACAAAATATAAAGCCTAAAAAAGAGGATTTATACATGAGCAGATTCAGCCGAGACACAGACTCCCTCAAGACCTACATTTTGTTTACATGCAAAATAGACTGTGCCTCCTGAATGACTTCAAATCCTGATGACAGTTATTTATATATCTACCCACCCTCCTAACACAGTTCTGAACCATAATT
>NW_009260397.1:3305446-3343795 GCF_000687185.1 Egretta garzetta | reverse complement strand
CCTGCTGACAAATGCCTTGGGGAATATCTACTGGTTATAGGTTCATCCCTATTTTCTGGCCATTGTCCAGCAAACCACTTTCAATGTGTAAACAGTCCAGCTGCCTATCATATGATGCATAAGACCATAAAAACATGTTGCTTAAATAAAAGCATAATATCAACAACGATAGCAATACTAATACCTTTCGCTTACTGCTTTCAGACAAAATAGTATATGCATAGCTCTTGAGAGTAAAGTACTATTATCTTATTTTATGCTATGCAAGCTGGGGAATAGTGACTTGCCCAAGGTGATACAGGAGTCCATCGGAGAAATGGGGATACAAACAATAAATGCATGGTTAGATTGAATACCGAAGATTTTGTAGAGCTCTGCCTACTATTTGAGTGAGGCTTTGAGTACTCTGACATTGTTATAAAGCACATCAGTGAGGTTATATAGTGGGAATCAAATATTTTAACAATTATTTGCATCTACTATTGTGTTAACCAGTCCAGTTCCATCTTATCCAGAAAATGCAATAAATGTTTAATTCATGTTAAAGCTAAGAAATCACAAAATTAAGGCATTTATATACTGGTGATCCAGCTGCAGGAATAAACTTTAACACTTTTTATTGTTCTAAATTCATTAACAACAATCAATATACAGTTAATTATAATGGATTAAAAAAAAACCAACATGCAGTACCATATTTAAACAAAAACTAGTAGTTTAAAAGGTTTTAAATTCTGTAAGTGGGAAATATTTCTTGAGAAAGAAAAATGGCAACACACCAAATCAGGCCCTTGCAGGCTCCTACAAGAAGATTTCTATCCACAGTCATATCCATATGGATTTTACATTCTCTCTCAATCATACCTATCAAAGACTTTGTACATGGTCAAGCTGACTGGTGTGGGAAATGTTAACAGGAAAACTGGCTACAATCTGTATGTAGTAAAATGAACCAGAAGCAGACTCAGACTATCATTCTGTCTGGCTTCCACTGGCATGTTACTGTAATAAACCTTGGCAATTTGTATCTATGTCATCTGGATCCAGGAGTAAGAGAAAGCACTGGCTACAATTTGCCAACTGCATTCTTGTCATCAAAACAGAACTGTTTCCATCAAGCATTACAAGCTTGAAAAAAATGTAGTGCTCAAAAGTATATGGACTTCTGGATTTTTTTGTCCTTCTGGTCAAGGAGGACCAGTAAGAAGTTGCTGCTGTTCCTTATGTCTTTGATCAACAAACTCTCTACAAGTCTCCAAAGCTGTTAAACAGCCACTTTTCAGCAGCATCAAGTTCACTGTCAAATTAAAAAGGAAGGAAGGTGACATAATCCTGGAAAGTTATGGAGACTGTCCAAATAAAATTGGGTATTGAAACATGAAGATGGGCCAGGGCAATGAGAGCTCTCATTACGTGCCTCCCCTGATGTTAAATGGCCTGGAGATGGCTGTTCAAACCGCACTGTGTGCTGTTTCCCTAGACTAGTCATTTCCTTCAAGGCACAAAATTAAAACAGTGATGGATGGACAACTATGCTGTTTATCTGGCCCAGTTTCACAATGTGGCAGTGAGGAACTCTTGAACTCCAGTTAAAACAAAGGAGGTGCAATAAAAAGTTTCTATGAACATCCTTATTGAGCTTAAAGGAAGAGTTTATTATTGCTAAGTCACATAGCAGAGAATGAAAGATGGGAATGAGAATTGTCACCTGCTTACACGAGAAAGGAACAAGAACAAACATGACTATCGATTTCACATTAATGTTGCTATTTTCAGCTGTCTCCCTGCTTGCTGTTTGCCCTCCTGCCTCAAACCGTGTGGACTCCAGCCAGGGTGCTCTGGGCAGTCAGCACAGGAGTGATCCACTGCTCCTGGAGCTTGTTCAGCACCGCCCTGCTTCCCTCCGTAGCTCCAGAGCAGGTCCCTCCACCTCCTCTCTTACTTTCTCCATTCTAATGGCACAGTTATTTCTTTGCACTTCCCCTCCTTTGACCCACATAGCTCCCTGACTCTCATGCATCTCATGGATGTTGCTACCACTTGTCCTAAGCTATTCTTTCATGTCTTCTACTCCTCAATCTCAAGTCTTCTGCCTTCTCTGTTGTCAAACTCAAAATAGAGCTCTTTTCTTAATGCCAAGTTCCTCCCAAATCATTCTTGCTACCCCTCCCATGCCAGAGCACTGCTCAAAAGCTGGCATACCTTTTCTCCTAGACTATAGCCATATCTGCCTTTCCTGCCCATGTTCAATTTGAACCGATAACAGAAACAGCTTCCCCAGGGACCCAAATGCCCATGTTTTCAGCCTCAACTATGTCCTCCATGAACACTCTCAGAATCTACAGACAAATTTGCAATAGGAGGTTCCTATTATGTATGCTCCCATTTCACATCTCACTTTTCTATCCCATTTTAAGAAATTGTCTTCATTTTTAGGGTTCTGTTGTCAGACATCTAGTTGGGATGGCAGGTTAAATTTCTGGAAGTACCTTAGTTCCTCTTTCAAAAGTGATGGGGTAGCTCTGGGGTTTTCAAAAGCACAAGTTCCTTTCAAACTCCAGTTGCTTTCAAACACATCTGCTTTCTCCCAGGCAGTGGGAATTTGAGGCCCCAGAGCTTCTGAAAATTCCAATAGGTGTCAAAGTGTTGAAATAACTGCTTTTTCAAATTTAGGTACTACAAACTATAGTCATCAAAGTATTTATGCATTGCTTCACTTGGCAGTGTAAAGCCTAAGTGAAACAGATGGCCAACTCAGGTTTCCAAAAGTGACTCAGAATCTCAGGAGCCCAACTCACACAGGAAGTCAATACCAGTTAATCTTCTAAATGTCAAATGGCACTTTTGAAAATAGTACTTTCCATTACTAATAAGGACCAGAAACTTCGTGCTTTTAAAATGTTTGCTTTGTACAAATAATACCCCAGGCTCCACCTGTCTGTCCTTTCATGTTCAAAGGACAAGCGAATACTTGAGTAATGCAGTCCTTACAGGCAGGTCAGCAGCACATCAGCCAGCTCTGCAGCGCTATAGATTTTTTCTTGTAAAGGGCGTTTTTAGGCAACAAGCTTAAGGCTTGGTGAGGGGGAAAGAGCTAAAGGATGTGTATATTTAGAATTAGCAGCATGGCCTTCCCTTGCTTGCCATAGCTTTACTATTAAAGTGCAGAGACTGCAGCCACCCCACATGAGAGCAAAGTTCTTATCTTTGGGGACTTGATCAATGTTTAACAAAAATTTAAGCTGAATGAAGGAGGGCTGTGTTAGACAAGTGTTGTGGTTTAACCTGGCAGGCAGCTAAACACCACACAGCCATTCACTCACTCCCCGCTCACTGGGATGGGGGAGAGAATAAAAAAAAAAAAAGTAAAATTCATGGGTTAAGATAAAGACAGTTTACTAGGACAGAAAAGGAAGGGAAAGTAAAAGAATAATAATTATTATAAAATAATATACCAAACAAGTAATGCACAGTGCAATCGCTCACCACCCGCTGACTGATGCCCAGCCTGTCCCCAAGCAGCGATCACTGCCCCCAGCCAACTCCCCCGAATTTATATACTGAGCACGACACCATATGGTCTGGAATAGCCCTTTGGCCAGTTGGGGTCAGCTGTCCTGATGGTGCCCCCTCCCAGCTTCTTGTGTCCCTGGCAGAGCAGGGGAAGCCAAGAAGTCCTTGCCTGGTGTAAGCACTGCTCAGCAGCAACTAAACCACCAGTGTGTTATCAACATTCTTCTCATACTAAATCCAAAGCACAGCACCATGCCAGCTACTGGGAAGAAAATTAACTATCCCAGCCGAAACCAGGACAACAAGCCTGGATGGCCTTAATGACAATGTGTCATAAGTAAATGGGCACTGTTGAGGCTCCTTCTGGATCCCCTGTGACACATAACCCAGCTCTTTCATAGTACAACACTCCCAGAGCACGGACGACTTTCTGGTCATCGTTATTCAGTGGCAGATGACTCAGACAGAAGAGGGTGAAACACTAAGAATTAAGAAATGTTTGGATGCTATCCAGTGCAGCACCTAGGAGAAAGTGCACTGGGTTTAAAGTAAATGTTATGGATACAAGATATTTAACACTTTCTGCTTTTGATGCTATGGATCCTGACTGGCACAGGCCAAAGCTCTGCTTGTGATGGAGAATTCCCACGTATCAGCCATTAGATGATCTAGAGGTCACCCAGGCAACTTCCAGTACATTTCTGCTGCAAACTGGCAATTAATCAAATCAATGTCCTCCCCAGAAATTGGCTGAAACTGGAGGGTGGACTGAATTGAGTGCATTTGGTATTTTTAACCCGGAATGTCAAGCAGAAAAATAATGGCCGTTATCTCCAGTATATATCTTAGAAGAGGGAGAAGTTAGGGAGGTGATTTCTACCCACATCAGTAAGTCCAAGACAGAGTAAAGACAGATGAATGTGGAAACTGGTTTTCAGAAGAGACTAGAGGGACACCAGTCCTTCAAAGACTTTGAAGGTTAACTTTACACACTTTTAGGAAACTCTGGAAAAGCCTACAAGGTCCAGACTTGCAAACCTAAGTTTTCAGGTATCATCACAGTTTATTTCATTTTCAATGGAAACAGATTTGGGTTTGGATATATACATTCCCTTGTACAAATGCCAAAGTACTGCCACTGACTGATGGCAATATGGAAACTCTCTGTTTCCACAGCCTATTGGGTAGGAATGCGCAGAAGAAAGCCAACACCATAAACCATATACAGTAAGCTATAACGTTGTGTATTTAAAGTATATATTTCTGTCTCCCTGATAACTTAGATCTCGTTAGACCTAGGGAGAAATGTGACTTCCTTTAGAAAAAGAACTACCATTATAGTTTTGGAGTCCCTTCCAAGATGTGGTGGTTTGACCCTGGCTGGATGCTCTATCACTCCCCTCTAACTGGACAGAGGAGAGAAAAGTAAATCAAAGGGCTCGTGGGTCGAGATAAAGGCAGTTTAATAAAGAGAAAAAAAAAAAGCAAAAGCAAAGGCCGCGCACAGTAGCAAAAGGAAAGAAAACAAGATTTTATTCTCTACTTCCCATTAGCAGGCCATGTCCAGCCACTTCCTGGGAAGCAGGGCTTCAGTATACATAGTTTTTCCTTCCCGAAGACAAAACGTCGCAGAAGGGAGAGCCGGGTGTGTATATGGGAGGCACAGCCTTGTTGCTGTTCAAGCACTGCTCAGCAGTAGCCAAAACACTGGTGTGTTATCAACCTCTTTCTGCATACCAATAGAAAGTACATCCCTATGCTGCTCAACCCAATACACAAGAGTAGCAATTTCAATACCTTCTTTTAAAATTCAAATTACATCTAGTTAGCAAAGAGAGAATGACTTTTGGCATTCCCCCCCCCCCCATCTAGTAATCACTTCCATTCACTTAAACTATCTTCTTCCCTATAGAGGATTATTGTCATTAAGCTACTCAGAGCATGACAATAATTGAGAGGTTTTGGCTACTGGATTCAGGAGCATTAAGATTTGAGAAAGAGTAATAAGAAGAAAGGGAAAACATAAGCTGAAATGCTTACATAGTCTACACTTGATTTTAATGAGAGACAGAAAATGTTAAAGGCTCAGGACAGAATTGGTCTGGACAAGCAGCTCTGTTTCTATCCTGCTCACAGAGTGTTTCTCCTCCCTTCAGTCCTGCCAAGCCTGACCACTTGGTGACCCAGCTAATTAGCCCCTCCGATTCTTTTTTTTTTTTTTCAAATCCTCACTGCTGAGATGAGGTACACAGGGTCTGACAACTTCGTGCACAGTTCAATGCTAATTTGTAGGACATCTTAAGGCTCTGAACTGTGGAAAAGCCTTGGGATGACCCGAGCTCTGCCGTCTTAGTATTTAGTGCATGTCTTGCACAGTGAGAAGCAAGTAACACGGGCAGACTGCAAGCAAGTTTCCCATGAGGTCCATAATGAATGTTTCAGAGCTGTCTGTTCCTTGTCCTTGATCCCTCACAATCATTTGTGCTCATTCTCTGTTACGTAGGTGTTTCCACACATGAGAATTTTGGCTGTTAGACTCCAATAACAAAACAGATAGCACTTACCCATCCAGAAGGTGGAAACAAAAAGGTGTCTACAAATCACACAGTTCTGCTTTGTATGTGCAAAATAAGGGAGCTACATTGTTGGGAAGAGGGAGATGTCAGCTGATGAACCACAGATCAGGCTGGGGTCCTACAGAAACAAGTTGGTGACTCATATCAGTAGCTGATAGCTCTTGAACTTTAGGGGCAAGAACCTCAGCACTTCAGTGCCTAGGAAAATCCCATATCCCTCCCTGCTTAAGATGAAAAACTGGCAGCAACTATACAACTAAAGGGTTTCCACACTTTTCTGAATCTGTTTCCAGGGATATCTGGAATAGTCCTAATAAACGCACTGAAGAGAGTATTAGATCCCAACAATTACTGACTAATTATATGTATTCATGTTTAAATAGCAGCATTTCTAAACCTTGTAGGGTACATACTGTAAAACTTTCATGTAAAGAATTTGCAAAGAAAGGAATCTTCAAACCATCTTTAACATCTTCATTGGAACAAAAGATCTTTCTGTACACTCTTTGACATTACTCAGGAAACAGCAAATTATCTGATTCAATTGGCTCATGAGTAAAATAGCATGCAGCAATTAACTCTTTAGAAACCAAATTCCCCTATGAGAGGATTTAGTATAAGAAAAAACATTAAATATGAAATAATATAATAAATTAAGTATAAGCACAGGGAAATATAAGAAAACATAAGAAAAAAATATAAATTAAAAGGAAAAAATATTCTTGAAGGTAAGAAAAAATTCTCATGCAGGGCTGAGCTACTCAGCAGTCATTAACATTACAAAAGGCTGAAGACTCCAACAACCGAAGTAATCTGAACAGTTAAGTCACCCACCACAGTCCACAAAGACATAGCTTCAAAGTAGGCAGGATTAATGGTCTTGCTTCCTGGCAAAATGAACTCATGCTTATATATATGTGAATAATTTCACAGAATGCAGAAAGAGCCTGACAAATACTTCAGTCAACTGTTTACTCCAAATAGGCCAGGGTTTTTATCTTGAGAGAGCATCACTGAAACTAAGTCTTCCCTCTCTGACTGAGGTACATGGGCAACTCAAAAGTGGAACCACAGAAAATATGATAGATATTGATGAATACAAATTATTTACTGCACTTTGGTAGTTAAAGCACCCATCCATCCAATGTGTGGGGGACAGCCAAACTGCAGGGCCCAGCAGCACTCTCTTGCTCATGTGTTTGTGCATGGCCATGCTGTATCCTTGCTCCACTTGGGTCAGTGTATGACCCAAGTGTGAATCTTTTTTTCCTCTGTATCCAAGTTTTATGGCGAGTGAGCCAGGTCACGGACCAGAAGGAGCCTATAATGTTCTCCAGTCAGTTATCTCCTCTTGCTCATGAGACCCCAGGAAGAGCTGTATGTGCTTTCTTAGGAAGAGGACCACATGGGTTCAGATGATCTCAAGAAGAATGGAATAAAACACTGGACTCTCACAGCTGGCTAAGGATCTTCCCATGGGAGCTGCTGCCAGTGGCTGCTTGGTGCACACTGAGGGTAGAATCAGATGTCTGATTTTTCTTCAGTTCACAGCTAAATTTGCAGAACTGTAGAGAAGAGGTACATCCTTTCTAACAACCCAAGAAATTACTGGAGAACTTGGCAAAGGAACAAACACATCACTGGCATGATGGCAATTTGACATTATAAGCCTTGCAAATACAAATAAAAAAAAATATATAAAGACATAAAGCATATCCTGCAGTAGATATTGTCATTATATGAAGAATCAATAACAAATTTCATCCCAAACCTTTAGTTAGTAAGGAGGGTAAAAATGGAGTATGATGAAGTAGTAAAGGTTGTTTAAAAAGGAAAACAGAAGGAAGGGGGATGTTGGCGCCTGCACATTGAGCAGATCTAAAAATAGGGCTATAAAAGGACTTGGGTGGGAAAACCTGAAGAAAACAACTGAGAGCTGATGATATTTTTTTTTTTTTTAATCTTCTGTCCTTCAGGCAGCAATTAACTTGTGCTCAGTGGCATGCATAGTTAGTAGTTGTATTCTTAAATGAATTTAGGATGTACAAGCTGTTCTGAAGTTGTTCATCAAGAACAGGACTCAATGCTAATGGACAGTCTTCTCCAAACTTCACTGCATGCTGAATCAGGCTCCAAATTCAAAAGCTGGTTATTCCTTTCTGTCCCAGTAGTTAGGTATTAACTCCTATTAAAAAAGCATAAATTCTTCTATTGCCAATTGCAGACACATCTTTTCAAACCCCGTTGTTGAGGTGTAGCACTCAAAGCAAAGCCATTGAAATCAGTATTCCTCTGAGAGCAGATAATGGTGAAGAGTTCACACTTCTCAAACATTTATAAAGTCAGAGTCTATTTACGCAGAACATGGTCAGCAGGGTCTGTAAAAACCACTTCCCTCAAACGTCCTGGGTTCTGCTCTAAATGGAAGTCTGTTCTGTGACTCTGGGTATCTTCTGAGATTTTTTTTTTTAATAAACCCACACAGTAAATTTATATGTGATCCACAGTGAACCACGACAAATCTCTACTGATTTGCATCACTGAAGGATGTGGCAATTATATGATGTTTGATGACTACGTGTTTAATCTCACCTCAGCAATTCTACCAGCCCTAGGAATACTGAAAAGAGCAGGAGAGGCTGCCTGTCAAAATAATTCATACAGCTTTGATTAACAGAACATGGCAACAATTCCCTTCTCGGATGGTTCTGGGAGTAATGTTAGCAAAAGCTGAGTTTCTAGCCAATTCCTAGTGATCAAGTCCCCTACACTTACCATGACATTTCTAGGTTAACTTTTCTAAGAGTGCTGTTGGGAACGGCTTGTAATTACTATGCATTTAAATAGTGTTAATCTGTAATGCGTAAGAGCTCACTAGCTCCTTCTGAGGAAATCACAGCAGGTATAACCAAACTGTGGAACTATGCAAGTATAGATAGCCTAACAGATATGCTGCAATGAACAAGATCTATCTTTAAATACTCCTTCCCGGCCAGTCTCTTTAAGTTTCTGAACATTTCTCAAGATAAAAATTGACAAATAGCATCTCCAAGTGGAGAGCCTCATCATCCTATTACACTTTTTCAGAGATGACAAAAATGCCATAAGAAATTATAATCAAATACAATTAGAACCTTTAAACCTAGCTGAACAATTGCTAAACTAACCAGAGAGATTATATTCCTTTGGGGATTGTCAGTGGTACTGGCTGAGCTCTGACTTGGTTGAGATCTAGTAGTTATAATGGAATACTTCATGCGGATTATATACATCAGAAATTTCTTTTGCTTAGTACATTCCCAAGAACATTGCCACACAGAAGCTGTAAACTATTTTGGGTACGAGAACATATAAACATTGACATTCTTGTTAGTTGGCCTATCAGTAACGCTTTGGTTGACAGGGCACCTTGCTTTCAGGCCATCCAATGGCATTGCTAAATATGCTAGTCTCATTAGAAACAGTCGAAACAGGAATGAATTCAGTGGCTGAGGTCACTCAAGTACTCTGGCAGAGTCATTATTGAATTTCTACTAGTATGATTACAAAGAGTGCATGCTCAGTCCATTAATTTACAGCATGGAAACCAAAAATCAATGGGGTGCTACTTAAAACTCCTTTTGTGATAATTACCATCATGTATGCAGGTATACACATGGAAGGAGAGCGTGTAAGCGGTTGTTTGCAGCCTTGAACAGGAAAGAGATTATCTGGCAGTTGGACTAGATGATCATTGTAGGTCCCTTCCAACTGATATATTCTATTCTATTCGTTTTCTGAGCTGTATGTCAGAGAGAAGGAAAGAGAGAAGAGTAAAAATTTAGTCTAAACCTGGGATGAAATTCAGACTGCAAAGGAAATTTTGCAATTTGCTTCAATGAAGCTAAGGTTTCTTCCCTGGAAATTTAACTGGAACTGAAATTCCTGGCAAGTAATCAAGAATTCAGCATTGATCTATCAAAAAAACTCTCTACAGCAAGCATCTCTGTTTTCTTTAATAAACTTATTTCCCCATGAAATTACTTGCACATTGGCAAAGTAATAACTGAAAAGTTGTATGAGTTCTTCGTAAATGATAGTGGGAAGAACTGGGATACGTTGTTTCAGCAGATCTACACTGATTTATACCAGCTGTTGACACTTCTCATTCTGACTCTTCAAAGTAGTAAGAACACATCACAGATTTTTCGAGGAAAAAGTACTGAATTTCCTTGCTTAAGGAAAAAGTGCATTCAAAAAACAGCGGCAACTGTTGTATAATACTGCTATTCCCATTTCATTTTTCATTCTTGATTTTAAAAGTGTTATAAAAGAATATGCCTACAGATCTTAATCATTCTATATAGTCTACTGAAAGAAATAGAACGCCAGGGGTCTTATTTAGCCAGGATTTGATGGATCATAACCAATATTTTTGAGAACTCACAGATATCTACTAGCTTTCAAAACAGCAGCCCACCTCTAGCTTGTTCAATTGCCAGGAAATATACAGTATCCTCCAAACACCTCCTATGTCCCCTCCAACCCCCCAGTTCAGTAACAAAAACCAACTCAAACCAGGTGATTCGTACAAGCACTTGACACAGCAAGACAAATTCTGCACTGATTTACACTTAAGGGACTGTGGCTGCACAGCTCTGAAAAAAGAGGTTGCCTTTTAAAATGCCAGTATTTGCTGATTCACCATGAAGTGATAGTGAAGAAACTCAAGATCTTCCCTTCATTCCCAGAATGTGAAATACCAGAGGCCTCCCTGCAGCCTGAATTTTAGATAAATTATGACTTGCAAATGATGAGTTATAGAAGCCAATAGAGTAATTATTCTTTCTTGCTGTAAGACAGTTACGTGTGGAGAACTGCAATGCTCTCTGATGCAAGCTAGTTTTTTAGACTACAGAAGTTGCTTTGTCTAGAACTAAGTTTTTTACTTTCCAAGCTTGTAAAAGCATGTATTATCTCTACCTACTATGTAAAATTAATGGAATCCATCATAACAGAATGTGACAAGTCCTTGGTTTTGCTGAGTTATGTCCACCTTGAATGACATAAACTGTTGTGTTTGCTAACAGTGCTCATATGCTGTAATGTCGGTGTAGAACAGTAACGATGCAGCTTCGTTCAGTCTGCACTGCTAACATGGCCTATTAGGAGTTATGCAGCAAATTCATATTATCCCCATATCAGCCTGCAAAAACTTCAAACATGCTTCACACCAGGATACAGATCCATTCAACAGATCCATTCATTGTTTTCAGGCAAAGACACAGAACTAACCAGATAAAGAAGGTGATTATTTCTTATTGTCATAGGGTAGGACCCTACTGCATATTGTACCAATGGATGGAGACAGACAAGAGCGCATGGAAATATTGAAAAAAATACTAGAGAGTTGTAGGACAAGAGCTGTATTTGTTTGCAGCCCAACTATTGCAAGCATTTTTCTAAGATGGCTGAAGAAGAGGAAGGTTTTCTAAGCCTGCGATGCAAGTGTCTCAAAGAAGCAAGCACACCCGGACTGATGCACTACCACCACTTGTCAGATCAGGTCTTCAAATTGTTCAAGCTCAGGACCTCAGGCTGGTTTGGCATTCAAGCCAATATATTGGTAATCACAGAACTGTTTAAACAGACATCTTATGACCATGTAAGGCTTGATCCTGGTTTAAATTACAAAAGTGAGAATCAGTAGATTAATTTAATTCAACCCAGTGGAGTTAAACCAATGTAAAAGTGGTGCTAATGAGACAACAGTTAGGTCTGCCAAGTGTTTATGAAGACTCAGCTCCCTCTATAAACCCTGTATCAATCATATAAGTGATTTTAAGTGATAATTTGAATGTGCTTATAAAATTATTTTTTCATTACAACTATCTCCAACTGGAAGATATGTGATGCACGTAATGGCAGAGGCTAATGCAATGCACTTAAACGAATTTTGAATTTTAAAAAGAGAGGAAAAATATGCAGTGTGTAAAAAACACCCAAGCTCTGTCTTTCTGTCATTTAGGCCTGGTGAGAGGTACAACAACAAAAGACAGACAATGTGGTCTCTGAACGAAGAAGGCAGCAGGAGTAGTGTTTAACTACCCCTCACTGCAGGTATGCAAGTAACATCACTCATTTAATTATGTACACAGGTCAACTGGGAACAGAACTTAATGATCTGAACCAAAGTGACAGCAGCAGTGGTGCCTGGAGGGAGCGCTCTGCTACGAGCACGGAGCAGGAGCCCACAGCATCAGCAACACGCAGTAAAATCCTCCGAGTCAGCAGTTACCATGATCTGCTGGTTTTCTTACCAACCCTGCTTAACTTGTAAGACTTACAACAAAGACTTAGCATCTATATAATAATTTTCCACCTGTCTCACAGAGCATTCGCCATTATTATATAACAAAAGAAAGAAAAAGAGAAGATATTTTTATCTGTACTTTAAATAGGCAGTAACTCATCAAACTAAAGTAACTTTGAGTGGAAAAGTGAATCTCAGTAAGTCAGTGCAGAAATAAATGGCTCACCTGTCTAATATGCTGTGCTTTGCCTAAGGAAATGTAAAGGTCTCGGATAAATGGTGATACTTTACCACCGTCGGCTGGTTAGCTGCTACTGACCTGACAGAGGCATGAGAGCAGAAAAAGGTTTAAAATCATCTAATTCTCTTTTATGAGATTGTAGCCTATTTTCCAGAGGTCTCTCCTGACCAGTTTTAAGCATCTTGAGTTCAGAGGAGTTTTGTTATTATAAAATTCCTCAAGCAGCAATGGTACAGAGGGCTTAAGAGTGTAAGAAACTTATTTCAATTTGCTCTGCCGAATACTAACAAAGATCTTATTCACTTTATTCTAGAAAGGTTTGGCTTTTGGCACTTTTTTCTAAATTTTCTTTATTCTTTACTGCCTGACTGATTTATTTCCTCTGCTGTGAAAGTTACAGAGGAAAGCAGAGTTGCTTGGCAGCATGATGTGGTATTGCTGAACTCAGCTGTTTATGGCTTTCAGCAGATGTTTCTGCTTCAAAGACAGTGTGAGAAAAAATACACATGCACAAATTTCCCCCCCCCCCCAATTCTGCATCTTTTGTCTCTTATCTTCCACTGCCTTCAAATCACAAGGAAGGCTGCATTACAATAGTTGCTAAAACATCCAAACCATGCCAACTCTCAGAGATAAATAAGAGCTGACCTCACCCCAAATTAGAACTCATGATTTAAAGTGCAAAGAGAAAAAATTAACAGAAGTATCAGTCCAATGGGCTGCATCAGAAGATTTTCACAGATAACCTCACTATGAATTACACTTATTAAAATGCAAAGCAATAGGGATCACAGTGTGCAAGAGGCAAGAAGATGGCAGCTTTCAGCAGAAGATGCAAGTGCGACAGCCAGTTCTTCCTACTGCGTATTCAGGGAGTCCTGCAAAACACATGCTCAGACATAAGTCAAACACTGAAAAGTAGACTGTGTGTTTTCTAGTCACTCTCTGAGAAATTATTACTTTGTCAGGTATCAAAAAATAATCTCACCCTGGACATCAGGAATTACGGTTAAGATTGAACCCACCTATCAATTTGGAATGGATGTAAAGCTGTTGTCCCATTATTCCATGATTGCACATCCTATGCAATTTCCTATGTGTGGGGCTCTGCTCTATTTACATAATAATGAAATAAAACAATGTCTCCGACCCGACTGCAAAGCAAAAGAAGGAACTGACAGCAAGCAAGACAGCTTTCTCAGCAAGGCTGGGTTATTGCATGCATTGGCTAAGCCTCCAGCATTTGGTTTTGATAAGCATGTAAAAAGCTTTTCCAAACTCTACAGATCTGCTGAGCAAACAAATCTGATGCTTTCATATGGGCAAGAAATATGTGAAGAATGACCTTTCTCTTGGTGCTTCAGCCCTTCTGCTTCCCAACAGACCCAGGAACTCCAAAGTCGACAAAAAAAAAAATAAAAAATTTATCATTGGAACTGGGCTGGAACTTCTGTAGAGATCACGGACATATTTCATTTCATGCATTTTGTCATCGCACCTTAATTAATTTCTTTTCTTGGAGAGAAAACTCATGGGAATGCCTTACTCCTTGGCTAATACTATATTAAGTTATCTATAAAGACTAAAGCAGTGTTTTTTGAATGGTCAGGACTGAGTCTAACACTGGTTCTGTTGAAATCCAACACGAAAATTCATTTCAATAGTGCCTAACAACAGGCTTTCAAATACCTTATCTTAGATTATATATCTTGCTTTGAATTTCAAACAGAAGAGAGTGTTGCGACATACCTGATAAGAAAGAAAATACTTTCCATTCAGTATCTTCCCCAACACTTGTGCAGACCATGTTGGTTTTCTGACTCAGCCTTTATCTGCTAGAAAGCAGGTATTTATGCTGATGACAAGTTAAACAGAAGCTTCTATTGAAACAATTGACTGATAATAGTGTTATTATTTATTTGGATTACGGTAGGGTTACTAACTCTAGTTACGGATCAGGGCCTCACAGTGGTAGGTGCTAGATGAAAACTAGACAGATGTATGTTGTTGCCATGACAATTGCTTTTGTTATCTCAGATTTGATCCTTCTGAACTTGCATTACTGAAAGTATTGAAAAGAAAGGGTCCTTCAGGCTCAGTGAGAGTCCTTGTGAATGAGGGCTCCCATGGAATTTTGCTTTTCCTTAATGCAAGTGAGGGTTGCCCATTAAGTCAAAACCACTCAGGATTCATAAGGTTCAACAAGCTGCCCTGCTCCCACAAGTACCCAGTAAGACAGTAAGGCATAAGAAACAAATATTCCCTCTCAAGACAGTTTGTGCAGGCATTTGCTTAGACGCTGCAGCAGACAGAGCGAGCGAGCAATGGCAGCCTACGCCTGAGAGAGACGAGAGACCTTCTTCATCCTTCCTCCCTCCCCAGCTCAGGGCTTTGATAAACACTCCTGATGTTCAAAGCAGCAAAAGAGGAGCCATATGAGAGGCTCCTTTTGGAAGCAACGTTCTTACCCTAGTCTTGTGTGCCCTAGAAAAGACACTGTTACAAGGCACAGCTGGCTGATCCTCCACTGTATGTGCAGATGTCCGGTGTATCTTTGGCACCTAAACTGTATGCTGGAGAGATCTGTGCCCTAATTTGACCTGAAGCAGGCATCCTAACAAAGAGAAATGTTAAAATGCAAAGACAGCAGGCAGAGATAAATTATTTGGGAAATCAGATGAGAAAGGGTGGAGAGAAAGGAACTTTAAAGCAGTGGGTAAAGGCTTAGCGATATTATTCCTGATACTGTTACTAACAGCTACAGACATACATACCCATGTGTCATTTTAAGCACAGACGCACATCACATCAATGACTCGCCTTGGAAGCTCTGAAGGTTGCACTGATAATTTGCCAGCTGCCTAAAAAACTGCACCTAATTTGCACCAAAACACGCAAGATGCTTAAAACAAAATATTCAGGAGGCCATCATGCTTGTTCGTATGTGACTCTCTCAAAATGAATGGTAATTGTTTCTCTTTTGGGGTTCAATGGTAAAAGAAATCCACTGCTGATGTCTTCCTCCCAAAGTATCTCTGTTGTTTGTACAAACCAGTTTCTGCAGACACAGATGTGACCTCCTGAAGATGTATATAACTTCCCAAGTATCTGCTACTACAGTAGTGGCACGTGCCATCTCAGCTCTGATCCTGCCTCAATTATCAGTCAGAAGGATAACAACCGTAATGAAAAAATCCTAACCCATGAGCACCAAACCTCCAAGTCCTTGTGAAAAGCCGTGTCCTCTGCTCAGACTGCAAGGTTTCGAGGTCAGCAGGCACCACTGCCACTCTGCTGAGCTCTACAAACCACTCTGACCCAAAACTGTGCCGGGGAAGATGACCCAGATTCTAAAAAAATTACTAACACCCTGTTCATAATGTGTGAATACTCTTCTCTGTGTCCATATATTGGGCACACGCTGACTGTCTTCAGGTATAGCCAGACATGCACACCGCAGAGTTCACAGTTTTTTCAAGTTTGAGGCATGTTGTACATACACACTTTACTTTTATTTTTCAATCACAAGAGAATTCACTTCACTGACATCGCTTGGCAGCATATGGTGCTGCCAGACAGAGGAAGGACCTGCACAGAACTGTAACAGCTTTGTTGCTTTCCTCCATGCCCCAATGATATGAAACACAACCTGGTAACATCATTAGCTGTTTCCATGTGAATGCCATGATACCCAGACAGTGTTAAAAAAACCCAAAAAACAACACCCTAAAAAAAATGTATGCGCGTGTGGCAGGGGGAATAAGTGATTGTGACATAGTCTGAAACACAAACATAACATCTGGAAGCACTCTTCCCAAGTCTGCCTCTTTATCAGACAGATGGCTGGAGAGCTGTAAGCCCACGGGCCTCTCAAAAGGTTCAAGGCCAAGAGGATAAAGTGCTACATCACAGCAGTTTTCCATTATGTCAGTTTTTCTAAATGTCTCTCTGTTCTCCCACACTCAGTTTCTCTACCCAGTTGACAGAAATCAAAAGCACGGGGTGACTCCATTCCTCTGCAAATAAAGTACAACATCCGTGGGCAGAAACATCAGCCCAAGAACAGACTGAAGGCAGCCTGCTCCAGCCCACTTCCAGGCTTGAAGGAGCAAGTGGAGTTAGGCCTAGATTAGCCCAAGTCGCTGCTTCTTAGTTCTTGACACCACAGTTATCAGATGTTCTGGCTTTGGCAGAGAAGGCAGCTTAAGAAATTCCCCTAACCCTCCTTGCTCCTACCCTAAATCCATCTTTCTCATCCCCACTGCTGACAGCATACCAGCTGGTGGAGGTATGCTATAAAAACAACAACAAAAAAAGATGATGAAAATTACTTAGGTTAAAAATAACCCTTGCTATGTCTTGGAACAGCTCTTATACCCTGTGGTGGCAACCCAGAATAAACTACACAGCAAATATGAGCCCTTTCACTGAAGCTGTTCTCAGGGTAGACGTGGTACATCATAAATCAACCACACAAGCCTTAGGCTGCAACCAGAGGCAAGACTAAGATATGGAAATGGTTATAAAAGTAACCAAAAATACCTCTTCATCTACCCTGAGGACACATTAAAAACTTACCAGCTTTCCTCCAGAAACGAGAAACAACAAGGCAAAACAAGTGACCAAGCAGTAGTCTAAGACTTGTTTTCACTAATCAACGCTGTTGTTATCCTCATCAATAGCTGCTTGAATCTCAGCACAAATTGCATTATGAGGCACACAAACATTGCTGATTTCAAGCTATTTTCAGATACTTGCTATAGTGGCAAAGTCTTTCTGAATAAATCTAAGTTAAGAAGCTATGGTTCTTGGCTTTAGCAGCACAAATTGAACGAGAACAAATATTACTTAAAAATAAAAAACTGTGACCTACTTAAATTCTCAAAATGTACTGGTATACAATTATTGATGTATCTAAAATAAGGCCCTTGTTTTTTGTTATTTGTATGATGTGAAAGGTATATCAGCTGATAAGTGGTGTTGCATTCAGATATAAACTGCTTGTTTCGAGAGTGCTTACGATGTAATTATGTCCATACACTAATGACAGTAGAAATACGCAAGAAAAGAAAAGGAACAGGGCAACAAAAACGAGTAGTTTCATTGAGCACGGACATTTGTTTCCAGGTATATGAAGGGTTTTTTTCTGGTTCTCCATGGTGCATCAGGGAAATTCTTGAATAAATGAGAGCACACAGAGAAAGGCCACAGGTTCCTCTTCACATGCCTAACAACTCAACACATCGCTCTCCCCATTATGACCAGAATGAATCTGGATGCAGTTTTATTCGGCTACCACAAAATAGTTTGTGGGAGGCAGCACTCCAGTGCACTGAAAATCTACCATGAATTTAAGTAATACTCTGACTTACTTCACAGCCAGCTGGGGACATGTGGCAATCCAAGGGGAGAGCCAAATTACTCCTGTTGATTGCAATAAGAGCAGTAAGGCACAACTGTAGAAGACCCTTCATTCTCCTTTCCTGCTAGCTGATTCTCTGAACTGTGCTAGAAATGGTCAAGTAAAGAAAAATAACATACTATCATCTTCCTGACAAGCTGAGTCTATGTTCAGAAAGCATCCAAGAACTACAAACTTTCATTTACTTGTTTTTTCAGAAGCTCTTTTGCAAAGACAGTGGAAAACAACTCTCTCTGCTTAAATTAACCAACACATTTATGAGTTGGCTGAGTTTTCTGCAAGAGAAGATTAGCCTGTGTTGATGCTGGGACTCCAGAACACTACCTCACATCTGCACTGACCTTGCTACAGAACTGCACATCACCCAAATGAACTGCATTGCTAAACTAGCCTGAAAAAGCTGGTGGCATCACAGAAAGATCCCATTACGGACTTGCAATTCTCAACCAAGTTAAATTAGCTTAATAGAATATTTGTGCTCTGCGCAAGGGGCTCCAAGTGACACTTAGAAACTCAGCAACTGTAATGCCCACTACATTGCATACTTTCCCACTGGGATCTCCGTACGCCCAGGTTTCCCTATCCAGCTCTTCCTTGTACACAAACATTTCATTCAAACCTGGGTTCGTCATGCTTTCAGAAGATAGCAACTATTTACATACACAAATGAAAGAGGCATTAATTAAAACATTGACTTTTATTTGCATAATTAGTGCTAAAAATATTTTTATGGGTTAATTAGACTTTATGCAAATTGGATTGAGAAGATTTAACTTGGGGTTTGATAACCCGACTATTATAGTTCTACAGTTACATGCTGTTCTAAAGCCATGTCTTCCCTTTCAAACTGTTTTGTTTTTTACTTCTGGCAGCCTCAAATGTTGTTTTTCTATTGCCCCCCCCCCCCCCCCCCCCCAAACTCTTCACTGAAAATCTCACTAACTGGAATGATATCAAGTGTAAATATATTGAATCAGTGAGCTGCTCATGACAAGAAAAATTTCCGCACTTTACAGAAGTCTAATATTTCCCAGGGACTCTGACTGGGCACGGAATATAAATGTTAAAATCTGCTCAGGTTTTCTGTGCCTGAAGATAGTACAAACCGACTGCATGGGAAAGCAATAACCAACCCAGCATCCACCAAAGATTTTATGATACTCTTCAATGCGCCCAGGTTCGAGGCTAATAATAAGTGCAGGGAAGCATTGCTCAGATCTATACAATGAAAACGCTCTGTGTGGACTAATGTACAGCAGTGTTGTGAGAATTCATTAAGATGATACCCAGCAAGAGCAAAATAATTTCCACTGAAAGCAGCATTATACAACTTTATTATGTGTTGCAGAAGACAATCATACTTACTGAAAAAGCACTGCTTTTATGTCTGTGGAATAACTAGACCAAGTCTCAGTAAAAACATATTAAACAGGAAAGCGGCACTGGCAGACCAGTTCATACCAGTGCTCCCTGCGTGCACTGCTCTGCCTCTGACAGTTACCAGTGTATGGCTTAGCACAGGACCCCCAAGTTCTGGAAGAAGTAACTGTTTGCAAAAGGGGATTCTTCTGTATTACATAAAAGACACTGAATACTGAAAGGTTTGAATTATCCTGTATCGATGCTTGAAAGTTATAGCGGTTCACTGTGGAAGAATTCATTGCTTGCTTGATGAACCAACCACAGAAGCTATGATATGTTCAGAGAAACAAGGTCAAAACCATCAAGCCAAAAAATTATGTTCGGTAAAAACCTTTAGAATTAAGGATATTCATATTCATGCCAAAATGACAGCCCCCCACCCCCCCCCCCCTCCCCTGCCAATGTAGGCCTATTCTATTAATTTTTTTAATTTAAACTGATGAATTTTATTACCTGGAAACTGAGATGCCCTGGTATAGATCAGCAGATGGTACCGTAGTTATCATAAGTGTCTCCAGATTTCCAGGCTACAGGTTTAATAGCTATGAGCAGTGGTAATATGAGCCCTAAGCCTTTCAACCAATGAATGGTATCATGGATATAAATGAATTTAATGTGCTGAGAATATGAGGTTTCATACCTGTTCCTTGAACTTGGTGCTATCCTCTGACAAATAACTGTTGTGGTCGAATGCTTTCCACCATTCCCCACCTCTTGTTTCACGTCCCACTGCTGGGGGTCACTTGTCTTTGCACTTAGAATGTTTACCCCTTTCTTCACCTTTGCCCTGTTGGAAACAGCAATTGTAAAAAGTTTAAGAGTCATTCAGGACTGTGATCTTCCAAATGTAGCTCAGGCATGGAAATCTCAATACCTCAGTTTTAAGCTAAGTATTAGATATGTTTCTAATCCGTCAGTGTGGCATAATGAATGCAGATCTAAGGCTACATATCACTTTTTTGGACAGAACCAGCTAACCGTGTGCCTTTATCTGTTCTGCCAACAGCAGGCTGGAGCTATGAATAAGACTGAACCTGTAGGAAAACCCGCAGTAAAAGTTGTTTCTGTATTCTGGCAATAATTTTTCCCAAAGAGAAATTTATCCCAACACAGAAGTCTCAGAGAGGTTCTGTTCATCTGCATCAAGACAAACTTGTGCCTCATCACTGCACAGAGGTAAACTTCAGCAGAGTTTTTTAAATAACCTGGTTTTATTCCGTATGGTATTCTTCTAGATATCAGTAGACAGGCTGTTGCTCTTCTGCCTGACAATTCCCTCTTTGTGACAGATTCCCAAGGAAACTTCTGTTCAAAATCTCCAGCCTGGAGAGAATACAGCTGTTGGTTAAGACAAGACTTTGCAACTCAGAGATGTTCTTACAGGATGGAAGTTTCTGCCACTGTTAGTTGTTACAATTTGTGAAAAAGTTAACTGTATTTATCTAGTGATGCCAATAACATCAGCAATAATTGTATGGAGGGTTAATTAAAGAGCACTTGCTTAATTAAGGAGCATTTGTACAAAGAACTCCCAGCAAAGATGCTATTTAGGTGCAGAATATTTAACTGCTGATCTTCAGTTCTATTTATTACAAAGCACCAGGAATAAGAAATAGAGATACTTATACAGCCTTTCTCTTCAAAAGACACTGAGGGACAAAATTCCACCAGCCCACTGGACTCACTCAAGATGATGAGTATGTGGGGAGCAGGATGCCAGTTAGAATTACATGGCTCTGTGCGTAGCTTGGCCTCAGCACTGGATGGAGAAGGCAAAGGGCTGCTTAGCTGCACACCACCAGAGTATGCTCATCGTGGCCTCTACTCAGCAGGCTCTAGCTTCACCATAGCAAAGAGGCTAAAGCACGGTGAAAATGTCTTTTTCTAAAATACTTATGCAACACAAAATTTTAGTTATTGAGCAGCAATCATTTAACAAGATGTTGATATCTTCTTGACATTTATGAGGACTCAGCACCTAAGTTCCTTGGAAAAACTGGGGGGTTTGCATCTTTAGACACTAAAACACTTTAAAAACGTAGTCATGAATGACTGAGAGTACTTGTTTTCTTGTTGCAGTTTTTCAACAGTGAGACAAAACACGATTTAAGGCATTGAAAAAGAAAACTTTTTTTTTCCTTAGTATAAAAGCATAAGTGCTTAATTCTCTTATTTGTAACATGGAACACCATGAAGCTTCAGATTCCTGTCTTGCTCTAGTAAAACTGGCACAAACCGGATGCATCTCTAATGCCTTCAATTGAATTACTCAGAAAAGGGAGAATCAAATCCGTTACTGAAGGTTCATTAAGGCTCTAAGTCCCATTAAGTTTTCCAGCATATTACAGTTCAAATAAATGAACAATAAAGAAATATCTCATTAATAAGAAAACACTACCACCAATCTTGAACTCTGTATAAATCAGTCAGTACATTTTTGGCAGTATGTATTTTAGGAGATGTTTGGATGTATTTTAGGATACTGTTATTTAGCAACTGGAAAGAAGTAAAAATCGATCATTTAGATAATTTGTTCAGCTGTTCCTTGAGATGGGCCCTCAAATGGCATAATGTCAGTCAAAATGAGGGTCCTCATGTTTGGATTTTCAACAGACTTACAACTTTGTCAGCAGCTGCAAATTGCTCTTTCTACCATGTAGCTTGACATAGTCAATACCTGGGCTTCTGTTAATTAGGACGGACATTTTGTATGGCCAAGGTTAGTGGTAAAATACATTGCCAGAGGACGAAAGACCATGGTGACAATGCCATTTTGTTAATTAACCACAGTAAGGGGCATTAAGTTGAGTGGTTTCCATATATGCCATTATATAAAGCCCATTAAAAAAAATATTCCATCCCAGGGTAAAGTAGGTTATGTTTAGTGAGAAAAATCAATGTTGTGATTGCACTTAGCTCTGGAATTAGAGTATGAACACCCAGAAGATTGAACTTCCTAAATAAATATGCAGAAGCACAGTTTGCAACTCTCCCTCTACAAAGGGCATTGAGTTTTATATAACAAGGTCAATGGATGAATCAGAATTAAGTCAGACAGTACTGAGCCCCATACATTTTTAAATGCAGTCTGTACGCATATGCTACAAATGTTTTCACTTAAAATTTTTATTTACTTAGTGTTTGAGTGCTAGCAAGGAAAAGTCTCTTTAATTCCTTACCAAAGATTCGTTGACCTTGTTGTATGCTTCTGATTAAATATTAATTTTTTAAATCAATAGTGCCAACTTTGTACATAAAAAATTGTAAGTTATACTACCTCAATAAACCCCGAGACCGAGGACCTGGAGGCCAAACTACTTGACCATCTTCTGTATTTGCCCACCTAATCTATGCAGTATATATACATTTACCATGTTTACTTAAGGGAGGCAGGTACGGTGACAATAGACAGAGATGACAAACAGCTGAAGTACTCCAGGTTTCCTTAGTGTGTGCTCGCCCACTCCAACTGGAAAATTCTCCCCTTTGCCATCTCTGCTTACTCATGAATAGATGGTTGTCCTCACATAAAGGCTTTTCTGCACAGCCCTACAACCTGAAAGCAACCCCCAGCCATAACTTGTCAGCTTCGACTTCCACCCAAAGTGGAGTCAAAATTTTCCCCTCCAAAATTCTAGCCAATTATTGCGTTTACTGTAGGTGTCAATAAACGGCCCCTGTCGCTCCAGCTGTGTGCTTTCCCCAGCAGCAGTAACTAAACCAAAGCCCCAAGTCTGCTGCCCAGTAACAAAAATCACCCTTTCCTTCTTCTGGATCTAAACACAGACCCTGCTAAGCAAATCACCTACATATGCACAAAACCTATGGGCAGCAGCTCATTTATCTGAGTTTGATTGTCTATGTACTGAAAGTTAAGCATAGTTTTTGATCTTTTGACAAAAGCAGACCTTGCGATGGAAAGATGGAAGACCGACCATCATTAAGAACAGTGCAGAATACCAGAGGTCAGCTTCAATCCCAGAGTGGATTGAGGGTACCATCTGAACGGGGTTTTGAAGCTTTACGAACACATGGTAGCCAGAACAGTGAAAGACTTTCTTGCTTGAACTTCTAAGGTTATTAATTCATAGCACAGGAAATCTCTGCCTCAGCTTTATCTCAAAATAACTGTCTCTCTTTAAATCTCTCAAATAGAGAATTAAAACATTTTGCTGGCATGCAGAACGAGCATCTCAAAGACGTTACAGAAAAAGTTTCCAGCAGCTTACCTAGAAATCATTACTTAATTTTTGTTGAGACCAAGTAAAATAATTTACTTACACAACCTCACAGAAAATGCGCTCGTATAAATGTGCAATTTCCAAGCAAATATTTCATTTCCAAATTGAAGCTTTTAGTTGTATACAAAATTTCCATTTAGAACCTTATCTTCCTAACATGTCAAACTTAGAAATGATGCTTCTAATTAATACATTCTGATCAACTGCAGATGAAAATTAAGCTCTTCCATTTCACCATCCTCAAATTACACGAAATCTCAGCAGTATTTAGACATAATGCTATATAGCCAATAAAGACCATCACTGAAAGTCAGAGCTGAAGATGTGACTTAGGATTTCAGGAGCCCAAATTACAGTTTCCTATTTAAATTTAAATTTTAGTCTTGCAAAACTGCTATGGCCATGGAAGGGTTCTGCCACCTGCAGCAGTGCTGTTGGGAGGGCAGACTGCCAAGCACTCCACACAGTTCTTCACATGCTGTATGAGGTTGCTGACGTAGGCTAATCCTAGAGAGCATCACCTCTCTTATTCCAGAGAAAGTCATCCTCAAAGCACAGATCCAAGTGGGGCTGCATTGCCTGGGTGTGCTGTGCTGCAGAGAAGTAATCTACTAACAAAGGAAGAATCTGAAGTTACAGGTGGGCTAACACCACGCGAAGCTGATTAGGAGTCCCTGGCTGTACAGGTCCCTAAATTCCCTTTGGCCTGGCACCAACATCCAGCTGACTCACCGGCAAGCTAAATTGGTAGTGTTTATCAGGGGATGATTTAGCATCCTGGATGGCTCACTGCAAGATCAGATAAGCAGCAATGTCATTGCCAGGGAGGGGCAGAAGCATGAAACAAGGAGTGGAGGGGGGACCAGGGCAATACCCTCAGCAGCAGCAGGTACCTCTTAGGTGGGGTTAGCAGTATTGTCAAACTGCGCTCCAGCAGAAAGTTTACACAGCAGCTTAGGTAGACAAGGCTGCACTAAAGAATAAAAAGCTAAATCAATACTAAATTCCTATAATCAGTGAGCTTCATAATACCTAGAATAGTTTTCCAGACTTTAAACCTTCTGGTTCCTGTCAGATTGTTTGTTTTCAGAGGGTTATACTTAGCCCTGCATCTTCTGTGCTCCTCATAAATGCCATGCTATTCTCGGCGTGCTGTACTTTGATCTGAGAGCAGTCTGGTTTTAGATCAGTGACCACTGCTTTGTACAGACAGTCTCTTCAGCTCACATCTGTTGTCCAAGCTGCTGTGCTGGAAGACTTTTCTTTAGGAAATATTCAAAACGTAAATATTAGAGTCAGATGCAGATTCAGTCTAACCAGGGGGATCGGCTCATCTACAAGGTAGTCCCTGGGTCACAGAAGCCGAGCGTGGGCAGGCTGTACCTCACCATGCTGGGCAAGGGAGAGGGTGCTCGTGCTAAATCCTGGGCATTTCCACGAGTAAATCCTCGTCTGATTATATTTGTCAAATTGGTGTTTCAACTTAACAAATACTGACCCCTTTTGGTCAGTCTTCTCTGGAGCCTCAATGTTTCTTGCAACTCTTTATTAATCCTCCTTTAGTTGCCCAAACTAGAAGAAGCCCTTGACATTACTGACTGTAAAGGTCACACTGTAAGAAATTATTTTACTGTATCTCCCAAAACCCAGGGAGCCTCTCCTGGTGGCCTGTTTCTGGGGTGCACTTTACTAAGTCTCTAACCTTCCTGAGTTCTGCCAAAAAAATTTCAACTTCTTCATGCCATGATTTAAGTTCACTGCTTTCCTCCTTTGTTCCCAGAGTAAATCAGGAGATTAAAGCCAGCTGCAGGAACCCATAAAACCCAGGCAGGAGACTAACCACAGCAATTAAGCAAGATTTGTTTTATTAAGTAAATCTTTTTCCTTTCATCTTTCTATGCGAAATTAGTTGCTAGATCTCACCACAGCTCTCAATGAGCAGGACAGACATCTGCCTGGCAAAACAATATTCATTAAAAGCCTCGTTGCTGGCCTTAGTTGAGAAGGCAAAAGCAGAACAGAAGAATATGACCTGGTTAGCCGTGTCAACCTTTCAAATATGCTCCTTTAATTTGCAAAATACATGGACAGAGTAAGTGTGATTAAGTGGCTACAGCTCTGCTTAGGGAACATGGGGGATCAGGTATCAGCTCCAGGCTTCCTGCATGACTCCGCACAAGCCACAGGAGCCCTGTTTGCCTCCACCCTACCCCAGCAAGAAGACTTCCACCTGTGCTTCACATGGCCACCTCTCTACTACACAGGTTTTCATTTGCAAGCCATACGCACAGGTAAGCAGCAGATGAAACCCCCCATCTCAACTGGGGAATTCAGGTACTAAATTTATTAGGTAATAAATTACGGCTTTGGTTCCCATTAAGAAGGCTCTTCCAAAGGGCCATCCATGCAAGAATTTTGTTTCCTTTGATTTCTAGATTTACAACATGGGCTAATCATTAGCAAAAGCAAAGATCTTGCTCCTCGGAGCACCCTTTCTCCTTCAGGCATTTTCTTTCCCATGGAGTATCCAGAAAAGGTCTTCAGGAAACAGATTTGTAAAAAAGGGTAAACACCCTTTAAAATGTCAGAACAGCTTATCTCTAGGTATTTAGTCTTTGCTCTTCACTCCTTCCCCTTTTCTTTCACTTCTTAGAATGTTGGTCTATTTGAAACAACTCTGAAAAAATGCCATGTCAAAAAAAAAAAAAAAAAAAGAAAGAAGTATTTTACTTTCAAAATGCAGTAATCAAACCCTTAAGAATCTCCAAACCAGAATGCTTAAGCTTCTTGAATATATGTAATTCTGCAAGCAGCTGAGAAAGATTTCAGTATTTCTGAAACCTCAGCTGAATGGGACTAAACTTTCCCAAAACTGCGTATTTTGGTGACTTCACTGTCCATCAAAATTATACACATTCCTTACATTGCCAGTGAGCAATCCTGGGATTCAAAGCTGATCAGGGGCTTTTCTTGTGTAGTGTTTCTTACATAACTAAAATTACCTGAGACACTAGGAAAATCAGCTGTCTTATTTCAATAGGAATAGGTGCTTCATATCCCTTCGGAAGCTTTGAAGAGCTCAGCTGCAAGGCATGAGGTGGATGCTGTCAGCTGTATTTTTTTTTCCCCCAAAAAAAGAAATCAAATATGGTTTGGGATGTTCCATCAGAGAGCTCTTTGGTTTGGGCTGATTTCTGTGGTTAACTCTTTGTTAGCATTACCAGCCCTTTTGAGATGTCCGGTATCCCACTATTTATTTTATAAGAAAAGGAAAAAGAGATGCTTTCTGTGAAGCTTGGATACCACTACCTAAGTCACAGAGAGTCGTTTAACCTTCTAATGTATCTCATGGCAAAACTGCTTTCTCCAGCACTGAAGGTTAAGAGCACTAGAGTTAAGGGATTACAGGAAAGGCAAGAGGAAAAAAAAAAAAAAAGCAAGAGGGAACTACACAGCACAGAGAATCTGGATTTGTCTTCCAAGCTGAGAGGAAACCCAATCTAAATTTACAACCTGCTAACATTCTGCCTCCAGCAAAAATAAACACTGTAAACTCCTGATGTTCACAGAAGCTGTCACAGAGCTGCTACTGCATTTAACTCTAGCTCATCCTGCTTTTGGAGAAACAATCACATTTCAGTCCAGATATTACTGAGGGGTTCTCAAATCCACTGGTTGCGTGTATTATTTAGACCTGAAGCAGGCTCACAGGAGCTCAAAACATAAGGGAGCTCTTGCAATGGCTACCAGAAGGTCTACCTGCCCTCTGCCTTGGCTAATTGTATTTAAGGAGCCACTTAGGTGGCAAAACTACTATTACTGAGCTCAAATTACCAGAGCAGTAATAAGGTAGGAGACAAGATAGTCCAAGGTAGCAGAAAGCAAAACCATGCACCAAATAACTCCCACTCAGCATACACCTTCCTTTTCTTAATTTCCCAACCCATAGCTTCAAGGATTTCTTTGGAGATAGCAGTTGTCACCAGTCTCACAGTTTTACATGAAGTATTGTAGGGTTTAGATTTTTTTTTTTTCCAAGCCTCAGTTGCCAGAGCCATTTGGATGGAATCCTATTAAGAACTGGGGAAGAGGGAAAACTAAAGCAGAAGTGTTTTCAATAGCAAGAACTCCATATTTGGTTTTTTTGTAATTAATATTTTCATAACACTTGAGGTTGGCATCCCAAAATACAAAAGTCCATTCCCATTAGGAAGGATGGAGATCCCTTTCTGACAAGCACTGTCCAGGTATGGTTGCAGAATGATCTCCTTCTCACAGTTTACAATATAAGTATTAATCAGAAGATGGGAACATACAATTTGGGAGCTCAAAAACACAAGGGAAAAGACTGCTCTTCTCAACCCCCCTTCCATTGCCCTTTACGTGTTACTGATAGAATTGGCAAAAAATCTGGGTTCACTACAAATACAAGGGAAGCTTTTACTGAGAAGACCAAAGTCTTATAGAGCCTGAGAGGTGTTTGCAGCAGTGCTTTAAAACTGCTGTACTCATACCAAGCATTTTAGATGCTTAACCTTAACTGACTAGGGGACAGTCCGAGTTTGCAGTTTTCTTGTGACTTATTCACCCTTTCCATTTCCTTAAAGAACAAATGAGTAGAAAGGCTCTTTCATAATTTGAAACTCAAAATAAGCAATGGGCACGAAGCAAAGATCCATCTCACAGACTCTGCAAGGAACTGAAAGAAGTCGATGCATAAGCACATCTAGGTAAAGTCCCTGAAAAGTCTTTGCTACGGGATCAGGATCCAAGTGAACACTCATTTATGAAGAGTTGTTATTCCTTATGTGAGAAAAAAATTGGACATCATGCTGTCCGCTCTGCTGTCTGTTGAAAAGTGAGTTGGAATAAGCATCTGCCTCACACCAACACATGCTTGCAGAGAGAGACAGAGATGTGTGTTGAGTAAACAAAAAACCTACCAGGGTAAATCCAGAGTAGATTCAGCTGCACATGCGAAATACAAGCTCATTGCCTCCACAAATCTGTTTTACAGGACCAGAGACACTTTTTAGATAAGTAAATGCTTTGAGATTATATTCCCTACTACATGCAGTTTCTATAATTACAAAAAGATCTCTAAGCTGCATACTCATGACATTCCCCCAGCTGGCAGAGCAATAGCAGTGCTGAGGAAAATACTTACTGTTTGCAGAGGTTATTAGGATTATTACTCAGACCCCAAATGACTTTCTGAAGTAATCTTCCCCTGCAGTCCCTTTGTGTTTTTAATCCCATCCGCACTCCCCTTCAGCAGCTGTTATGAACACAATTTTGCCATCAGCTGCGCAACCATGAGGGTTGTTCCCTTTGCCCTTAGAGAAATACAACATTGTTGAGATCAACTGCTAGAAAGAGGAGGGGCCAGGTGTCCTTACAACATCACGAGGAGCTGTTCAGTCAAATGATTGTTTCAAATGTTACGTACTATGCAAGGTATTTCTACAAACAATGGAAGAGACTGATCATCAGGTAGTTCATCCCCAAGATGCAGCACTGTCTCCTTTGTACTCTTAATTAATCTAACTTAAGTTGACTCAAGGATGGAGCATTTTACCACTGCCCTGGAGAGAACTCCCTCCAGATAGCAGGGATCTTACTCTGCGACTGCTATAGTAACATGTGCTTCCATCCGTTTAGTCCTGCCTCCTCTCCCTCTCTTTGAAGTACCAAGCAGCACCAACCAGGGGCAAACTTTTGGCACAGATGAGTGCCAGAACTGCGATAAACAAAGTGGAAAGACTGTTCATAAAGATAACTGTAGAATAAAACAAGAATTATGGCAACATTTCCTTTATATCCCTCATACCAAGACTCCAATATTTGGTAACGGTTCTTGCTTTGCTCGTCATAATCCTCACACTTGCAGATAGCCACTTTAAGGTGCATTAACAATGCTGCTACTCTTGATTTTGTTTCAGAACAAGCACACCTTCTGTTGTGATCTGCATGCAAGAGTGTCATAGAAGTGCTACAAAGATGGTCTTGGTGGATACAGCAGAAAGAACTGCTAGTTTTTATGTCTGAATTGAGTCTTAATCTAGTAAATGCTGGCAGTGAGCTGTACTACAGCCTCCAAATTGGGTTCTTTCATGCTTTAAGTTTACCCTGCAATAGCAGAAATCCTTGTGCCCTGAGGCAGTTGCTGGTAGTTTGTGTATTTAGGTACAGATCTGAAGCCCCCGAGACTGCAGTTATGTCAGCAAAAATACTCCTGCTGACCTAAAGGACCTTGGATCAGAAGCACACATGGGTTTCCACAGGGTCACCACCTGGCCTGCCAGAGCCAGTGGGCACTGTCAGCAGGCAAGGCACATGATGGAAGCTCATGTGGCTCAGGAGCGAGAAAGCAACACTAATAAATTACAGATAGGATGTGGCTTAGGGAGTTCAAGTAAGGTAGAAAACTTTTCTCATCCTCCTGCAGCTTCTTTTGTAATTTAAACCTATATACATATATATATTTATTTTTTTTTTCCAGAAATGACTGAGTAGAGACAGACATACCTAATTTTCTAATCATTAAGAAATACTTCAAAACCTGGTGGGTTTTACCTTGTACATGCATGTATACACTTGTCCACAGATAGAGTATCTCATACAGTTTTCTTGTTTCTCTCCACTTTGTCTTTTCCACGTCTGTCCCTCCGCATTTGCTATCACTTGGCTTTGCATACCTCTACATCTCCTCTTGTAACACTCCTTTTTCACTTCTCTCACATTTATTTTCACCTTCCTCTTTCATTTAGAAATTTGACTAAAGCAGCCAAGTCACCAGTGAGTTACAGTTCAAATTCCAACCCATCCATCTCTGATGTCCTTTAGCTGCATTGAAAGGGCACCCTGAATCCAGTCGTAGATCTTCAACTTCACATTTGTCTGACCTCAGTTTGCAGTTGTTGCACTTGACAGAGCAAAGACATTATTTTATTTTATTTTGTTCTCCAAAAGAAACGCAATGCCAAAAAAAGATAGTTGTTTTCACTAAGCATGGACTCATGGCCAATTCATCAAGGCTGCCAGATGATACAAACACAGACAATGAGGGGTCCTCTTTAGACTGGGAAGTTTTCATGTGCAAAAGCATTTGCTAAATTAAATCAAAAATTTCTCTCAACTCCTACACAATTTCTTAGTGGAGAAACTTTGTCTCCACCTCATGATTATGCCTGCTGTCCCTCCTAATCTGTTACCTGATCCTCTTCAGGACACCTATTTCTGGCTTTGGGATACACTGTCAGAAAGCTGACTTGCCTCGGCTGGACCTAAATATATTGCCTTGACTAATGTATCCCAACAAAGGAAGCCCCTTAAACTCTTTCCACGTTAGGTAAGTAGTGTCTAATTCCTGTTATAGAAAACCAGGAATAAATATCGACTGTAAGATAAACGAGCCTGTCCAGCTGTAGGACTGTACACCAAAGGATTAGGTACAATTGCTCAGGCAGCAATTCACTTGGAAGTTGCTTTCCCTTTTGTATGTTTGGTTTGTCTTACCCCAGGCTCAAGTATCTAATTGTAACAGCAATTACTGCTGCAGGGCATCTCAACCAACTCTGCTTTCTCTGCTCACAGAGGCCTGTCAAAGCCATCTTTAATACTAATTACAGACTATCAAAGAAAGGGCTTTTCCTATAGAAACTCACCAGCAAGAAAGAAAGGGAATAAGAACTGCAATCAAAATAAAAGCATGACTTGACACTTTTTTAAACAAGGCACTGTTTGCCCTTTTCAAAAGGCTGAAAAGTTTTTTGCGTGGAGACAGGGTTGCCCTAGGAGGGAGCAGGCAGATGTCTGTGCATGAGTAATCCCAGGCCTTCTGTTTATTGCTCTACAGTTACAAGACCAGGTTTTACACTTTTAATTTGCCAGGCCCATTTACACCACCAATATTATCTCAACAACCATTTCTGGACATGCCCAAGGGCAACAGTACTGTAATGAACAGAGTGAAGTCTTGAGAGGTCAACCAACTGCTGAGCTCCTTCGACACATTGCAGGAATTAGCAGGAAGATTCTGGGATGCATCAAAAGAAAACCAGCTGTCGGTGAAAGCCAGGGGCAACAGCTTGTTCCTGGATACAGAGACTAAGGTCATGATACACTTAAAACAAGAAAAAACACCCACAAGATAAAATAGATTGGTACATTTGTAACTCTCATTGTGTTTATTCCTTCTCTTTGTGAGGATTACAATAAGCATAAATCACATTCCCTTTATCATCTCCTGGGGACTCACTCTTTTTCCCCTCGATGACTCTCCCCAAAAGTCATTTCAATTCATCTAACTGCAGCCAGCTACTAACTGCAGGGATGAAAATCATTTTGTTTCAGCTTGATGCAGCAGAAAAGCACTAGACCTAAATAGCACATGACAGGGCAGAACACAAGCACCTGATTTAGGGTTGCGCAGGCTTCAGCAGCAACAAAGGATTTGCTTTCTGAAAATGCTGAAGCAGCTACTCCCAACACTGTCCATATCAGACCAATAACATCCAAAATGAAACGCTGGGTAAACAAGCACATGCACAGATAGGTGAGTGCACACGGAGCATCCTCGGCAATCAGACTTGAAGTGCTGCCACAGAACCTCGATTGTGCCCTCTTAAGTTCTCCAACATCCTATGCAATTTCTGTTTATAGTTAAAGCCATCTCTAAAGATTCTCTAGAGTCTTAGGCTGTGGAGATAAGGTTGGAAATGTCATGAGTACATTACAATGGTTAAAACAGCAGCCACTGAATGAAAAGACCACTAATATATAGCATTATACATCTTCCCCCTGCTCCCTTCTGATTTGTGGGCACCTGATTCGTAACTTTGAGATGCTCAGGACTGGCAAAGTTGCCACACGTTCTTTTTTTGGCCCAAAGATCAAAGAAAAGCAGTGTGGGCTTGCAGTGATCCTCCACTTAATTTCTATACTATTCTGCAGAGTACTTCTACAAATAGGTGAGAAAAACTTGGTTTACAGGCCTCCTCTTGCTATAGTAACAACCAGCCTGTCATTATGAGGGGTATTTTAGCACTAGCCACCATCTAGCAGAAAGCTGATGAGATTGCCAGTCTAATGCCTTAGCAAACCTCTACCCATCTTCTAAGCCATTCACTTCCTCATTTGAAAAGCCTTAGATAAAACCAGTAAGAGTTATGGGGTATAGAACAACCAAGGATACAGAGCAATGACAAGTGCAAAGAGAGGAATATGAATAATATACAGAAGAGGCTATTATTCTATGTACTGAGGGAAAGTGTTTCTGCTCCTTACAAAAGGAAGGATTTATCTTCCCCTGATCAGAGGTGACAAAGCTAGAATGTTAATGCTAGAAAAACACAGGGAGGGCAGGAAGAAGGCTGCTAGCAATTTCATTTTGATTTCATCAGCCGATCATGCAATTATACATTTATTTTTTCATGAGCAGCAGACACTTTCACACTTGGAGTATCCCAGGGGAGAGACAAATTACCAAGTCTCACAGATCTTTCTACAAAATTCCACACATATTTCAGTCAAGCGAGATATCAATGTTCTTGATCTCCTGTCCTTTAGGCCTGACCTGGCTCATGTTACTGACTTCAAAGGGGACAAGACTGGCCATCAGGTACTAAGTCTTCTCTCAGTGACATAAGTTTCATGCAGACATAATTCAGGGCCAGCTCTGATTCTACCTTGCTGTGGATGATAATCAGGTCAGGCCTTTGGTGCCTAAGCTCCCTTAAAATTATAGTACCTTCTCTCCATCTATCACTACGTCGTCTTCTTCCCTGCTCCAGTCCATGTGTCCCTGTGAGCTTGCAGCTGGGGATGCTTATTAGCTCCCAGCAATATCTACGTCAGAAAACATCACATAAATGCCATTGTAATACTTCTACACTGAGGCTGGCTCATATGCACCCACTGTATGCTCTGCATTAATGCTCACAGTACTGAGTTTAATGTATGCAACCATGTCAGTGCGAGCATATTGCCAGCAAACACAAAGATGATAATTATTATTAGAAACAGCAGCCTCAAGAGAGAAGCTAGAAGCCCTGCTATGCTGTTATACTAATGCATTATTAGAGAGCTTATACCCCCAAAAGGTTTGTTAAAGGCAAAAGGAAGGGAAAAATTTACACCATAAATTGCTGGAAGAGCCCTGATTTTTTTCTGAATCAAAATACTTAAGGTCCAGGCATTACCCACTTGCACATGGAACTGAAAATTTATCACAGTCCTATAGATCTGTTGTTTCTGTCATTGGCAGGGAAAGCGGGTGCTAATTTGCAGCATGAAGGATTCTTCACTAGGATTTATTCACTAGGCTGAATAAATATTAACAGTACAGTTGCATTATCTGGAGCAAAGCTGCTATGCAGTTAATATGCAAAAAGTGAGCAAGTCTTGCAATAAACCAATATTGCTGTGTTGTAATACTAAACCATCCACTGCAGCGTGCTGGTCCACAAGATCCTTTGTGACTTCATTTTATGTCGTATGCTGGTAGGCCATTTTCCACTTTTTTATGATATTTTAAGCCCATCCTTTCAGCATATAAAAAGTAGAAGAAGAAAACGAGACAGACTATTTCAAATGTTTAAATATCATTACTGAAAAGTAGGAGTGGAAAAGTATCTGAAAAATCTCTCAAAACTAACACTGAATTAAGTATTTAAGTCAGGTATGTAAGCTTAGGACACCCTCCCTAGCACCAAGGAGATATATCAGATGACAGGATTGGCTCCTTCATCAGCCAGCTGAAATACAGCTACTTAAGTATGCTTTTAGTTGTCATCTAATTTAGTCTTCCACTACCAACCTGCTCTCTCAATCCAATTTTACTAATTTTTAAGAACCTTTGTCCTCCTAATCCTATTATATTGGTAATTTTAAAAAAGATTTTGCTTCAAGTGATTCAGAAAACAAACACTACCCCTGCCACCTGCTTCTAACTCCCTTCTCCCTCCCCCCCAAATGATGACTTTCCACACTGACCCCTGAGAACTCTTCAGTACTTTGGAACTTTTTTGGAAATTTTTTTTTTTTTTTGCTTTTTTTTTCCTGTAGCCCTTCTAGCTGGAATTTCCCAGCCTCAGTTTGCAAGGGTGGCATTTGGAACACCAATGACCTATTTTTTATTTTTACCTCTGCTATTCACAAAGCTTAAGCCCCCAGGATGAATGCATCTTCCCCGATGCATGCCGGACCCTCTCCTGACTAATGACATTTGTCTAAAGCTTCTGGTAAAAACAAGGACTGTGAGCTGAGCTGCAGTAATACCAAGGGTGATGCAAGGTTCACAAAGGCAATAAATCCACCATGTGAATGGTAGTGGGGAGATTTACTTTTTAGTGATAAGGCAGAGAGTTGAGAACCGAGAGGTTATGAAATCATTACTGGATGGGAGAGGGGTTTAAAAGAACAAAATTTTGTACTTATACCTTTATAGTAAAACTTTTACAAATGGAATTGTATGAGGGAGAAAAGCAGGGAAATAGTATTTTTTATTCCCTTAGATGAATATTCATAGTATATTTAATTATGAGGATTTGCCCTCTATATACATGTTAAATGAGGCTTCATAGCAGCCGTAAATAACATGAATGTTACAAAAACATGGTCACCTTGCAGAGCTAGAACGAAGGGTGTGAGCTGACCTGTGCCGCCTTTATTGTGCTCTCCTTATGAGAACGAAAAGGCTGCTTTCACAGACAAGGCTGAGGCCTACGGGCACACAGCCTGAAGAGTAACACCACCTTTCCTTTGTAATCTGAACAAATTTAATGCAGAAGCTATTGATGTAAAATGAACTTAGAACTTCACATTTCTATTTTTTCCAGGGTAGAACTGCACTTTAAGTCAGAGGCCTTATTAATGGAATAAGTGCATTTGTCTCTTGCAGGCCTGAAAAATAAAGCACTGAGAAGTAACATATGGAATATGCCTTGGGCAAGAGATTTTCTTCTGGTATTGCTGGTTTTGTAATAAAGTTGAAATCATGGAATGAGCGCACATGTTCCTGTGAAGTGTTTCACAGGGGGTGGCCTAAAATAAAGGCACCCCAAAATCACAGACATTTTTTGTAATATTGCTAATTGGAACTGTTCAAACCACAATGATCTGGGGTCTCTAAACTCATGAGATGTGGAGTTCTTTTTATTTCCTTCCCAGTTTTCCACTTTTGAGTCTTTCAAGTAAAATTCTTGGGGAAATTTCTGAGTTTCCTCTGCAAATATAAGGGCTCAAAACTTCATTTTATAATGGGAACTTGCAGTCCTCCTGCCATCCCCCAATGGCAGCAGGGGATGCTCCTATAAAAACAACCACCAAGATTGAAATTCTGTAGGAAATCGTGGGTTAACAACATTGATGTTAAAAAGCATGGCGGATGCAGACTTACAAGCCTACAAATTCAACCAAGCTTGTCTCCAAGTGACAGAAATAACTGTGAGGGGGTGTCACACTGGTTCCCTGGCTACTATCGCTGCACAGACAAGTGGACATCAACTTAGAGAGCCTGCATCGATTTAAAGCTTCCCACTAGTACATCCTATGCCTCTGAACCTCTGCTCTTAAGATTCAAAGATACAGAGCTATCAGTATCTCTTCTGCATTAGGCAGTTCTCTGCCTTAATTTCCCTATGTTGCTATAGGTAGAGTTTCACCACCTGACCTCAGAGCTGTGTTACACTTTTTTATATTAGTAAAGAGCTTCAGGACAGCAGAGTGATAAGCATTGTAAGTACAAGAACAAGAAGAGCCTCAGGCTGAGATTACCTTTACTTTTGAACATCTTTGATGCAAGATCCTGAACAAGCAACACAGTTGTCTTATGCTCAGTAAACATTTATATTCTTCCATTCTTGTCCAAGTACCTAGCTAACCGTAAACCTGAACAACCTGGAAAAAAAAAGTTATTCCAGTGAGAAGGTTGTGACATTCAAGAGGGCTTCTCCTCTTTAAAAGAGCAGTGCAACGGGTCTGCCTGGTTAAGAAATGCCCAAGCAAACAGCTTGACTTCCATTGAGTCTATTTTGATTTCAAACTCATAATGTCAACAGTTCCAAAGGAAAATGCATTCTGTTTTCTTGTTTCACACTTACAGAGCAGTTGGTTGGAAACCTAGGCATGAAGAGAACTGGGAGTCTCTGAAATGCTGTAGAACAGGAATGTTTTGCAACAAACAGCCTGATACAACATCAAACCGCTCAGAACTGCAGTACATATCACAGGCTCCTATTCTAGTTCTTCCCTTACATACAGTGATCCACAGGCCCTAGAGATACTGACTCTCTTTTCCCCACAAAAATTAAGAAGAAATCAAATGGATATCTTTCCAGCTTCAGTTTTGACTGGAAATCAGTTATCACATGAAACAAACTTAAGTGGAGTTATTTCTTTCAAGCCAATGAGTTGAGAGGTTATGTTTTGGTTTAGTAAGATGGGATAGGAACCATAGCCTGAATAGCAACCAAGGGAAGAAGCCCAGAGCATCTTTTGCATGTCTTGAACAAAGCCACATTTCTCATGGTCTCTTCCTAATGTAGAACCAAGTTGTGCCAGCAGCTCTGGGCACACAGCTATGCCACAGCGCGACTCAAAGAAATGGTATCACGGGTGACAGCAGTACCTGAGCGCTGTTAGAATTGCAGCCTACCTGTGCAGATTTGCCCTACCACTCAGGACAGTGAGTTGTTCCTAGGTACAGTGTTGCAGCGATACAAAGAGTTCAGTTCTCAAGGTCTGAAAACCTGCATAAAAATGTACTGAGCAGAGACAGGAAAGGCTGGAGTGGCAAAAGTTCTCCGCTCCAAGGTGAGCAGGAAAGACTGGGGTTTAGAACTGTTCAGCCCCCAGGAAATGAAGAAACACCAGGTACACTACACTGTCGTATTTGCGAGTTAAGAGAATCCCATTTAGCACCAGGGAAATCCATGCATTATCTAACACTGAGAAAGAATACTTATCTGTGCTGTTGCATAACCTGTAAGAGAATAACTTAATCAACTAATGAGCAAAAAAACTCCTCAAGGTTTAAAAAACTCATGGTTCTAATAAAATACAGGAAAGGTTTGGGTTTTTTCTTCCCCTCTTCTTTTCACTGTTAACATCAGATTCCTCAAGAAATATCCAGCATGGAGCCTATTTGATGATTCCTATATATTACTAAGCACCAGGAGCTTATGTTTATACCATATGTGTATGTGGTATACATGGTACCTTATGTAGAATATTCAGCATCAGCAAACATGTCTTGTGAACTGCAACGTATAAAAAAATTCTATGCTGTAAATGTTTTGGCAGCAAAAAATGTTTTACATAAACTCCAGATTCCATGGGTACGTATCATTATGTGAAAGGATATGTGCAGTTCTTCTGAACCTGAAGCAGAAATATAATTAATTAAATGGAGGACACAATGAACAACAAAATTTAACAAGCCAAGCTGTGATTAATGTCCTGTTCCCTTCCGAGAATTCAGGTAATGAATCTGATTTTACACTTCATGTTTTCAACAATGTATGCAGAGATAAAGTAATGGAATGTCCATTACCCTGGCGTAAGATTGACACATTCTCATAAAATGCTTTGTGATTGCATAAATAACATTGAACAAGGAAAAAATCAAGAGCATATAGCAC
>NW_009260397.1:3285262-3305416 GCF_000687185.1 Egretta garzetta | reverse complement strand
GAACTGGAGGGTATATTAAGAGGCATTTGTGCATTTCAGCATTTCTGTCTTACCTGACAGTGCTTGATAAATCCAATGCATATAAATAAAAAGGGGAGGGAATGGAGTATGGGAGATCCTTGGTGCTGATGCTGACTTTTCATTGCTAAGGTTCTAATTCAAATATGGCAGATATTAATAATATTTATAGATGATTATCAAAGGTGTAGCACTTGCAGGCAGGAAAAGCACTTTTGTTTATGATCCAGGCCATACTAGCACTGTTTTGTAGAGGGCAGGCAGCTCAAAAAGGTTGAATGACTTACCCAGGGTCACATACTGACTAAATTGAAAACAAAGGAACAGAACACATAACACCTGATTTCCTTTCACACACTGTCTTGTACACCATGAAATCTAATGATATCAAGTGACTAGTTTGTATATTTGAGTTGGGAGTCTGTCCACTTACAGCAGGAAATATCTCCTGTTTATTGGACTCTCCAAGCAAAGGTCACAGAGCAAATAAACGACAGAGTTAAAGGAAGACCACTCCACTTCAGCTATGAAACGCCTGGGTGAGATACTATTGAAAAAACTTAAAGCCTGACTTCATCATACTCCACAGCCATATAAACAGATAAAGGATTCCAGGTCAGAGGCATTTCCCAAACCAATTGCGCAATCCCAGACACAAACAAATAGTGAAAGCTGAGCTTTCTGATAGCTCTCTATCAGTCCAGAATATTTACCTATTTTTTTGGTTACAACTGATACTGACACAGCAATTTTCTCTGTTATTCTGAAAGTTACTCGATTTATGAAACTGTCAGTCCTTCATGACACCTGCAGCGACTTTAAGATGGAGATCAAGTTTTTTTTAGCTTGTCAACATCAAATACTTTGTGAGAGTAGTTGGATGATGTGGCATTTCCAAAAAAGCTTTACAAATTGTGCGACCATTTCCTCTCCCCATTTCAGGATGGGATAAGCTTCATGAATGGTACAGAACTGCACTAGAATAAGCCGACCTTGTTTCTGATGAGCCTTTAACTCACCTAGAGTGAAATTCACTCCCTTACCCACCACCAGCCTGAAGCCTATTCACTATTTAAGTCTTCAAAATAGGATTAGGGGATTTAAGTAGCACAGAAGCTTTGCATTTTCCATCTAGTTTCTTAATGAATTTTTCCATTAATGGAAGTGAGTATTACAGCCAAGCATGCAAGGTTCTCAACAGGGCTGCTGAGCAGACAGTTCCAACCACCGAGAATGTACGACCTCCCCAATGTAGAGCAGCAAAATGCTGTTTGCTTTTGCACTGAGACAGGATTTGAACTCGGATGTGCAGAAGTGAAAACTAAAGTGATTAATTTTTCCTATCTTTTCATTATTATAAGGGATTTTCTAGCTTGCATGGTTTTGAGTTGGTACTCAAAGCCAGTCTTGAATAGCTTACTGTGTACTATCCTTCAAATAGATCTAACTTAGAAATAGTTCTTGACAGTCTCAGCAACCCAGATCACATAAACAAAGGTATGTAAGAAAGAAAAAAGAACAGCCCAAGTTAATTAGCAGCTATTTACTCCTTTAAACAAGCAAATGCATAAAAATGAAAACTGGAAGTCACCCCATCATCACAAGCCATGTTAATCTCAGATACCCCTGCTGCACAGAAGTTTATAAACTATATTTCTTGGCACTTTATTCATATATGTGGGCAGACTTTTATCTAGAGATCTGAACACAGCATACAAGCATTAGCTAATTAAATTTCTTGCAACTACTATAATACAGAAAGCACTTAGAAGAGAAATAAAGGTAGGGTAAAACCACAGAAGCAGGTCTCATGAGACCTGGGTATCAAATGGAGCTCTACCACAGGCTGCCCACAAACTGCTGCACTTTTCCTATGGATCAGCTCCATCCCAGCATTTTGTCCAGCTCTCATAGTCAGGTTTTTTGTTCTGTAGTATTATATACCCAGAGGCACCAGCCACAATCACAACGCTAGACAGACTGGTAGGAAGAGAAATTTCTACCCGCACATTAAGGTGACAAGTCCAAAAGCCACAGAGTGCTGCACCATGTGCAGAGAGGTGAACTACTTTGTGTAACTTGCCTAAGTCTGCAGGAACGCGGCAAACAGACCCCCTATTTCCTACGGCCTTCCCTGCCAACATCAAAAAGTCCAGAATGCCTTGGATGTGCTTACACATACACAAATTACCTGTACAGTACATCCTGAGTCTGGTACAGAAATGTCTGTTGTTGCAAACACACAATGTAAAATCTGCCCACGCAGAGTAACTGTTTATCTAGGGTGCATGAAAAGCTATTAAGAACCACCTCTTATTCATACAATTAAATCTCTGAGACGGCTGCTTAATGCTTGGGTAGAAGTAGCATGGCAAAGAAAGTAGTAGGTATATGGAACCCTGACTAGTAGAGATGAATTGTACATCTAAATCCTTAAGTGCAGTATCAGCTTATTGTCATTATTTCAGATTTGCAAATTGCTAGGAAATGTTTTTTAGGAGCCTAAATGTAAGTACAAACGAGTCTCACTAATTTGCAATTCACTGAAGATGCAATGTCAAAAGGAGTGAAGGAAAAGGGCAGTTAGGAATAGTACGAGGCTGTCCTAGTCCCCTAACCTCACAGAATGTTTGAGAAGAAAAAAAAAAGAATAAATGCAATCTGAGCATAAGGAGGTCTAAGTCTCCAAACCAGACATACGCCTGCCTCTCATTAGAGTTCCTGGGAGATGTAAGCAAGCATCTGTCAGGAGAACAGACCTTATGAAAAAGTAGGGATATAAAATCCCAGATCACTTCAGAGAGGCAATAAAAACAATATGGAAAATTTATAACAATCCGGTGTAATTGTTCAAAGGTAACTGCTTCACGGACTCTTACGAGGCTTGTAAAGCTTTTTCAACTGATAAAAAAGGGATAATTTAAAGCACTGTTCGGCAAAGCTTTGCAGGAAAATAAGATACTGACGATTGTGTTGGCTGATGACCTGCTAATGTAAATTTAAAGAGAAAACATTCTTGCTAATGAGATATTATTGTATTTATATTTGCACAAAGCATTTTTAAACAGAAAATCCCTTCAATCCCTTCAAAATTCTGAAGGTGAAAGCTAAAAATCAGGTTTGCAGGTTCTAGACCGACAGCTATGTTTGGCTGGGTGCAAGATGGCATCTACTGTCTCAATCTAGGATATTTTCAGAGCTCTATGCAAGAAAGGTACATCCATACTGATCGGAGTACTGCAGTGAAAGCATAGCTGGGCATGTGTGTAATCCAGGAATACTCATCTTTGATCAAACAGATCAGGGAAGCTGTACATTTGGTAGTCAGAGCTGGGGACTGTGAACCATGTGGTCTAGTCCTTTCCCTGCTGTTCACTCACCCTGCGACCAAGTTGTTTTACCTTTTTATGCATTGATCTACCCTTTAAGTAGAACAGGCATGAACATAAGTTTAAATACCATACAGGTGCCCTACTAAGGCTTAAAAGAATATATTAAATTTTTGATCAAAAGTCACTATAATGTTGCCTAACAAAAACTTGAAAACTATCGTTTGCAAAGAGTGCAGCCTGTTCTGAATTCTACTATATCCTTGGAAACTGTATTATTACCAGAAAAGTAGTTTTACAGGTCTATTTTATAGGTTATATACAAAATAATTCCTAGCTTCAGGACATTTAAATTTAAGATACTATTTTTCCCTTGAAAGTATTAATTTCCCTCTGAATACTTTCTTAGTCTATTCAATTACTTCAGAATTTTTCTCTGTTATTAACAATGCATCATTTAGCCTCATTTTTGTTTTAATCATAACAAAAATCAGGCCAGGTGTTTACGCCTTTATCTGAGAAACATCTTGCTTCAATATGTGAATATACAAACATTAGCAGAAACCAGCACAACATTTATATTCAAAAAGAAATACTAAATATTGTGGGGTAAAATATCCCTCACTGGGAAGGAACATCAATACTGTAGGCAGAAAACATACAATGGGTCTTTTACAGTATGTTTATTTGCAATAATATAGTTGTCACGTTTACTTGTTTATGCTTCCTTTGAATTTTCTGAAATTACTGCTAGAATATGTTAAAGCCAAAAAGGTAATTACAATCACCAAACCTTGCTATCAATGCTTCAAAGAAATGGAGCAAACCTGTAAATTGTAACAGCTTAAATAAAGCTCAGGCCATGAAGAGCAGCATAAGCTACAATTATACTCTTTGGCCAAGCCACAAATGATGGGGAAGCAAGACAGTTGCTCTCTGCAAAATGGCCAGTGTGCTGCAAATTAGATGTCAAGGTGTGCACATATTTCAGTGAGCCTTCGAGGGCAGCCTTTGCTGCCTAGTGAGCAAGGACCACAAACGATGTACAGGGGATATGTGTAGGCATCGTTGTCAGCTTTGAGAATAGACAATATGAATACAAAAATTATGCAGGTGCAGATTCACCAGGGAAACTGAGGGAGCTTTTGTCTCTCCACCAGCACAAGTTACTGATGTGGCCACAGCTATGCAGTTACCTCTTCACCAGGGACACAGCCCAGATTCACTGGCCTCATCTCACCAGTATGCTGGGAGCCACAACTCCTGTGTGATGGATTAAGTCCTAGATAGCTAAGGACCAATATCCCAAGGGGCTTTGCAGGGAGACAAAAGCCTGTCATTTTTCTGCTGCAAAGTGAGGCTTTTATGTGCTGGAAATGCAGAGTTTTAGACTGAACTACTTAAAATTAGAAACACAGAAAGCCACAGAAAAGACACTGCAATCATTAAATCTTTATAGGTACCTTAAAATTCTACTGACAAGTAGTAATAGAGATTAAAAAAAAATATGGAAACGTGGTAGCCAACAGCCATTGCATCACAACTGAAAAGCAAGAAAGGGTCAGAGTTATTTGTAAAAGTCACTGGTAATTCCTGGTCTGACTTAACTTGCTGGTCTACCTTTTATACTAATTGGCAAAAGAAAAGATAATGCATTAAGATAGATAGTACTTAAGTGATCCATATTTTATTAGTTAGCTTTATGCTCTCTTATTGATTTTGTACATCTATCGTCACACTCCCCCTCCACCTTTGCCAGATCTCCCTCCTCATTGGTATTCTTTACATAGCATCAGGGAACAATACAGGTTAAGGGACCTTGGCAGATATCTAGTCCAGTCCCCTCCTCAAAGCAGGGTCAACACTGAATTCAGACCCGGGTGCTCCAGGCTGTTGGGTTTTGAAATTCTCCAAGGACAGAAATTCTACAACCTCTCTGGGCCCCCTTTTCAATCTTTCCTCTTCTCAAGGCCACACAAGCCCAGGGGTGTCACGCTGTCCTCTCAGAGGCTACCAGCACAGGAAACTGATTTTCAGTACACTCCAGCAACAGCCTTACTTCTGGTCTTTTGCTTTAATTCCTACAGTAAGTATGAAGGCACTGCAGTGTAGCTGAATTGGAAAAACACTATGTACAGGCAAACCCAATGAGGACCCTTAGCCTGCTGCCATGCATCTGAAATACAGTGGCATACTGGTTTGAGAAACTTGGAAAAGTCCAGAAGCAGCACTGTATATAAATAAATGCCTTGCCTGCACATGAGACATCTGATCATAGACTATCGTTGAAAAGTGAGCACTAAGGTTGAGATCAGCTTTTTGACTCTGTCTAGATGAATCATTGTGTTGTCCATTCCTGAAATGAAATCAACCAGTAGCACATCAACCCTGTCTTCCAAACATGAACTGAAATATTTGAGTATCCCTGGGAAGGCAATTTTTTTTGACTCAACACTTGGCCATCTAACCTTGAAATGCTAGGTGTTGTAAATATGATATACTGCTGCTATAAAAGTGGGGGGAAGTGTCTGAAATTCAAGATGAGAAGGCAGCGGGAGGAGGATTTCCCCCCACCTTACTGCTATGTCATTCTGATACTTAAAAATAAAGTCCCCAAACATGATCTTGCCCTACTGAAGTACCTATTTGAAACTGCCTAACTCAATATATTATGCTGTTCTCCCAGGCACAGTACATTCACCCAGATGTAAAAGTATTAGTGAAACCTTGCTGCAACCAATGGCCATCCAGTCAACTGTGGTAGTCTTTGGAGCAATGGAGGTATTTTGCAAGGCACAAGATTCGTTGGATATGTGAGAGAAGCAAAAGTTCATCGGGTTTGGATTCTTCTTTCACATTTCACATCAACAGGGTAACGTAGCATAATTGATAGACCTCATGGTGACTTCTTTTGTTAGCAGCTCACCTCTTGGAAGAGCAAGAAATCTGTGCAGCTTCTATATTGAGCCTTTCTTCCCTCCCAGAGAGTTCAATGCCTTAACATGATACATATGAAATCAGAAACAGCTAATGGTGCTGGGCTTGTTGTACTCTACAGTCTTTGAGGCAGACGTTAACAGAAATGGCTACACATCTGTAAGTGTAAGGTGTTGGGTTTGGGGGTCTTTAAAAAGCATTGTCAAAATAAATAATGGTTAGAACTTTTTTCCTTGAAAGCCTGTACAAAGCCCTTAAAGTAAGTCCTTAAAAATATCATGTCTATCATTCTGCATTCCGCTGACTAAGTAGTAACACTACATCCATGAAGACAGTTTAGTCTCTAATAACAGAAACAGATCTTTGTAAAGGCTTTTTTTGGTTTTGTTAGGGTTTTTTTCTTTTCCTTAGCATTAGGGTTAGTGATAAAGGATTTTGAACTGAGCCACTAGCTAGTACACATCATATCCTCAGAGTATCAGAATTCTGAAGGTAACATCCTTTAATAATAGGAAGAAAAATCCCATCCTCCCAACAGTATTTTCTAACTGATAGATATTTTTTTTTTCTGCTTAAGTACCAGGTGTCACTCAATACACACTCTCAAACAAACAAAGATTTAACTGGTCCAATCCAGGGCAACTCATAATCTGATTCTAGATAAACTTTGCTTATGCATTTCTTTGTGATTCACTTTTTCCTGTTCATAAACTGCTAATAAACATATTAATACTCACTTCTGTGAATGCTTTGAGAAGACTCAAACCAACATTACAGAGCGGAGACGTGTTGCTACTTAGGCCATTTCTGATCTTGATTCCAGCCTCCCTGTCATAAGCCCCTGACACCATACACGATGCGCACTGCAGAACAGTTCCTACTTTAGGTATTATCAGCCCCAGGTGTTTGTTACCAAGCCAGTGCTGGACACCAGGTGCTCTTCTGTAGGATCTTGAGGAAACCAAAATCCCCAGGTGCTTCTAACGCAAGCCCTATTATTATTACTCTCCTCAAATTGAACCCACTGATGAAGAACAGAAAAAGAAAAAAACCTCATATTAAATGACCTTCAGATTAACACCTCAGTTAAGTTGAAAGAATAATGGAAGACAAATGGGCATATTTGGGGCATCTATGAAGAATTACTGATTTCAAGCTACTAGAAAGCCGTATTTATTTGGCAATTCAGGGCAACAGATGGAGAGGCCAACCAAGAGGCACATTATTCTGTAGCACAATAACTGGTGAAGAGGCATTCTCCTATTCAAACATAAAATTGAGCATAGTATAGGGAATACAGTAAAAAGGGGCCATCTAGTACACCCCTCATATCAGGAGTGCAGGCATCCTCCTTTAAAAAACTTTCTATAAAAGAGCATGAGTTATTCAATGGTGCTTTATTTGCAGTTGTAGCAGCTGCTGCTCAGGGTCATGACTGTTGCTTTGGTGATAATTTTGGAAGAGATTTTGTCATTTTCTGTAGTAGACACTGAGATTATGGATAGTATTGCTGAGTCACAGTGATCAGTATTTTGTGTATGTGGTGTCTCTCTCCATACTCTAGAAACACTGTATGAATATACCAGAATACCAGCTGTAATTTTGAAAATACATTTCTAAACCTTGTAGTTGGGCAGACAGTGCTTAAACATGTAAAATTCATATGTTCTGAAGAAAAAAACAAATTCAAATACACATTGTTAAAAAATTATTGTCAAGCCAATTTCATGATTTTGGGGGGTCTGGGACTTTGTTCTGAAATGCCTGAAGCAGGCATTAATGTATCATCCTCTGAATGGGAATCAGATGAAGGCAAGTAGAACAACTGCAGAAGTTAAATACTACATAACGTCATGGTAAGAGAATTTTCTGTTTCAAATGTCCACAGAATTGCCAAGGTTTCCTCCTGCTGAGGAAACCCAAAGATTCTGAACCACACAGTCTTAATGAGATTCAAATGCTCCTGCATTTTCTTTATATGATCTATATATTCTCCTGTTCAATTACTAAAGGCTGCCTCTTCCTTTCCTCCACTGCTCTGTTACCATGAACAGCTGAACGCTGGAAGCAAAGAAGGGAAACCAACATAACAACCTGTCCTGTGTTTTTAGAATATGGTTTTATTTTAAAGTGTTTGCTTTAGGATAGCCAGAGAAATCTCCCAACTATAAAAGAGTCCTTGGGGAACACTGCAGACAATCTGAATTTGCACAACTGCACTTTCAGTTAGCCTCATTAATACAGAATTATCTCAGTGGAAACAGTAGAGGCTGATACAGAAATGTATGGAATTTCAGAAAAAAAAAAAAATCCTTTCTGCTTCTAACTAAAAGATTCTCTCTACAAAGCACAGAGCAAAAAGTAGATGAACCAGGACAAAAAGGGAAATTTTTAACCACCCTACTGCAAAACAAGGAACACTACCCCCCTTTATTGTCAGAACTATGTAGGTTTCTAAACTTTTTACACACTTCCCCCCCCATCTGTCTAGAAATCATTCTGTAGTGTCAGGACAGGGTGTAAATCAGAGAGGGTTCTTCAAGACAGAGTCTGTCTTCCAGTATGCAAAGCCTGTCTGGGACCCCTAAGGCTTTACTAAGGCATAATATTTCTACAGGTATTTTTCATGTAATGGAAGGTATTAAGGAACCGATGGCCATTTGTTAATGATTTTCTAAGAGGAGTCTAAATAATCTTATTTAAAAACCAAAACATGCAACATCATCCAAAAGAGAGCTCCTAACACTATTTAGCTATGTTTAAGTGTAAGCTATTATGGCTGTTTGAAGTACTACATCTGTAAGGACAAAATACAGTTCCAGGTGTCATGTATGAAACTCTTACAGTGCTGCAGCCCTGACTGTGACTTCAGTTCTGCTCTTGCTCACCACCTGGCTCTCAAGTCCTGTAGCTCTTGCAGATTACAGCGATTTCACTACTCCCTGGCATACCAGAACTATGACAGACTCCTTCTTGTACAAAACCAGGATAATTCTCAACTATCAAAGAAGCTTCTATGGTTATGTTTAGCTGCAATACGCAGAATTTTCAAAATTTATTGAAATAGCATAAGGTTACATAATTGGTTTACTCCCAGCTTTCCTCTTTGTTCAACTCTGCTTCTTAATCCTTTTTTTCCCCCCCTTTTGTTTTTATATTGGTCCATAAGCACAGATATGTGTCAGGCATAAAATGGCTGGAATCTTCCCTGCAGCAAACGAGCAAGAACTGTTTGACTGAACATGGGGTTAATCGTGTGATAAAGTCTCGAACCTCCCGGACAGACCCACAAGTTAATGCTCAAACATCCACAAAAAATGGGAAGATAATCAAAGGAACCTGTGGTCATTCCCAGAGCAAGATAAGCCGTCTATTACAACACTGGTCTGCTAGAATGCCAGCTTGCATATGTTTGCAAAGCTTATTGGAAATCACAGACTGCTTAGAAAAGGAGCAAAAGAATCCCTTTGAAAATACACTGCTCCTTTACTAGAAGGTTTCCTTACAAGCTATAGATTTTGTACTACACATTTAAGAGTTGAGGAACAAATAGAAAGCTTAGTGGAAAATGGTTTCGCAAATAGAATGGCCAGTGTGTCAAAGCGTAAGAGATAGCAGGAAAGCCAATGCGAATTTAAGAAAGTTTGTTTCACTGCCATAGTTCTTGCTGCTGTCGAATCCAGGAAGAGCAACTGCATTCTCTAACTTCTGGCCTAATTCCAAAGTAGCAACAACAAATTAGCCACAACAGTGACTTTATATGGGCCTTATCACCACAATCATCAATAAATTCAGTCCCATACCAGTCTCATTAAACAGTTTAGTACTGGCATGTTAACAGACAAACCATGAAGAATGAAGGGACTCAAGAGATTTGCTCATCATAACACAGAATTCGGTAGCAGGGCAGGAAAGTAAGATAAACTCCCAAGTTTCAGGCAGGTACTAGATGACTCCCTCACCCCATCCCTGAATCCAGCAGACAGAAGGGAGGCCAGAGGGAGTGTACACGCTCCATGGGGCACGGAGCTGCCGGGGTCACCGGTCCTACATTATTTCCCAACAGAAGCAACTGCAGTGCTAAGGAACTGCAGTTCAACTTTTGCTGGTTTAATCTAACTACAGCTGTTTGTAGCTTTTGATCATTTCTAAGTGGACAGGAATCCAACGTGGAAACCACCAAACCTGCTGTATTTACCAGGTTGTTTGCTTGTTTATGAGTGGTTCTGGAATTTGGCCTGAACTTCTGACTTTTAAAGGAGGTGTCCCAACTGAATAGAGTTGAGATAACAGCTGAAGAAATGATGTAAAATTTACCCTGATGAAGCTCAACCAGGACTATTAATATTTCTTTACAAAAAAAAAAAAAGGAGGGGGGGAGGGAGCTTATTAGAGACAGAACAGTAAATCAATTACACACAAAAAAGTATAAGGTAATTGGGAGGGGAAAACCCAACTTTTTTCCTTTGTCTGCATAAAAATATACGCAGCCAGATAACAGCACCATCAAAAGGCACAGAACAACAGAATTCCTTACTGGTCCAAACCATCCACGTGTTTTGATCTCTTGACTTGTGCTCCAGTGCCAAGATCCATAAATAGGCAGAACTAACTGCTTGTGCTGCTCTGTCCAGCCCTTGAATGGGGATTTCTGATACTGGATCCAAAATTAAAATAAAACTGCTTAACCTCTGTATTTTACTACCTGACCTTCAAAGCTGATAAAAGCATATTTTTTTCCCTTGAAAAGAAATAAAGCCATTAGGGAGCCAGGAAGTGCTTTATCTTCATCGCATGACTCTCATCCAAAAGCTTGCATTAAGTTTCTCTTTCTCATTTGTGCCAGTCTGGTAATGTGATTAAGGGATGGCATTACTGGCTCAAGCATGGCCACTACACAAAACAACAGAAACTTGCCCTGCCTTCCAAAAGAAGGAAATCCATGTGAAAAATACATATAAATAAAATGGCATTGGTCTGAAGACTCAAAGGGAAATTTTGTAGAGATTTTATGTCAATACGTGCTAACACAATGATGCTGAAGTAGCAGCATTTAGGTTTCTTTTGTGCATAAGCACCAAGACAATTCTCATACAGACTAATTGCATAGTGCCATCTTTAGCATGATTCATATACAAAAGCAGCTTCTTTCATGATAGGTTGTATTTTGTACACTCACATGTCACAAAAGCAGGTATTAATGCCTTCAATAACTACATCTTCCATTTAATTAAAAGTGTGTCATTGCATAGGGGAGAGTAGAAGGCTTTAGACTTCCAATGTTTGTGCTTAAAAAGAGAAAAATCACCTGCTTTGAGGAAAGGGCGTAATTTGCTGTGGAACAACCCATCTCCTGCCATTCTAGAGCTGTCACCCTATTTCACGGCCCACCAAAGGCCTGTAGAGAGAAATTAATTTTGCAGCAAAATGAGAGTCAGGAAGCTATTAGAAGAGTTTGGGTAAGTTGAGTGGATGTAGCAGAGATGGTTTATTTAACCTTTAATTAAAGGAAATAACCACTCATCAGGAAGATAAACAGGAATCTAAAAATAGTCTCTTAATATGACCACGATACATTATGCAACACACGCACACCACACGTTCAATGAGATCTGGTCCTCAAGAACAACAGCCTACTCTTGCTTATTTCTAATACTCTACTTTTTGGACATCGTAAGTTCATCAGTCCCCAACAGTGGCAGAGCAAATCACGTCCCTTTGACTGCAATTTGCCATTAGGTGTAAAGAAGCCTAGCTTTGCTGGAAGAAAGATTTTTATTTACCACTTTGTGCATTTGTATGTTGAACAACTTAATCTCCACTGCCTGCAGAATTTTTTTAGGCAATGTCTCACTTAGCATTTGTATAGCCTGCCTCACCATAATGAGTTAGTATTCATTAATTTTAGGGATTCTTCATCTTGCTAGAAAGACAATGTTTGAACCAGAATATGCACATCGCATCGACTGAGGTTTCTACTTAATGCTGCTGCTTTTTGTTCTTGCAGATACTGCTTGACTTGAGGTTTTAAGAAATTTTGGGCCACCACATAGGATACAAATTTTGATTTGCTGTTTTGCTGGGAGAGGTTACAAAGATGCAGGTTTTATCACTTGACTATTTCCATCTCTTCTATGTTTAGATTATCTGTGCTGTTACAATCTCCAATACTGAATGCTCTCTGCAGCTGCATAATGTATCACAGATGCACAGTAAGCTCCTCTCTATATAGCAGCATTGTGTCACAGCATGGTGCAATGGATAGGAAGCTATTCCTGGATACGATACCAACTTCTCATGTGACATTGGACAAGGCCTCTTAACCTCTCTGTTCTTCATCCTTCTTCTCTGAAATGCTGATGATAATATAAACCCACTTGATTGCGAAGAACTTTGAAATCAAAGGAAGAAATTTCAAAAGAAATGCTATTTATTTCTCTACCAAAACATGCACATCTGTGATGAAAAGACACTGCTCTCCATATCTCTGTCTCCATCCAGCACAGAGATGCTGGTTTTTTCCACCTCATTTTTTTCTCTCCAGCTCTCTCACTTCCTCCATCTTTCCCAGTCTTGCTATGGACTTGGAAATTTGGCCCTAATGTTTTTGTTTAAAGAGCTGTATGAACATCTGGTCTAAAATCTGGAGCTTCAGTAAACACTGGACCCCAGTTATCACTTTACTATTCAGACCAACCTCCTAATTTAATCCAGAACCTCCTATACTTACCTGTATTCATTGCTAATATGTCCCTTTCACAAAAGACTCATCCAAAGCTCTTTAAAGTCTGTAATATCACAGCATGCAGAAAGAAAGCAGGACCTGTCCTTCTGTGCTCTGCCATTGGAGAATGAAATCTTGACCTGAGTGCACCACAGTGGTCAGAGCTTGGAAGACCATAAAACAGAAACAATTCTACTTACTGTGACACTGACCCAGAGTCATACATGACTTTTCTCTCTGTCCTGAGAACAGTACCGACCCCACAAACAGTAAATAAATCTTCAAAGCCCACTTAAACCAAGGAAACCTGACCATTTGAATGACTCCCCTGCATTCTAAACAGAGTTTAGAGCCTATCAAAGATTTACCACTCTTCCCCAATTTATACAAACTATCACCTACCAGCACGCCATAGGACATTACTCAGGTATTCAAAATTATTTAAAAAAAAACAAAAAAGGATTACATGGACCATCACAAAGAGACCGTGTTGTAATTTCTCCTCTTGGGATGTCAGAATTTTCTCTACTTCAGTGAGCACCCTTTTCAAGAACTCTGAAGACCAAGAAAGAATCAAAATATTACTTTAGATCTCACTTATCTTGCTTAAGAAAATGTGTGTGAAGGCACCTAGGTATTTTAACATACCATACTACCTCTGAAAAGCATTCAACATCACAGATGTTGATCAGATGGCTCTGGTACACAAGTTCAGACATAACAACACTGAAAGGTAATAGCCACCTCAGGAGAAACCCCTGCTTGCCAGCTCCAGAATGGAAAGTCAAACTAACTATACTTCTGTCTTTTATCCCTAGCTTCAACACTCAAATAATTTAAAAACTAACAGCATAGTCTTCAATAAGTCATATTATTTTTTGAAAGATCATGAACTGAATGCCAAGCTCTGAAATGGAACTGAACCCAAAAGCAACTTCTAGCCCACAGTGCCACCAGGCATTCTGATTATTAGAGGACACGGGAGGGAAGAATAGTGCAGATACAGCTGCTTCCCCACTGAACGAAGCATGCATCAAAGAGGAAGATGAAAAAAAGCCAATGAAGTACTACATGATGGCTACTCCCACAAAGAGATATCAGGGTAAGAATAATCTACAATTGTTCATGCAACCCATCAAAATTTACACAAGCACCTCTTCAAAAGGAACAGAAACACCGCACTGCTGCATACACAATATATTCTTTTATGGCGAGCAAGTATAAAAGGAAGTGGAAGAGAAGGCTGAATCTTTTTCTCAAAAACAAAACAAAACAAAAAAACCCCAAGAGACACACACAAAAAAACACAAGGCTGAATCTTTTTCTCAAAAACAAAACAAAAAAAAACCCAAGAGACACACACAAAAAAACAACACCAAAAAAAACCCCAACAACATTTTTAAATTTTGTTGGGGAACCTAAATGAAACAGACTTCTTTTGTGTTCAGCTTAATCTCTATTGCACATTCCTAAAGCATCATGCACAATACAGAGCACTTGACAGCCTGTATATTAAACACAGTGCTGGGTTAAGCCAGCCGGAAAGAAACACTGCCAAAACCATAGCAAAAACACAGAAATCACCCATCTTTAAAAGAAACGTTCATATGCCATTAATTGATGTACATGTTGCTTTGTGGAGGGCTCAAGAAGGTTTTGAAAATAGGTTTGGAGGCACAGGAAAAACATTTCATCACAGGATTCATAGTCCTTACGCTTCTGTAGATGTCCTGTGAGACACCATGCAAGTCATTTTGTCCTTCTGTACATTTAAGCAAAGGGCAGAATTAATTTGGAGCAGGGTGGAATAATGCCAGTGCCAACTTCAGGGCAAGTAAACTACTGTGAGACCAAGAGTGCTGCTGTTCTTCCAAAGAGCACCTACTTTGTCTGACTTCATACTTGTTATCTGAAAATGCTTTTATCAACTTGGTCTTAAGGGCTAATCCTTCAACAGGGAGTAGGCATATTTGACACACCAGTTATACATAAAAAATGCAGTAACTTATCTCTGATTGGCAAATCTGTATATACATCTGTCTCATCAAATACAAGACACAATCACAAACGATGGGGCTTGTTTTTCAGATGAGGCACTCTCCAACTTCTAGTTAAACTGTGTGCAGGTGTAAACAGGTAATTCTCCATCTAACCAGCTGCCACTGCATACAAGTTTCAGATAACCAAATTAGGCAGGTAAAAAAATCTAATAACTGCTTACTTTGCAACTCCATCAATATTTAAGACAACAGATAATGACAGGAAAATAGTTCTTAAAAGTCATTGGGATTTGTAAGTGAAAGTATGGGAAAAAGAAAAAAAAGCATGTTCGATAATGATAAAGAAACAGAGTAACTGTTTTCAGATGTAATCAGTGAGAACTTAGCATAGCCAGTGATTTCTGGCCCAAATTCTATCTGCATGTCATCCCTAGCAAGATGTCACTCGTGCTTCAGTCTAGTTCATGATAAACATGAAATGGGGCAGACTGTTGATGCTCTTCAAGATCTGGGTAATCTGGTCTTCCTTGTTCAAGGACAGTTGGTTTCCACCACACTTGAAACTTAACTGGTTTCTGGCAACAGGAAGTGACTTGGTAAAAATAAATAAATAAATCACTGCATAAGACACGTACTGTCTGGGAACAGCAGGGATACAACGGTAAACACTGTGGTTGCCCCAGTAGAAAACTTAAAATTGCAAAAAGAATTCACAGCATTTTTAAAGGATATTAAAAAGTAAGAGCTCAGAAATAGAACTTCATGAGTAATTGATTTGGTGTTTTGCTGGTCAGACTAAACCACTAACCAAGATAAAATTATTACTGTCAACATAGAATGGTTTGAGGGGTTGTTGCTTACCAGAAGGCAAAGGGCGAAAAAAAAAAGTTACTGAAGTGATTCCACCCCCACCCCCATAAATTGAAAGGCTCCATTTCATTTTCAGGTTGTTGAGTTCTTTCTTAAATTAAAATTTGACATTAATTTCTTTGGCTGCCTCAAAGCTGTACTCTTCACTGAACACATCATTTTGCCAAGAATTTCAGCCAAACTCAGCTCCTAATAATCCTGAGCTATAAACACCACAACAATGGAATTTTTTCCATTATTGGAAAGAGGGAGCTATATAGCATTTCACAGAAACAGTATTAGAGGCGAGAGCAGAACTGTTTATAGAATTGCAGATACAGAAAGTCTTTCGAGAAGATAAGAGATCCGAGGTATCAAAGACAATATGACATTAAAACACTACATCTAAAAAGGAGCAGGAAAAAGTTTTTAAACAACCATAGCTAGTGAGGCTTTAGATTGCATCTCACCTAAAAATCAGCCTCTATCATGAGAATTGGACATTTTTAAATACTTCGAGGAAAAAGCTCTCTCTCCTGATACACTCTATACTTCTATCATATATTGTAGAACCCTCATTTATCTATTCAAATAGACCAATTATATCTTGCTATATTCAAGAGAATGATAAGACAGATAGAGTTCAGACTTTTTCTAAATATTCTGCTCTCATTTTGAATATCAGCCTCCATTTTTTGCTTCTGTGGTAGACCATGAACTATCCTAGGAATAGTATTGCAAAATGATAAATACTTCAATCTGGTATTGCCTATCACCCTTTGCTACAAACAGAATAGTTTTCTGTGACTGTGTAATACATTGCTTGCAATCTAGCAGACATGGTCATTTGCTCAGTTCAAAGCTGTTACAGAATATTCATACTTCGTATCTTTTATGTTGACGGCGCAAGAACTAATCAAATTTTCATCTTATCTGTACCCTATGAAACAAAAGCAGTCTTTAGACACATGAATTTCCAGCTAAGATTTCCATCCTGAAAACAAAAGATTCACAGGCCAAACACTTTGGCTGGCACTATGTTGTCACAAATTGAACTCCTCTGATTGTAGTTTTCAACCATGTTAAAAACTGCACAGAGACACAGCTTTCACACTGAACTCAAAAGTAACACACAATCCTGCTCAGTCCTAAAAGGCAACATCCCTTTATTCTTAGTGTTTAGGCCCCATGCAGATGGCATTACTGCTTTGATGACAATTATTTTGGTTTATATTTTGATGACATGACCAATCATAGACTGATTGTTATCGGGTGAATGTCAGCAAAATGCAGCTCAAAATTTTCTTTTGCTGGCTTGTAATTAGAAGAACTGGTGGTGCCACGCAGGTTGGTCTCTTACACATTTGTTATTTTTTTTCTGTGAATTTCTGCCTGCTTCTGTATTGCTGGTTTTCACAACAGCATTTCAGAGCATTTTCCTACTTGAAGGAAAACAGGGCCTTTTCAAATGACTTCTAACTGAGCAATGGGGAAATCAGTTCTAGCCAGAGGAGCAACACTGACCATTCAGGGCATGGTGCAAAATTCTATTGCTCACAGAAGGAAAGTAATTTTTGCAACGAACGAGAAAAACACAGTCTGACTTACTTTTCTGTCTATCATCATCATCCTAGTAAAGATAAAGAAGCAGGTTTCAGTTCTGAGCTCACACATTTGAGTAACAATTTTGCAAGATAGACTTGGCAACTATTTTGTAATAATCTAAGAAAAAAACAGTTATCTGTAGTGACTATTCACTCGGGATACCTAATCTGAGAAACTAAAGGGGCACGATGTACAACTCTTTCCTTGTTAGAGTGTCTTACATTAGCCATAAAAAGAAAGACCTCCAAAATCACAGTAAAACCTACCCCAACTTTAAAAGGTATTAAGAGAGCTAAAAACCCAGAAAAAGATGTAATACAAGATCCAGTTCTAAGAAGAGACGGACACTCATTCCATGTTGGATATCGTATAACATCTCTTCAGTCGTCTCAAGAAGACTAAAAACTGATCCATAGTTAGTTAATGAAAAGAACCCGCATTTGAGTTTTTCAATACTGTATTTGGCTTCTTGGGGAATAGGTGTGCTTTCATCATGATTTAATAATAAAAACTGGCGTTGGAAGGGGGAGCTTAGGGTTTCCTCATACAGCGGTAAAGTCCAGCAACCCTTCCTCAGAGAATGAAAAATAGAACTGACTTGCACTGTCCAGTGGTAAGAACAGGAAAAAAGGTTTAAATAATGAAAAATTAGATTTCAACTTCCTTTATTTTGCAAGCTTATCTATTCCATATGGCACAAGGGAATAAATTAAGAGGTGAAATAATTCATGACCCTATACTTCAGACACTTTGCAAAAGTATCTACAAACTGCAATGTCGGAAAAAGTTACAGATGAGGGAAGAGATGCTACAATACTAGATTACCCTTAAGCATGTCTGATTTTAAAAAAAAAAAAAAAAAAATAATTAATGTGCCTCAACTATACTCTAAGAGCAGCAGTATATCTACTTTGCAATTTCCACCACATCAGTGATCAGGAAGCCCTGTCAGGCACCTTGCACCTTACCCACTAGGTCATGCTAAAACATATAAGCCTAAGTGTAAGGTAGTACTACATGCTTTTCTCTCTTATTCTGCTAATCGTACTATAGATTTTTAACAATGCCTTTACCCCTTGGGAAGAGAAGTAGGAATGGGCTAGCAATGTAATTTTATGTGGTTCCCAGTCTGAGTGTCATGATCATTTGTCTTTTGTTACTATGGAAATCACTGCATAGAGAAACTGTGCATGGGCAGCCAATTAAAGTGTCAATACAAGTAAATATATTTAAAGAGGTCATGTCCATGCATTATGCAATGAGCAAAAAAAAGGCTTATATTTCTATCATGCTAATTAAATTGACATGGTTATTGCAAATCATTTTGTTTCACCTGGAGCTGTAATTAAGTGACACCACTTAATGAGAAGGAACCAGGGCTGATTGAACATGCTTCTGTAGTAAAGCTCCTCTGACAATGAAGGATGTTTCTGTTTACATCTCTCATCATTTCACATTCCCAAATGCCAATGTCTTTCCAGGGAGGTAAACACTAGTTTTTAAAACAAACGATTACAAGCATTTGTAATTTTGGGCAGCCTTTAACCTAGCTTTTCACTAGCTACTTTGCATGATGAAAAAAATTTTTGAAATTATCTACAGTATTTTTTCTCCTAAAGATAGATTTTAAGTAGTAAAGCATCAAAGTAATCAACACAAAAATTAAAACTTTAATTGCCTTACCGGTATGACTTATTTAATCAGGACATACTAGGCCAAATTCCATTCTCCTTCATGGTGATTTTACTGGGATTATTCCATATTTAGAGCAGATTTATAAATCTGTTTGGCCTCAGAACTTCCAAAAGAAGTTAGTATAGTCAGAAATTCAAAACTATTTGTATTAAGTGCTTATATAGCCTACAGAGAGAGATACTAACAAAGCTCAACGTTACTATTTCTTTCCACTCTGATTTCTTTGCTTTAAGCTGCAGTCTTTCACCTGAACACAGAACACACACCAAGTTTATTTTAAGGTACAGCAACAGCTTCTGCTGACATCTCCTGCCACTATGTGGAAGTGTGATGGATGGCAGTAAGACGATGTATAACTGAGGCTTCAAAGGATTTAGTCGGCATCAGCCACACCAACCATATGTCCCTCATTTGCATAGCCAAACTTGGCAGAATTCTTTTATTACAGTTCATTTTGTGGTCTCTGCAGATCCCATAAATATTTTCCTACATAGAGAAGCCTTGCCACATTAATTATAATAGGATTGCTTTGCTAGGCAAATGGGAATACTGCCAGGATCTAATAATTTGGCATCTTGGTGTTTAATATTCAGAACAACTTAAATACAAGATATATCTGAAATGCCTACTGGATCTTTCAAGTGCACCATCAAATTTGGATCTCAAATTATTTTTTTTTTATGCTTTCAAACTTGAAAGTTAATTCAGTGCTTTTCGAAAAGAAGGATAAATAGAAATGCTCTGAGCCAGGAACACTGTTGGCAGGGTCTGTGAAAACTCTTTCACCCATTTCTGTGAGAAAGATACTATTTTTATCCTGGGCTGTTGTTGAAAAAAGACCATCCTGCAGGTTTACTATGTAACACAGTCAGAACAAGACTGAGAAGAGAGTCTGACAGATTTTAAATTATTATGGAAATCATATTTCCTAAGCAAAATCTAGGTATGTCTGGAGAGAAGGCTCATTACAATACTTCATCCTCTTTATTATTGCTCC
>NW_009260397.1:3261519-3285238 GCF_000687185.1 Egretta garzetta | reverse complement strand
CTTTAGCTGAAAGTCTGAAAACCGATACTGACTCCTGACAAAATGAAATTGTTATGACTGTTATGACATGAAGATGTATGTATCTGAACTAAAGTGAATGAAGATGAGACCCAACTAAAGGAACCCTAGAAGTGAATTCACTCTTAGGAGGAAAACTGATTTCCATCACTCAAGGTAATAAAAATCTCAAATACAGCTGGTATTTGTGCCATTTTGAAATCTGAGAACTCAGACGACTTCGAGATCTGTAAAACCAAAGTCCAGCACTCACCAAGTTCAATATAAAAGACCAAACTCCATTTTACATGAGATCTGCATACAAACATTGCCTCCATGGCAGACTACTGAATCTTTCAGCTTGAGTTTAGCACCGGCTGTAAGGAAATATTTAAAGAATATATATGCTTCCTTCTGGGTAAAGTAGCCCAGCAGCAGTAGGGCATTTTTATCTCAATGTGTATAAAACAATCCATGTACATTTACTCCCTTATCAGTCACCCAATACCATGGATATAGTCCTGTAAAAATAACAAAGACAAAATTAGATTTTAGGACATACAATGCACTGAGAGCCCTGCTGTGGGTACATACCTTGTTTAACTCTATTAGGAGTCATTTAATATCCCCTTACAACAAGGCACTGTCCAAAGTCAGAACACCAAGATTCAGTCACTTCATTACCAAAGGTGGGTAACCAATGTTCTCGCAAGAAAGACAGACGGTCGTCTTGAGATCTGTCACTGGCACTACATACTAATAAGTGTTTGCAACCATCCATCTTCACAGGCAAATCTGTCTGCTGTCCGCAAATCACTAAGCAAACTGGCAAATAGCCAAACCTTCTGCTCTTTCTCTCCCTCCCTTTTTTTGGGGCCAGTGAAAGAAAGGAAACAATGCCAAGACAACCTTGGCAATTCTCCCTGTGTTTGTCACTACTATCTCTTGTTTCAGCCATTAAAAGTATTGCAACATACATACAAAGGCAAGAAAAGCAGCAGCATCACAGGGAAGGCAAATGCTTTGACCTGTAAGCCCTATTGTTTGCCTAAATCCAGTCCCAAGCACTAGACAGCATGTTGATAGGGGATCCAAAAGTGATGTCTGAGGAACAGGTATCAGCCTTTTATATACTTACATTAAGAGTCCACTTCTGGTGCTTCTAAAAAAAAATATGTATATACTTGTATACAAGTATATACATACAGTAAGCACTAAGGTAAGAAAAATACAGGCCAGGAGACTGAAACCATTCTATTGCAGGCTAGAGGCCATTATTCTAGCAATGAGCTTGCCCATCTTTTTGTACCAAGGCTTTGAAAGGTTTGTATCAATTCTGTTGACCGTGATCCCTTGATGACAGTCACAATCGGTGTTTTAAATGCACTTAACTTGATTAGGTCTCAGTGGATTGTTTGCTTTTCCAACTACCATACGCTTAGGAAGAGTGGCCAGCTCTGAGGCATTCTTTTATCGATCCCAACTCTCTCATAGTAAAGGTGGTGAAGCTCCCACTGACATCAATGAGAGCTCTTTGCCTGTGTGTGAGAGAAGTGTGTCATATGTTTATTTAAAAATAAACAAAGTCAACTGAATCAAAGTGGTGGATATTCAGCATCAGTATTTGGAAAAAAAAACCCACGAGCTTTATGCCAGACCAGGGAAGGCACTGGAACCAGAATGCTTCAGTGAATAGGGCCTGATTTGACTTTAACCTGCCCAACCTTCAAATTTCAACTCTGCTAATGATATTTTTGGGAAAGCACAGCCAGACAGGATTCCTGAGTTACTGCTACCCAAGCATTTTCTGTAATAGCCAACCATTTTTTAATAATGACTTTCAATAACTACAAGGTTCAGGTGGTTTCAGGCCCACTGCACCCCGCAGAAAGTTTTTATAGCATAGCCTATCACCAGGGCCCCTACTCCTACTGACCTTTGCACATATAGCAAAACCACTGAAGCAAATTTCTTTTAATCACTTTGTCCATCTTTCTCTTTCTAAAAAAGCAGTAACAACTTATTTTTAATAACAATCCCATTTTAAGCTTAAAATAGAGCCAATATGAGAAAAAAAATTAACTACAAAAGGCAGGAGTGAGAAACTGAAACTAATAGAGACCATATTATGCAAGTATGTGTATTTAAGTGTTTCAGGTTTAGGATAAATTCCCCTTTGCCAAAAATGTGGCAGCTATATTTGCTAGTCTCCATGGGAAATGTTATGAAGAATCAAAAGCAAACAAGTTTTCCTTTCAAATAAACTTGACCCGTATGTTTTAGACATATGTTTCCCTTTGAATCCTTGTCCTTTGATGGTGCTACATATTTTTCACCCTTTAAGAGCAAATACTTTGTTGTTATAGCAATAGTTTCCCACAATTCTACCATAAGGGCCTCCCTGGTTTCTGAAGCCAGGGCTCAAAAGCCATCCTCACCCCTTGCACACAGCTTCTCCAGGCAGGATGCCCCAAGCCCTTTCTATAGTTCTGCAAGCAGAGGCATGTAGCTCAGTGTAGAGGGAAACAGGGTTCACTTCTGAATTATCTATGATCCCTTGCACTTTTCTGTTCTCTCTTAAACACCAATTGATGCCTTTTTTCCCCCCAAGCTCTTTGTGTGGAATTAGCTCTAGTCCTCCTGCTTTAACTAGGATGAGAATTTTTTAAGATACCTGAAAAAAAAATCTTGTCTCAATGTAGCTTACACAAAACTTTTGGATTGTTAATAACATTCTTGCTATTTTAGAAATGAACCTCTCCCAAATTAATACATTGGGCAACAGGTTGCCAAGGCACCATGCTGGACTGTCCAGAAGGATTGAGCACAAGACCTCTGAATCTAGAAGTAGGAAGTTACAATTGCAAGTAAAAGGACTTTTAAATCTTGCTTGTGAGCAACAGCAAATTTAGACTTCACTGTAAGGCCCACCCACTACAGGGAGATAAATGCTCACTCCGATGTACTCCAGAACGGTAATCACTTATTCCATGTATTTTCTGCTAATATATTTACAGACCTCCACCAATGCACAATTAACAAAAAAGTTACAGTGGTGCTTTCCCCAGCTTGCTTCTGTATCAAATCTCTCTTGCTTCCGTTCAGCCTCAGTCTTTGTACTTCTGCCCTCATTAGCACTCCTGCATGAACAACTCCATAGGGAGTCTGGCACTTCAGAAGTTACTTCTCTTTCTGGACATGTCTTGGTTTAATTATCTGTTTTGAACAGTGCGACTAATTGCTGAAAGAAGAAACTGTGACAGTCAGGAGCTGGAGTGTGGTGTAACAGCCTACCAGTCCTTAGCACAAGTACTCAATCATTGACCTGATCATGTCCTGACTGAAGTCAATGGAAGCTTTGACATGGATTTAAATTGTCACAGGATCAGGTTTTTGATCAGTTGAGATCTGTGTCATGAACTGTAACCTTTATATAGCATTGACATGCATCATCTAAATTTTATGGTACCATCACAACACTTCAAAAAATCCTAGGTCAGAAATGGGTGAGGTCATTAGCCTGAAATAATTTCTAGTAATATCTATAGGTAAACACTGATTGAGACAGGACTAACACAGAGCATGTGGTGAAAGTGATTTCTACAAAGACCCAAGATGATTACGTTTAATGAAAAGAACAGTTTTTCTCCTCCATCTCCAACATTTTATCTGTTTAGAGTTTTGTCAATGTGGAAAGCTCACACCTGGGAATTTCATGGTTTGTGAAATGAACATATGTGAAAAATATTTCTGGATGAAACTCCTTGTTATAACAGGCACTTCAACAAAGTTCAGAAGAAAGCATGTTCCAATGAGGAACCAGAATACTGTGAAGTAGAAATGCACCATGAAAACAGGATTTTTTGTATTAATAAAGAAGTTGTAACAGGACAAAAAAGGTCCTAGTCAGGTTCCAAGTCCCATCATACCTGACATAGTACAAACACATCCCCAGATATTTTTCTCCCAACACTGTTCTACTAGATAACATGCATGGAAGGAAAAGATACTAGCTAGTCTGCTTTGCAGGATGAAACAGATAGCTCTCAGGAGAATTTCAAAATGCAAAATAAATGAGCATGGATATCTAAAATCAGTTACATGTGTCATCTAAAAGCTAAGCTTATTTAATTTCTTGTATAGGCCAGAGGCTTCAAGAGAAATCTACCTTGCAACTTTTATATTGCTCCTCTGGTTTCTTCTCACTTCCCCCTTTTCCATCTATCTCTCTATATATGCACACACAGAGGAAATAAATTTTTCCCTTATTCAGCCATTGCACAAGGACTCTGCAATCAGCTCCAAGACTGGTGAATGCATAAGCAGTATCCAGAAGACCACAGCCAAGGAGGAAACCAAGACTAGCCCTCTTCCCACCGTTTCTGCTGACCCTAGCAGGGTCACTCAGAGCAGTAGAAACTCCTGGTACCACGGAGATGCAGACTGGCTGGCTGAACACTTGCCTTCACATCTACTTACACTGTAATCTCAAGGAAGAGCATTTATTGAGAATGATGATGCCCTCTGCATGCAGGACAGCCAAGATGCCCAGCAGATAGGTTTCAAATATGAACACTGGCCTTGGAAAAAGTGAACATCAGCTTTTGTTAACTCTGCTAGATCTGTCCTCTGGTTGTACATTCGTACTCGAAGGTCAACATTTGTTAAAGTATTTTATACTTAAGCTATAATTCATGTAATATATAAACTAGCACAATTTCAGTTGTAAAATTCGTATTTATTATATTCATATTATATACAGAAATATCTTAACACTAGGCTTACCAGATAGTCTTATACACTTTGGCCCTAATGAATTTTCATTCAATAAACAAACAAAACCAGAAAATCCCAAGAAAACCTTACTGATAAATGTGCCTGTTCACAGGGCTTTCACTAGCTGAGTTCAGAATGACAAATTAAAGACTTCAGATCCATTTTTTGTTTTCAATAAAAATCTTGTTGAACAGTGTCATGAATATTCATGGCTTTGGCACAGCTCCAGACTAAGCAAGAAGAGCCAAATCAAACAAGAAAACAACAGTCCACTTGGCCCTACAAAAGGATGCTTTGGACTTTGTACACTAAAGCATGCACTTAAAAAAAAAGGTACAAATCAAACTTTGCTGTGACTATGCTCAAAGGGAAATAAATTCCCCCAACACCAAAGGCAATCCCTTAGTATGCTAAAATAGTAATGCTGGGCAGTTACTAACTGATCCAAAGTACACTGGCATCAGTAGTGTGTCCTATTTACATCACAGGAATGCAAAGGTTGAGGAGCTGCTGGTTCGCAGCTGCTGCTCATGGTGGCAGTGGTGGCAGAGATGACCTAAAGCAGCAGTTTCTGGAGGCCCTTTGGCTAAAACAGCTGCGTTGCCTCTGGCAGTGCCGCAGAGTGGTCTGAAAGGTGCTGCCTGCAGATCTCCAACTCCTCTCTTTGGTGCAGAGGGGACAGGGTTATAAATTGTGCTTTCTCAGAGGCAATCTAGCAGCTGTCTGTGGTGCCCTCAACCAGTCCTTGTATTTAGGTAGGTCGAGGACTGGATTTGGAACTAAAGCTTGTGCGACAACAGGAGAGAGAAAAATTACACCTAGCATTTTGGGGTTTTTTTCCCGTCTAAGTCTTTGTGTACTTGCATGGAAGAGGCACAACCCCTCTCAGAGGGATCACCAGATCTGTTGTGAGCAGGTTCAGTGTTACAGTCCCAGCACACCAATGAACACAAGAGACACAGAGGGATCAACTGAGTGACAAAAGACTGCAGTCGCATCTAGCAGCTCTGGGGATGGCGTCTTACTCCATGACCTACTGCTTTAACCACTTCGTACCACTTGCACCAAGGGAGTATATTTTTATACAAGTAGTTATGCACTAAAAATGTAACACACTATTACAATAAAGGATAAGAGAGACAACTTGCCTAGAAGACTATTATTTTAGAGAAGTCAGAGTCATTCTCACCATATATTATTTTCAAGCCTGACCACATGGAAATCTAATATACAAACGCTGAAACTGTGATAACATTCTGTCCCCTCTTGTCACATGCTGGAAAGCTATTATTACTCCTGTATAAGACAGACCAGACAGTACCATATCAAATGCAAGTCTCACATTGTGTTTAATCAGACAAGAGAAATTACAGCTCCAATCGCCATATTTCTCTCTCCAGTGAGAATCTAAGGAGTGGAAGGTGCAGATAAAGCAAAAAGATGAATAGGTTGCTTAAAGAAAAAGAGAGAATGACTTAGCCAAACAGTTGGGTGTTCGTGCAGTTCCACTGCACCAACACTTAATTCACTTACATAAATTTACTCATATCAGAATATAAAACTTAATTGAAATGATCCCATCAGAGTCTGCACAAGCAGCATACTAAAAGTTAAACACAAGAATTAAGGTTCAGCTTTGGAAAAGCTGGAAAGCATCATCCTGTCTCTCTAGAGTGTGGAAAAAAGCATACATTTTACAGCTGCTCCACATAGCCACATCTGACAGCTATGCTTCTGCAATGACATCATACTTGTGCCTTCAGAATATCTGCTCTAAATATATTTCACAGCCGGGTAAGGGTCCCAGCAAACATAGTTTGGGGACTTGTGATAAGCCTCTCAAGCGCACGCAGCAGGCGGTCAGGAACGCTGTTTGCTAGGTTTGGGGGCAGTCAGAAGGCAGCAGCGCCCACTCTTTGCCAGGGTAGCAGTGCAGAGACAGCCTTCTGCACACATATACCTGCAGACCCAATGGAAGAAGAGGATGAGCTGTCTCTTGCCCAATCAGTAACTGATGGAGTAATATGGATTGTCTGTGATAAGGAGGGAGCAGAGGATACTGTAGTGGAAAGAACAATGCAGAAACACTAGTCTGAGAACAGGAGATTTTATGGTAATGAAGATGTGTGCCTGGAGCTCAAATAAGCCCAAGTTTTTAATCAACTATCCATTCACTTGAGCTGGCATCTCTACCCTACATTATAGGGGCATCTTTGTTCTGCATCTCCTGCTTCTAAAGCATTTGAAACAGCATGAAGACACAGCACTCCAAAATCCCTTCCCAGCTGGTAAGTATGATTGTGCAAGGCTCTACTCAGATGAGCAATCTGTACTCACAGAACCCACCCCAAAATTGTTAAAACTGTCCACAGTAATCTGCTTCGATGGTACAAGGATTTCCAGACTCACACATCGCAGAGTCACTTTTAATCACAGGAGACAATTAAGATGTTTCAATCAGGAAAAAAGAAAAAAAAAAAATCCAAGTCTGACTATTAATCACAATCAGCTTTACCTACCAGGTTAGGAACACTCATTTGGAATCTTACAAGAAACACTTCTCTAAGGGTGCTTTAAGGCTTAGATAACATACTAGAAAGGTGTGAGAAGCATAAATGGCCAGATTTAAGAGTTCTCTACCAAAATCAATCCAGATTCCAATTTTCTCCAAAATACCTATCTAGAATGAATTTCCACACAAAGCTCTTTCCTGCTCTGAACGATGAAGCTCTGAAACGGAACAGAGAACAGTTTGCCTTTTTTTTTTTCCCCAGATCATACGAATATGCTCAGACTGAGCTAAACTCAATTTGTGTTTCTTATTTTTCTTTCCTTTTTATATTTATAGAGAAGAGAAATAAGAGATAAAAACAGTTATCCATTGACCAAACACTTGAGTACATGTATATTTCAGAGTGGCAACTGTGATTTTTAATCCAACTAACTAATTTCCTTATGCTTGTAAAGACTCAATTACTACAGTCCCCTCACATTATTTCCCCTCTTCTTTCATGTTTCTGACTGAATCAGTTGAACATTTGGCAAAAAGGCAAATCATAGAGCCAACGTAACCATTTAACCACCATTTAAACAATTATCAAAGTAACATTCCTTATCCATTGAGACTTTTTTTTGAGCAGAGAAGGACGCACGGATGTTCGCTTACTCTTGCCATGAATCTGTTAAATTTCCTCCTTGAATAGCTAAGACTTAAATAAAAAGACATAATAGAAATGAATGGCAGTGGGATATGTGGAGGCGGATATAATTATGCAATGCAACAGACAATCATTGCCTTTCTGAACAATCAGAGCTTCCTAGAACAAGAAGTTCTTGACCACTTCCCATTCCCAGGAATCGCTCTTACATCCACCCGAGATCTGGCCATGACTCACTCCCATTTAGCACAATGAGAACAAGAGAGTTGTTGTGGCTCTTTCTATTGAGCCCTCTTACCTAATATGCTTACTGTACAATATCAGGCAAGGCACCCCCAAAAATGACACCTTCTAGTATTAGCTTTACATGGAAAAAAAGGAGTACTACCCCCAAACCAGAATTATCTGTAATACTTAAAACCTAGCTCGCTGTATGATTCTTTTACTTTAAAAATAACTCTGCAGAAGCAGGAAAGTATCATCTGATTCATATCAAATGGGCAAGCAATTAGAACCCTTTCAACAATATTCATTGCAGCACATTACCATCTGCAGGATTAAAAAGCATTTCATAAAGCATGATCTTGATTTAAAAAGTTAATGTGCATGTTTAACGTGGGCCACAGCACATGCAGCTAAGTGCATGAATAGTCTTTTTGCAGAACTGGGGCTACAGCTTCAATCCTGCAAACACTTATACCCATGCACAGCATTTTTAATGTCATTACTCCCAACAGACTGGTCTATCAGATTAAATTGTGCTTGATTTTAGTGCAAGGTGGTACAGAGTCATTCCCTCATGGGAAATCCCTAATATAGTTAATAGAGATGTACTTAAGAGGGCTGTAAAGATGTTTCATGAGGTTCCATCTGAATCACTAAAAGCATACAGAATCTAAGAACATGCAAGCCCCTTTCTTGTAGATAATTTTTTTTTTAAAACACTCTAAACCAAAAAGATAATTGCTGCATTTATCAGATAATTGTGATAGGGAGCAGGGAGAACCCTAGAAAACACTTTCAGAAAGAATTTTTCCAGTAGTGTTTTACCTTCCAAGAAGAGACCTAACAGCTCTCCCCTGCGGGGTGACACAGCGGCTGCTGGGTGTTAGAACTCAAAGCAAATCGCCTCCCCTCCTGCCAGGGAGGAGTGGTAACACTTCGTTCTGCATGTGCATCACTCCACACAGGTTTGGAGGAACAGCAATCTGAAGGGAACTGGGTAGCAGAGCCTCATGGAAGGGACTGGAGCTACCAGAGTTTCATACAGCTTTTCATGAGCCATTTGGGTTTTTTAAGGCAACAAAATAGAAGTACTAACACAGGACAAGAACTGCTTCTCCAATCATTAGCATTCAGTAAAAGGATAGGAGGGATTTTGAACAACTGTCAAAAGTTCATGCGATCAATTCAACTTCAAAATGGAGCCGTTAAAGAGCAAACCCAAAAGTTAGCAATGCCTCATCTGCTATTAGATCCCATTTCCCTTAAGCACTCACCAACACACAGTCAGAGACTGTTTCCACCCTGAAGTATTTGAAATCTAATTAAACATGGGTAGGAGTAGTTGAAGTAGCTGACATAAAATTATGTATGTGTTGAAAGGCGAAACCAGTCATATACCAGGGCACTAGACTTCCAAGTTTGTTGCTCTCTATCCACTACAATCACGAAATATTTGCACAGCTATGGCATCCATTAGGTGTGCATAATGAGTAAAAAGAACACATTACAGTGGGGTTTATGTCAATGTTTACTTTGAGTAAGAAATAAAAACAGTTGTTACCATAGCAATGGACAAAGCACCGACCACCTGAGATGTTATGAAAATTAAAGAACGCAAACTATAGATGACAGCACAGCCATACTTTAATAACACAAAGAAAGATCAAGCATATTAATTTCTGAACAACTATTCAGGATTTCTTTAAAGATCTTTCAGAAAATATTAAAATTAACCAGCTGTCAACTGTCTATAGGCAGCCGATAAAATCTTCACTCAGCTATGTCACTATTTCTGCCCAGTGTTAATTACAATAGCATTGTCTCAGGCAGATAAGAGAAAAATTCTTAAGCGTTACCCTGGAGTCTTAGAAAATGGAGATTACACATCATCTTCACACACTGCTGTCCAGGCTAGATTGCCACTTGCAATATCCTTTCTAGGGTTTTGAACAGCTTGATTTAAGATACTAACACTTCACCAGTGAAAGTCATTAGGGAACTGTTTTGAAGCTCAGTGTCACCTAGCTCAGAACTCTAATGGACCTAAGCCATGAGGTTGGTGTCACTTCCCTTCAGACACTGTTGCGAAGTTGAGCTCGTTAGGTCTGGAATCACCACTTTCACACGTCAACATGAGCACAGCCGTACCCACCAGTAAATCAAGAATCCAGAGTCAAGGATCCAAGTCACTGACTTGAATGCTGCCATGATGTGACCTGCAAAGCTGTGCGACCCTCCTGACACTACAGCTGACTTGTGTAACACCGCCTGCTCTCTGTTCCTGTAGTTGTCCTGAGCCCCTTTGTTCAGATCAGCTGTCTTCTTCACAGTGTACTGAGTAGACAAATTAAAACTAACACCATCCTTTTACCACCTGCTGTCTCAGAAAACAATATTACACTACATGTAAGCGTACATCATCCACTATCATCATCATCATCCAACCAAGAGCAACTAAGTACATACAAAAAACCAAAAAGGTTTGGTCATTCCCGTCTACTGGAAGACTGTAATCAGGTTGCTTATGGAAGAGAAAAGCAGAAGCTGGTGCTAATGTGGATCTCATGAATGTCTTGAATCCAGAGGGATAAATAAGCAGCCTGAAGCCTGTGAATATTCTCATTACTTTTGACAGGCCTAAATTTGGGTACGTTCTTAAGTGACAGGCTCCTACTGTGGGTTGGTGTTTCCTTTCCATGGGAAGAATTCTCTGTGCAATCAGGGCTTTTTCTAAGCTAGACATAACCTCAAGCAGAAAAATATTTTTGTTGCTACTGGTGGTATTTCTACCACCTGCTGAGACCAGGCACACCAAGTGACTCAGTAACTCCAGCAATTAGCATCACAGCACCTAATTTTTCAGAAGCCATAGCAAAGCTCAGAAGCCCAAGTAAACAGCCATGCAATCCATAACAAAATTTAGTTTCCTCAAAACAGGACCCACAAATGTCCAATATGCCAAAAAAGGAACCCCCTCAGGCTGGTCAGCAACATTTGTGCCTTCACGACCACTTGTAGGGCTGAACTGCCTTCCCCAGCACTCATGAGGCAAATGAAAGACTAAGTATGACTTTATGTTCTAGTATGTGAGGAACTCTTATCTGGGAAACCAAGTTTTGATTCATGATCCACAACTATTTGTGTGTTCTGTTTAACCACTAATCGGGGAGGTTGAGGAATAGAGCTCTAGACTTTGCTGTGTGAGTACCATATATTCCCTTTAATGAGCCTGTCTCTGTTGTACAAAGAGTTTAGTCTCATAGCACTTTGGAAACCAAGGCTTACATCTTCGAGCCCGAGCTTGTAAGAAAAAGCAAATCTTTTTAAGCAGCCTGACAGCTGATAATGCAGAGGGCTATATCTGAAATGCTTCCCCCCCCATTTTTCTTTTTTTCTTAAGATACGCGCTATTTCTCAAGCCTTCTTTTCTCTAGTCTTGCTGACCTAAGCAGCAATATGAAAACCTAAAACGATGGTGTTGGAGATTATTAGACTGTTAGTGCAAATTAACCCCCTGGCAGCTTTGCTAACAGAGACATTTTGTAACACACCAGGAACCAGACAAACAAACAAAGATGCTGAATTTATTTTTAACCCAGCCTCATCTAAACTATGAATTAATCAGCTTTTCCGTGCACTGAAAGTTTATAGAAATGCAGTTTTCTTTTCAAGAGAATAGGACACACTTCTCTGAAGTGGCAGCACATATAGGGTATGGTGGGATTTCAAGGAAGTACAGAGCACCCCAATGGGGTCCCAAAGGAAACAGTGACAAAATTTGGAGTTGAATGTTCTACACCTTACAGGAAAGCTCAACATTCTGTGCAGAGCAGCACTTCCCACCCTCCCCATGCCTTCTGTGGAAGTCTGAACTGTAAAGTGCCATAAGAAAATATAACCAATTTAAGCTCTTTGTGTATGTGCTGTCACAAGCGAGGAGCAGTAGTCTGCCAAAACAGACACTTCAATCAACCTGACAGTTTCTGTCTTAAATAATGAGCCCCACAAGCACCAATACAGATAAAAACCATCATATTTTACAGTCCTCCTGGGCCAGGCACTTACTCTTGGATTATTCCTCACACTTCCACCCTGTCCCAAACCCTCCCCCCTGTAAGCCCTGAGCTACAACTTGCTAATGTCCCTCCCAGTATCATTCCAGTAAGTCACTACTGTGTTTACAGCTTTAACAGACACACTAGGTTTTAAAGCCTTGTCATACAATTTTTGTCAGGAATACTCATTTCCATTCAGACCTACAGGCTCACACGCTTTCTTGCTTACAGTGGCCTTGGAACCCAACAGCTTGTCAGATAATCACACTGAGGATTCCCAGGAGATTCCCTAATGCATCAGATCACAGACTTTTTCAGACAGCCAGAAAACATTAACTTGGTTCAACTAAAATCCAGTCCCAGTGGTATGAAATTTCCCTCTCTACTACTGGTTTGGGAAGACTAGGGTTTATATGGTATGAGCTTTTAATGAGCCACCATTGTTTTGAATTAGGCAAGTAACCAAGGATTTAATTAACTGTTGTAACTTGAGTCACACAAGTTGCTAATAGTCTAAACAGAAATTAAGTAGAGGTGCCTTATCTCACCTTTAAGCAGCCTTGCAGATGCACAGGCTTTTGCAAAGGTCAGGCAGAGCAGAAGCTAGCAGGAGACACACTGCACCTTGGAGCAGTGTCTCAGAACAGGACAGGAGCCAGGGGCACCAGTGTGCGCTTAGCAACACGTGCGGCAGCGTATTTGGAAAAGAAGCCAGGAATTACTTCACCAGTTTGCTGAGATTAAAGGGGATGGGAAGGGAAACTACTTACAAGCGGCAATTTTAACAAGATACCTCAATATGAAGTTTCTGAAACTCAGATATGCACGTGCATTTGCCAAAAGTTAACCAAAAGCTTCAGCTCCAGCACTTGAAGCGGCATTGATAGCTAGCAATTCCCTGGCTGACTGCTGATACAATCATTTTGTTCTCTTCCATTTATGGTCAACCCCTACAATGGCCCTCATCAATTCCTTCTACGTTTCCAACCACCATACTAGGGAAAGTTTTCAAACATATAAAAGCCTGAAGCACAGAAGTCCAAATGCATTTTATAGTTAGGTTCTATAAAGTTATTATATAAGCTATATATATAGTTCAGGTTTGTTCAGCTGATTGGATTTCATGTCTTGGTCTGCACCTAGGTGTTACCTGGCACATAACCAGGAAGGCTGATAATTGCACAGAGATAGCCCTGGCTTTGGCTCAAAGAATCCGCACGACTTCAGTTGAACACGCACTTTGGGAATGCCTGCTTTCACGATACAGAGAACATTCCCACAAATATTACACCACTGATCTAGCTAATTCTTGTAAGAATTCTGCATAATGGGAACTCCACTTTACAGGCAGTTGATCAGGGTGTTAAGGATAACATTTTCAAGAGGGAGGCTGGAACTTTTGATGCTCGGTGCTGAGTACTTTATGGACTTCAGCACCATTGAACTTTACTGCTCAGCTTCTGAACATATCGGGGTCTAAGGTCTCTTCCTGGTTCACTGGTTGCAAAGCTCTGCTCCAGCAACTCAGTTGTGGTCAATCAGCAAATGACTTCCAAAGTAAGGAACAGAGACTCAGCCATCTAACAACAAATCCATAGTTTATTCTCAGTACTAAGGAGTACATTGCATTGGAGACGTCAATAGAATTGGTCAGAAGGTTTCTCAAACACCACTTTTTTTTTTTTTTTTTTAAAGAGGGGCAGGGGGAGAGGGCCTGTTTTTTTTTTTTTTAAAGAGGGGCAGGGGGAGAGGGCCTGTTTTTTTTTTTTTTAAAGAGGGGCAGGGGGAGAGGGCCTGTTTTTTTTTTTTTTAAAGAGGGGCAGGGGGAGAGGGCCTGTTTTTTTTTTTTTTAAAGAGGGGCAGGGGGAGAGGGCCTGTTTTTTTTTTTTTTAAAGAGGGGCAGGGGGAGAGGGCCTGTTTTTTTTTTTTTTAAAGAGGGGCAGGGGGAGAGGGCCTGTTTTTTTTTTTTTTAAAGAGGGGCAGGGGGAGAGGGCCTGTTTTTTTTTTTTTTAAAGAGGGGCAGGGGGAGAGGGCCTGTTTTTTTTTTTTTTAAAGAGGGGCAGGGGGAGAGGGCCTGTTTTTTTTTTTTTTAAAGAGGGGCAGGGGGAGAGGGCCTGTTTTTTTTTTTTTTAAAGAGGGGCAGGGGGAGAGGGCCTGTTTTTTTTTTTTTTAAAGAGGGGCAGGGGGAGAGGGCCTGTTTTTTTTTTTTTTAAAGAGGGGCAGGGGGAGAGGGCCTGTTTTTTTTTTTTTTAAAGAGGGGCAGGGGGAGAGGGCCTGTTTTTTTTTTTTTTAAAGAGGGGCAGGGGGAGAGGGCCTGTTTTTTTTTTTTTTAAAGAGGGGCAGGGGGAGAGGGCCTGTTTTTTTTTTTTTTAAAGAGGGGCAGGGGGAGAGGGCCTGTTTTTTTTTTTTTTAAAGAGGGGCAGGGGGAGAGGGCCTGTTTTTTTTTTTTTTAAAGAGGGGCAGGGGGAGAGGGCCTGTTTTTTTTTTTTTTAAAGAGGGGCAGGGGGAGAGGGCCTGTTTTTTTTTTTTTTAAAGAGGGGCAGGGGGAGAGGGCCTGTTTTTTTTTTTTTTAAAGAGGGGCAGGGGGAGAGGGCCTGTTTTTTTTTTTTTTAAAGAGGGGCAGGGGGAGAGGGCCTGTTTTTTTTTTTTTTAAAGAGGGGCAGGGGGAGAGGGCCTGTTTTTTTTTTTTTTAAAGAGGGGCAGGGGGAGAGGGCCTGTTTTTTTTTTTTTTAAAGAGGGGCAGGGGGAGAGGGCCTGTTTTTTTTTTTTTTAAAGAGGGGCAGGGGGAGAGGGCCTGTTTTTTTTTTTTTTAAAGAGGGGCAGGGGGAGAGGGCCTGTTTTTTTTTTTTTTAAAGAGGGGCAGGGGGAGAGGGCCTGTTTTTTTTTTTTTTAAAGAGGGGCAGGGGGAGAGGGCCTGTTTTTTTTTTTTTTAAAGAGGGGCAGGGGGAGAGGGCCTGTTTTTTTTTTTTTTAAAGAGGGGCAGGGGGAGAGGGCCTGTTTTTTTTTTTTTTAAAGAGGGGCAGGGGGAGAGGGCCTGTTTTTTTTTTTTTTAAAGAGGGGCAGGGGGAGAGGGCCTGTTTTTTTTTTTTTTAAAGAGGGGCAGGGGGAGAGGGCCTGTTTTTTTTTTTTTTAAAGAGGGGCAGGGGGAGAGGGCCTGTTTTTTTTTTTTTTTTTTAAAGAGGGTCAGGGGAAGAGTGCCTGTTTTCTCTTTTCTAGGTAGCTTCAACTTCAAGTTAATAATCAGTTCCTTTTAAAACTTTACCAAACCTGACCCCCTGCTACCACAGACTCAAGAGAGCTCTTCACCTCTTCACTTGTTCTGATGAGAAGCACCTTTTCTCCATCTCTGTTAAAAGGGCATCCTCACCAGCCTAGCATTTCTGAGAATGAGTCATTTGTTTGGAGGACCCAGCTGCCTCTGGTATGACACTGATGTCCATGAAAAGTGCCTGCTAAGGGCTAATGAAATTAAACTAACTAGAGTGTGCTACCATTCACTCAAAATAGCAGTAACACAATCTCTTTGGAAGAGTATTTTTAATGTCACAAATGCTTTTTAAAGTTATATTGGGAAATATTTACCCTTTTACTATTAGTCTGTCATATTCTGTAGTAAATGACAATTAGGAGTACTTTAACAGACTGTGTCCCTATTGCTTACAGAAGCAGAACATAAAAAAGTGATGGCACATGATTGCTATGAATTTTTAACCACACATTTACTTTGGAGAAATCCTAACAAAGCACTTGCAAGGTGCTATTACACTTTGTTACTTGCAAAAAACAATCCCCACAGTGTAACAACTTCTGTGTGATTTACTGTCACTTGTATTACCTAACACACAGGTGCCCTGTGGGGATCAGAGGCTCGCTGTTCTGAATCATGCACATAGAGCACAGCCCAGCCTCTTCCCTGAATTGTGTATAGTACAAACAAGCAGACAGTGAAGATATAAGCAGGGATAAAATTATATGCCTAAAGTAACACAGTAAGTCCTGAACAAAGTAGGAAGATAATCCAGGTCTCTTGGCTTCCTAATTAGCGCACAATAAGGACTAGACCACTACCTTTCCTTCATTAACCTACCCCACTGTAGATTTGTAGCTGAATTGTTACTAATCTGTCTATAGAAGGGAAAACTAAAAAAAAAAAAAAATCAGTAAGAATTAAAGTTTCACTAGGCTAACCACTAGACAATGAAATACCTTCATCAGTCAAGTATATAAAACCCCTTCAAGCCATAATTCACAGCTCTGAACACTTTTGCAAGCCACCTCTGGCCTAGCACCTGGCTTTATGGGTCCTACCAATATCATAAAATAACTGGGAAACCTTTTTGATGGGCTGGAAGACCAGGGAAGAGCTTCTCCAGTTTCTCCGAACCCCGATTAAAGGGTCCTAAGCAAGCCAACTGCTTTTATTTTCCAGTCTTGCCTTAACAACTAACTTTACTGAAAAAGAGACAACAAAGAAAAATGTGAACAGAATAGTCTGAAAGGTCTTAGTCAGCAAGTTTGCATTTTGTTTATTCAAGACAGAATCATGGGGAAACTTTATCTCAGTTGAGAACAAACAGCAGCTTGCTACCCAGAGTGCCCAGATGCATACTCCTCCTTCTTCATACAGCATAAGAATCAGCCACTTAGTTTTATCTGCACCTCAGAATACAAGACATATGTTTACAGAGAAGGTTTAAGGAAATCTAGTTTTCAGAGACCTTATCTGTGTCATTTTTTACATTTGTGCAATAGGTGAAACTGTGGCTCTGAATTTAAGACCTTCTTTTCAACTGAAAATGGAACATGAAATAATGAGACAACAGAAGCAAGTCTGAGGACTTCAAACTCCTCTCCCTTCAGATGTCAACTGAAACACTTTTGTACAGTAAAATAACTTTTAAATATTTAACTAATGCAAAGCTGCATAGGAAATTAAAAATGTTTTGCTGCAATTCACATCTGGAGACACACATCTACACCCAGAAGAGCATCCCACCAAATCATTCTGTCTCTCTTCATTTCACTCTAAACGGCATTAGTTTTAAAATATGAAGCAGTATAAATAAAGCACACTCTTCATTTCACAGTTGGAAATCAGCATTCCATTTACTGTGGAAAATAGGTACTTGGGATAATATGTCCCAAATTATGCATTAACAGAAAACAGAGAGTGAACTCAGCTCTGGTTTTGGTCTCCTATATTCTGTTTAACTTCAGCTTCAGTCAGTTGCACTGATGCTACCACCACACTGCAGCCTTAAAAACTGATAAACCGACAATTAAGCCCAGGTAAATTTTAGGGCACTAAAGGTTATTTCATCATAAAGTAAGATTAAAGTGTCAGTATCTAAAATTAAACATAATTGTTTGAAAATGTTATTACTTTTGTTTCTTTTATATGCAGCAGGTAGAAGAGCTGAGGGCAGTGCCAAGCACAGACAGCTCCTCCGAGTGCTTTACTCCCTAGGGAGGCTCAAGTAGGTGTTCCATGCAAAACAGGCAGATTTAGTGCTGGAGATCCCCCTTTTCCATGACCAGTTCCTCCAAAATGGCTATTTATGGCCAGATCACAATCTAGTCTTCAAATTATTGAGATTTACAAGCAAGCAGTACACCTATGTCATGATCATAACTACTTTTTCTAGCTATGGCTATTCTGTAGGGCTACTCTCTGTGTGCATCCTCCTCTAGGTTTTTAGCTGTTCTCAATACCACCTAACTCAGCACCGCTGTCAATACTCATTAGGAACTGACATATAAAGCTGCCCCAGCTGATGGGTTTAATAGCTTTCCTCACTGCATTTATCCTTTATCCTTCTTCCAATCTGTAGATTTATTATCACTACTAATTATCCATTGTCTGGGGTTGATTTGTTTGCTGGACAAAGGTAATTCAGTAACACTGTTCAGTGTTCAGTAACATCCCTTCAGGTGCAAGAGCTGCACTGCAAAATGTGTAATAAGAAGCCTGAGGGGAAAAAAAGTACCACTGTTTTTCACCTCTCTTCTCTAATCAGCACAGATAACAACTTCATCCCCTTTCTCTTTACTTATCCTGCTCAATACCTCCTGTAAATCGGGTTATCTGGTAGTTCAGCAGCTTCTAGAGTTAGAGATTAGCTGCTGCCCAGCGGAGTAACACGTAACACTTAGCACTCCCACACCTCTTGCTTTGGTCCTGCACTGTACGGTGCTCTGCCAGATCAAATGTGGCATGTCACGCCATGAAAAACAGATGGAAGGATCCTTTAATGGTGTAGTAGCTGGAAAAGTATTTAGAGCTACAGAACAAACACAGGCTAACCTTTTCAAAGCTGCCTAATGCATTCAGCTCACCAACCCCCCCAATACTACAAATAGAAATCAAGTGCCCAGCTTCTTACTTACCTTCAAATGTCTCAGCACGCACACAGAGCTATATGTTACTTTCTTAAAGCGAACCTCACAAGAATAGCTTATTTTCAGTATGGTTATGATTTTTCCCCTTTATTTGTAGCCTGCTGGGTGAGGGCAATTTATAGAAGCATTTAAGAACAGGGTCTTGCCCTAAGGATTTTGCTTTTTAATCCTTACAGACAACGTACCCAAAATGATGACTTAAGATTAGCAAAACTTGTGTACACAGCAATTGGTAAAGCAACAATCAATCATGGTAGCTCTGCTGAAGCCAGAGGTGTTAATTTATAACAGTCTGGGAAGCACACAGATCTAAATTATCTTTATTTTAAATATTGCTAGTTTTTTGCTTTTCTGTCCTATACTGATGCTACTTTTCTAGTTCATAGTTTATCCAACTGCTAGAGGTAACAGTAATTTTCCTTACTGAGCAGTCAGTGTAATTCATCTCTTTTGGGGGCCCAGAAATCCTTCCCGATAGTAGGAACACAGTGCAATATTTTCTTTCCCCTTTTCTATTTCTTCAGCTCTTTTACCAAGATTTTCCCGTTCATATTATTGCTGATAATATATGGCAAACCTGAAACCCCTTCCACCAGAGGAAGTCAAAGTCTTTTAGGAACAGTACTAAAACAGGCTGAGAGTGATGCTGACCAACTGTTTGCATTTTCTATGCAGAGCCTACATCCTATAACCTAACAGTATGGTTTCATCAGCTTTCACAATAGCCGTGTGCTGACTAGATGCAAAAAAAGGAAGATCTGTGTTTATTCAGACAGTGCTTCTACTGTGTTAACGTACTACCATGCATAATTCGCTTCACTCCCTGTCATATTAGTCATTCTCTTTGACTTTACTGGTGTTCTTGGGCTGATAAATTTATAGCTACAGTAATAGGATTCTGAATTAAGACACAATTTAAGAACACGGTTTCAATTGCAATGATTTGTGGATATGAGGTCATTTAGACCAGTCTACTTTCCTTTTGCCAGAGAAGATTTGTAGCTATTATTTCCCCCCCGCAAAGCAATGATCACATGCTGTTTGCTTCAGCACTGGATGTTGCAATACCTCAATGAATAATATACAAGAAGCAGAAAATAAACAAACCCACTATGCCTAGGGATAATATGTGGTGTGTTTTTCTTTAGGATGATTAAATGTGAATGCATGTTATAGGATGTAAGGATTGCTCTGCCGGGAACCTATGAGTATGAGAGCATACAGCCCTCTATCTAATCAGGCAAATGGCCACGGAGAAGGTTAAAGGAGCCCCTAGGCAGACCCAGCATATGCACTGGCTACTCTCTGGCTGCTGTATTCACTTGGCTTTTTTCCTGTAAGATACAAGCACTTCACAGATTCCTGGATCAAATTCTACATTCTTTCACACCTAGGAAGTTCCACCGAACACAGATTTCCACCACAGAAGCAGGAAGCTGAACTTAGCTTTGCCAGCCTTTCACTAGCACTAAAACCACAAAAGAAACCTTTGAGGTTGACAGAATGGGCCACACAGTTCATGCCTCAGGGGATGGTCCCACACAACATACACCAGTGGGTATCAGCTGTCCCTTCCTATTACAGTGTCAGGAAAACAGTTAAAACCATTTCCTTTCCTTTTACATGGAATTACCCTCCTGTAGACCTTAAGCAAAGCTTCCATCTGATGCCTTAACAATTGCACAGATCAGCATCTTTGGTAGATACAAGAGATTAACATGTCTACAAGACAAAGTTTTCAAAACCAAGATCGCTTTGCAGTATCTCTCATGGCCTTTGGTGGTGGAGAGAAGGAAGCATGCTGAATAGTGCTGATTTTTAGAGCATGAGTCAGCCCTATACCACATCTCAAGACAATGACCACCTGCCCAGCAAGCAAGAAAAAGCCATTTAAAAAAAAAAAAATCTTGGTCTCTTCAGCCTCTTGTGTTCTTGTGTCTGGTTTAAAGTAATTTTAAGCAAAAATGCAAATCCTCTTTTCACCAAAAGGGTGTTTCAGCAAGAGAACATGGCCTGAGCTCTGTATTTGCGATAACACAGAACAACCAATATACCAACAAATATCAGACTATTCACTTCAAATAAATCGGTCACCTGTTCTCAAAACCAAAGCCAATCCATTTTGTCCATAACAGCAAGTCACACAGGCAGCTACTGACGTCCCGCATTAGTATCTCTATCTATTGCACCTCTCAGCATGCAAATTATATCCTTGCCTAGGCAGTCAGATTCATTTCTGAGCAAAGAAATACATCACCAGCTTTCAACAAGCTTGTTTATCTTCACTCACTTTTCAGAAAAATAAAGACTGTGACACAGACCTTCAAAGGGTGATCCCCTCTCCCATCCACCCAGCAAACACCCAGTTTATTGCCTTTGGTTTCTTTTTTCACCACAGTTATGCTTGTTACATGGAAAAGCATTCTGTTTCTACTACTTTGTGAAAAAGGATTTTCAATAAAAGATAAGCAACAGCATCAGAGAAGACTTCTATATGGAGGTTTCAGTCAGTAAACAGGTGTCTGGGAGATTATCTCACCAACTTAACCGAAGCTGCAAACATCAGAACGATTCTGGGATGACTAAAATCCCCCTTTTTTAAAAGAAAAGCCTTTTATCTGCCAAGCGACACTTCCTGCTCTAAAGGCTATTCTCCTCAGTAGTTGTCAACTATGTATTAATCTAATTCATATAAGCCTTAGAAATACTTTCATGTGCAGAATCTTTTGGGAAACTCTGATTCCCTGAGGCTTTAAAGAGCAATTGTTGCTTATCACCGTGGAAATTTCCCTTGAATTTAAAGCCTGGTAACAAGGAAAAAAGATACATCAAATATTTCAGTGATTAACAAGTTTCCGGGTCTTTGTCATCCTCAAAGGATTTTCATCGGATCAGTAAGGAGAAAGTGCTAAAGAAGAAAATAAAAGAAAACTGATCTGACCCAGTAAGACAGTTCTTGTGTTCCCAGGTCCTGTATTCACCACTCTTGTCCAAAATAACAGCACTCACTTCTAACAGTGCCTTACAATCAACTACAGTATCAAACACATTAGGCCTTATTTTAAAGGGTATCTGTGCTGGCAAAGACAAACACTACTTAACTGCGAGTAGATAGTTAAACCCCTCCCCAAAGAGGGACAAAACCATAGCAAAAGCACTCTGCGTGGGAGAGGCAAAGCACTATCAGAGCACTTAAAGAAAAGTAGGTAATTGAAGTTTTGCTACCTTTAAATTCCATGCCTGTGCAATAAAAAGCTGATTTTAAAAGCCCTGTAAAGCAGAGAACTTCTCCGGTGCCTTACTGTCTATCATTGCACAGAAATGGCCCCACTAGAGCAGTGAATTGCAGTGTGTGGTACGTTGTTGCATAATGGGGGCATGTGATAAATGGCATGGCATACATGTTAAAAGCCTCCTAGTGATGGAGGCTTTCGATCATCTTCACAGCATTCAAGGAGGAAAATAACATATTTCAGTGACTAGAAGCAACCTTTCACATGGATTAACTTCAAATTGGTAAGATTCATCCCATTTCCCCGACATCTTTGTGTGCTACCAAATTTGAAACTTGCGAAAACAATCTACTGTACCTGAGTATGAACTGATCCACCGTAGAATTGTTGGCAATTGTCACATAAACATTCACAACCTCTCCTTGTTTGACAGGCTTTGAGGGCAACCAGACAACAACATTACTATCCAGCCGTAGCTCCGTTAGCTGAGAAGTCTCCTGGCCTCGATAGAGGCTGACAGATCCAATCCTCTGTAAGTGGGACATGGTTTCATCCATGCCATCTTTTCCTGGCCGGATAGCATTTCCCTTCCTTACATCCTCAGCGGTACACTCTCCCTTCTCGTCTCCTGGTTGGATGGTATAGTAAAGCTCCACAGGGCTCCCTTCAGACTGATCCATTGGTTTCTTACGGCCAGCAACAAACGTGGGGGGGTTAAACCAGCTTGGCAGGAGCTCCAGCTCTGCCACACACAACCCCAGATCCCCTTTCAGCCTACAGCTGCCTCTGACTTCCCGTGTCTCTCGGAAGGCAAACACCCGCAGGCAGGGCAGCCGTTCCGTGGTGCTATAGTCATCCCAGTCCCTTCCCACAATGTAGAACAGGACCTGGACTTTGGGCTTGCTTGGGTAAATTTTGTCACTCATTATGTAGGCCTTAAGTTTCCAGTTGTAAGTAAACTTGTTGGCAGATCCAAAAAAGTCAGAAGTTAACATTAGGTCCTGGGGCACAACTTGCTCAACAGAAAAAGGTCCATAGCTGGCATTTAATATTGGTGGTCTCTTGGCCTTATATGGGAAGAACGATTCCACCCTGGACTGCAAACTGGAATTTCTCATAAAGTCCTGGTTGGCTTCTTTGAGAAAGAAGGATGTCTCAGCACTGAATATCCGATAACTGACACGTAGGTATGTTGGTAATGAAGAAAATCGCTGATTATTGTCCAAGATCCCTCGACACTCTGTCACTAATAAAAGAAAAGGTGATGTGAGTTAGGTAAAATCTGCTTATAGGTTCAAAGGGACATTTACTATAACTTTAGTAGAGCTACCTGGTAAGTTAGGTACTAGCATTACTTCATGCAAAAACATATTTACAGTGTAGCTATACATTTAGATATAGCCAATTCTTTTTTGAATTACATTCACAAAAGAAAAAGGCTTTGCATTTAACTATGATAAACGTTTTGTCACACATGCACACATACATACACAGGTGATGTACAAATGGTTGTGTGCAGCACCATCAATTATTCATACTCCCAGAGGGAGTAGGAAGATTCACACAGCAGGAGCAATGCTTGTCCCAATAGCCATTTTACATGGCTTAACTGACTGCAGCAGTTCTTTGCTGATAGCAAACACAAAGTAATCATTGAATACTTTCACTATCACCTGGATGAGAAATAAATAGGTTATTTGTCACTCCTATGCAACGTCTCACCTCCCTAACAAAACTTCAAATAAACTTGCTTAAGTCTGTGCACACCAATTCTCTTAAGGACTGGCCACAATTCAAAGTCAAAGCCTTCCAAAAGCAATTCCGTAAGTAAACTGTGTGTCTTTTAAACCACCCATGTGCTCACCTTCCCCACTCT
>NW_009260397.1:3220464-3261298 GCF_000687185.1 Egretta garzetta | reverse complement strand
TTCCCTGGTCATACGCATCCCCTTCTAAACTTCCCACTCACTTAGAAACTTCTCTCCTGTCTTTTCAATCTTTTGTTCAGTTACAGCATGCATAAGGTATTCAGTATGCTGGTACGGTCCAGTGAACCAGAGCCCCGAAGGACTGCTTATTACTACCCCCACAGGAACACTGGCCAGGAGATCAAAGATTGTTTCTGTTCTACAGCCAAAGACAGAAACTGCTTTTCTAAGAACTGACACACACCCCATTTCACTCTCTTCCTCCATCAAAAAACCTTGCTCTTGTATTACTATTTCTAGCACTACGGTCTACACCTCTATGATTTAATACCAACAGTACAGTACCTTAGCTTTCTAAGTAATTCAAACACAGATGCACATCACAGGCTAGAAATGTTTCAACAAGTACTAATATGCAAGATGCACACAGACAGAAATTAGTACATACTGGCTGATTTTGTGTCAGCTGAGTATCAGATTTCTTTTGACTTAAATGTTGTTTTCCTATTATAAAGATTAACAATATATATTGTTGAAAGACAAAAATTAGTACCTAATTAGGGTAGATAAAACAGAGGACAGTTAAAATACATGCAGATTACATAATGCTAATCAAACCCCTCTTCCTAACTGATACTGAAGATATTAAGTATAGGTACAGAAGGTAAATGAATGATGATGCATCTAGTGCTAGACTTTAGTATTTAAAAACAGACCTTGCCCTCAGACATATGTCAGTTCCAACATCCTTGGGGAATCCCATCAGTCTGGATTTAAGGTTTTGTGTAAATTCAGCTCTTTAAAGAGCAGCAACCGTAAGGGCAATGCATAATGCACAGATTCATCTGAAACCCAGGAACACCTAAAGATCTCTAAAAAGCCCTACAGAGACAGACTCTTACCAGTTTTCTCACAAAGGTCTGCAGCTTGAGGATTTTTGCAAATAATAGATTCACTGTCCTTTTAGCATGTCTGGCAGCTAGTGTGCTAATTATGCAGTCAAATTTAATTAAGTGTTTGCAAGTAATAAATAATCAATATCTGTCATTACACCAAATGACTACTGCTGACAGACCACTACAGCCCTGTTGAGTGTGCACATAGCTGGTGCGCTGGCACTACTTGGTGCTGGGAAAGCGAATAGCTTTGGAAGGCAGGTGTTAGGCAATTAAGAAAAAAAGAAACAAATGTGGAGGAGGGGGAAGATCAGAGCTCTCCAAGGACGGCAGCCATAAATTTGAAATAAGGAATTAATATGTGTTCACTCATGTTTAATTCATGCACCACCACTTGTGGGTAGAATTCATTCTCATAAATGAGCAAACTGCTATGACTGGACAAAAATAAAAAAATTAGAAGGCAAAAAGAAAAAGGTAAGAGGCCCATCAAAACACCAGAATGTAGGGAATGCCCAGCACAACACTCTCTGTCAAGTAGATTCACATTTAAAATAGAACATCAGTTTAGCACACTGTTACAATCCTGTAAGTCTCCAATCCTTGGCATACTTTTTAATTCTGCTGGGAAGGAATCTACAAATGCCACCTCCTGAGCTGGCTGATTTCCCCCTAGCTGAATCAAAGTATTAGTCTGTTAGGGTTACATCCCAAAGTGCCGTAACACTGAAAAAAGGAATGCAAAGATGATCCACTTTGGACCATGGACCTTTCAAGAAGAGAGCAAAGCCTATATATTTCTTCAGGTCCAGGAGCAGAACACGAACTTGGTTTCTTGAAAGAGTAGCAGTTTGGTCTCTCCTCTCTAAATCCCTTCACCTGCCCTGGATGAGCCTGCTGAGATTTGGTCAGCTTCCCGAAGCCTTTTCCAAAGAGCAAGCATCGACATTTACATGACAGATACCACCATTCTTTTAAGAGCACCTGGTTTGCTACCCAAGAAGTCAGCCTCTTACTGGTCACTTTGGCTACTGAATTTGACTTGCAAGTTATCAGAATTTCTTTATTAGGTGTCCTCTTGTCTCAGTCCAAGAGCCTTGTAACATTAGAGGGCAGCGAGCTCTAGTTAAAGAAAGCACATAAGCACCTCCTTGAATGTAAGCATGAATTGACCTAAGCACACAGGTACATTTCACTGAAGTGTTTCCATGACTAGAGATACTCCAGATTTGGCACCATTGCTACTGAGGGAATCCCTTTGGTTTCAACAGATTGGCAAAAACCAGAAATAAACTCAGCAGGCTGCAGAGACAAGTGAACTCCTCTGATTTCAAAAGGCTCTTGGTCAGGATCTGTGCTTGAAACTTAACAGCTGTTTTTCTGCAATTCCCAGGACTTCTGCTGTAGCACATTATCCTCAGGCAGACAGCGGTGTCAGTTTTGCAGGCACTCCATTTATCCCAGATCAATCACATAGATGAAGTATGTAGGACATGTCCCAATATTAAGAAAAACAGCTTTGCAACTTCTGCTTTAATAAGCTGAAGGCAAACAGCAAAACCTATGTGGGGCAGACTGACAGCAAAAAGAAGAAAAAGCTTTGCTTTTTTATTGCAGTCTAAAGATTTCCACCCACTTTCACACTGTACACAATGGAGTGCCATATTTCTATAGTCATGTCTGTACTTTAGACAATTTATTTAAGCACTTCAAGCCTTTTACTGATAAAACTGGTAGTTAAAATTGCCCATTTCATTTTAGAATCCCAACCATGTGCATCAGCAACTACAGGCCATAATTTAAGGAGTTTGTTCTATACTTTTCATCTCTACCCAATAACCTTCATGTCCTGATATAATTAATTACCAATGTTTCCAGAAAACATATTTGTATGCTTGATCAGCTCAACTACAAAGCTCTTTAATTTATCAGAGAATCTATTTAAAGAAGATGCCCAGGTTTTTTTCTGTGTTTCATATCACAAGTTATTATTTGAATTAGTCATTAAGCATACAATTACTTTGCCTGAAAAATAAACAGACTGCCTGTTGGGGGGGAAAAAAAAAAAGCAGCCATGCCTACCAGTGCTTTCAGGTGCTCTGGAACAGATTTTTCCATTTTACATTTTTTTCTGCTCTCCACTTAAACACATTTCCAGAGGTTCATGTTAAAGCAAGGTGTAAGTTTAAGCATTTTATCCCTATGACAGTACCAGTTGTGGGAGCAATATTTCACCGCCAGTTCAGCTTCTTATGTGGGCACAATTGTATCAGTAAAACAGAACTGGGTCTGTGACGGGAATGCTATAAGCACTCTTATACAAATAACTTACATCATGGAAGTTGAACTTCCTCAAGCAGTTTAGCTAAAGATCATTAATACCCTGAGAAAACCCTGGATGCTTCGTCTAAGAGTCCTGATCCTTAAAGAAAGATGCCTGTTGAACTTCCAATTGGGTTCAAATTAAGTGAAACTCCCGTTTCATGAGGGCTTTTACAAACTGAAATAGAAATCAAGAATACAGGCAAGGGTGGGTAAGGGAATGCAGAAACACCATTTCGGTACTGGAGACTAACTCTGATTACAGCAGACCTGCCTTAGAAGTAGGCAGTATGTGCTTTACCCTTCTCATTATCAAACAAGAGTTACAACTTGTCCAGAGATGAAGTCCAGCATGGAAAAGATTAAGAACCATCAAACAAAGCTAGTATTAGCCAAGAACAAAAGTTAAGGCTTACAACTAATTATTCCTCCTTTGTAACAGCCTGGTGACTTTTTAATCCTCTTCTGGCATCATATGCTTCTGCAGCACTTCATCTGGACCCAAACAGGCATCTGTTAAGCACATCACTGGCTCCAGTGTGACAGTCCAGCTCAAATTCCTATAACCTAGCAAGTTCATTTTTGGAGCTGGATATGAAACAGTGAATTCTGATCTGTATTATTATTTCTTGGATACCAGTGTAAGAAAAACTTTCTTTGGGGGGATTTCATATGGAGCTAGAGCCCTGGGTGCTGGATTCACTAGAACAGTCATAAAAGCTTAATATTTTTAAGCCATTCTTTTACCAGGTTGGTTTGAAACAACTTTCTCTTTGGACCGGGAATTAAGGGTTCAAATTGTGGGTGGGAGATTACTGGCCAATGGCCATGTATCTTTACTAACTGATGCCTGAGGAGCCACTGAGCCTTCAAGGAAACCATCTGCCTGTCCCCTCAGCCAGAAGGCTGCCAGCCAGAGAAAGCCAGTGAGAAGCAGAAGACATCTGCCTATGCAAAGGAAGAGTAATGAGAAGCTTTCTCTGCACCTTGTATGGCCCTTACAAAGGCACATTTATAATTACTCCTTCCAGGAAACAAACCATATGAAAAGCAGTAGGCAAACTTCTATCCCTCTGTGTTCTACTATTACCTTAGCACATCAGTACAGCCGAGGCTTCCTCCAAGAATTGCATCATTTTTGAGGCAGGATCTTCTCCTTCCTTTTTACAACAGCTTTACCCAATGCCTTCTTTCTCCATTCCTACATGTAGCTATAATTCAATGCTGTACCATATTGATTTTTTTTTTTGGCCGAAATTCCATGCCACTAGCATTCAAAAAACCCAAAAAGAACAAAACATGAGTTTACCATACCACCACCACCTAAAATTCTGAAAGTCCTGTAAACATTATCTCCCCTCCTTCCGTGGACTCCTATTCCCACGCTGCCACTACACCCAGAGAGCCTAACTGTACTATAACCATGTTACACAAACCATCCACTCACAAAAGTCCCTGCCCTGGAATTCTCCTCTGTGACTCCGCCTTCCACTACAGACCCGTCCTGCTCTTGCACAGCAAACCACATATTCCAGCTGAAGAAATACAGAGTATGGAAAGAATAAAAGTAGAAAAGATGCACTTAAATCAGCACAGATATTTCCTTTACCACAAACCATCAACAACTACGTTTTCTGATTCATTTTCCCTTAATTATTTTATACTGGCACCATATTTAATGACTTTAGAGTGTACAAAATCTTTGCAGCAAGTATTTTGCTCAGAACTAGAGCTCAGCAAACACTGCAAGACATAAGAGTCTGAATATTCATTTAGACTTCAGAATGACCTTAGTTGTACTCTCATCCCCTCCAAGTTCCCTTTCTTAATATCTAGAAAAGGGAATTTTGCTGTTAGAAAGGCTGGGTGGAATTTTAAACCAAAACAAGCTCAAATTCAGAATACAGAGCATTTTTAACCATGAGGTTGATTAACCATTGCAACAAGCTATGGAAGGGAGCAATGGCTTGTCCATGTCTTCACATCAAGACTGGATTCCTTTCTGAAAGGTACTTTTTTCTCAGTACAAGTTACTGTTTAAGTACAGGGGTAACTGGAGCCTCATACTCCCTTCTGGCTTAAAAATCTATAGTTCTATGACTATTCAAAACATCAGCTGTAAAACCTACATGACAGGGTAATTGCAGAAGCCACGTTTTCTATTTCTCATGCTTGCCCATCAGATATGCTTTCTCATCCAGTGAAAGAACAGAGACTCTTTGACTAATCGCACATAGGCAATGTCAAGTGTCAAATGCTTATTGTGAATGCTTAAGACCAATTCATGAAGTTAAAAATAAACTGTGGAAACAAATCTGCCAAAGAAATCCATATAGCAAACACTTGAGGGAAATTGCAGCCTATTCTCAAATATTCTGTGAGCACCCAATGAGGGCAATTTCATCAAATCAATGATTGCTAATAAAATTATTTTCCCAGTTCTTTTTAGAATCCAGGTTTCATTAAACTGAGACCTGAAGTCCAAGGATAAGTTTGTAATTGCAGTATTTTGTGGATTGATCTGGGATGGTGTATTTCTTCCTATTCACATATATAGGAGTACACACTCTTTGTAGCCAGACATATTTTAAGCCCAGATGTAGACGGAACCTTATTTAGCCTAGATCAGAGTTCAATTAAACCACATTACAAAGACTGTCAGGAGACACTATAAGTAGTTATTTTGAAAAAGATGTCCTATTTTCAGTGAGACAGATTAACTTACTTCATTCAATATACTGTTAAATGAAAAACTGCAATAATATTCTATTAAATAGCCTTCTTTCACATACTGAGTATATATCCTTAGTGAAATTATCCTTTGTATCTTAGTGCAGCCAAAATCTTCACTAAATCTCAACAGACATGTGTGGATTTAGTACAGAAGTGAACGCTTCCCCTTTCTTCTCCAGCAGAGGCAGAACAGTCATTTCAGAACTCTCAGGAAAATGACAAAAGTACCTAAAACACTGAATGAACAAAGGTACACCAGGAACTTCTGCACTTTAAAATACAAGAACAAGGGGACAGTCACGGAAAGTAAATGATGGGAGTTAGAAGTGGCTAGAAAGGAAAAATATTTCATACAGTGTGCAATTAGATGATAGAGATCATTGCCAGGGAGGAAGGCACAAAGGCCAAGAACTTATCCAGACTTAAATTGACAATTTGGATGTTTGGAAAGATATGCAGACCATCTAGAGTAATGTCATTAACTACACGTAAAACTCCTTGTTTTACTATTTATCATTTATAAACCAGGATTAGACTTCCACTTTAAAAAGTATTATCCAACATCTGTCAGGTTTTTCCATGCTCCTCGTGATTACTGACACAACAGGTGTATACGTATCAACCACAAATAGCTGTTTTGTGATGCACAACATTTTCACAAACAGAAAATAAAATCTTTTAAGTCTAATTTGGAAACACAATGAAAACTTTCAGAAAACTGCATGTTTGAAATTAACTTCCAATCTTTTAACAGCCTACAAGCTCCAGTTTTTGATGGTCACAGTTCCATATCTCTCACCCTTTGACTGCAGAAATCCTGAAATATCTTTTTATTGCAAACTTATCTTCTCTATCACCCTCAATTCATATAACTTCGACATGTTAGTCAAAGACTGTCTGACATTCAGGACTGAAATCTATAAACTTTTCTCAGACTGGTTGATGACCTTAAAACTCTGTAAAACAACAGTGCATATGCAAAGGTCAGCGAAGGTTTCCGAAATCACTCCCACTCCCCGCGCTGACATTACCAAATGTCTGCACTGCTGAGGCCATCTGACATATTTAAGCTAGTTTACTGCTTAGGATCAAAGATAAATATCTGGAACTCAAAATTCTGCTAATGAAAGCTTTTGTTAAGAGATAAGGTTTGGAAAACTTCTATACAGACATCATTCAGGTACTGAGGCTTTCTTCCCCTTGCCTGAAGCTGCAAATGTCAGTGTCCTGTGAGCAACATACAGTAGGTAAAATGTCATATGATGGCCTTTCGTTCCAACGCTGTTTGCCTCATTGTGGTAAACTCCATGGATTCTGCATTCATTCACTGTGTCAGCACGAAAAGTCCAAAGCAAATAACACTTAAGCTGATTTTGTCTGATAGCTGTAGAGAAGAGGAGAAGGATTTAGGACACCAGAGTTTATCCTCAACTCCATTGAAAACATATGGTAGCCATAGGAAACTTCTGCAACCCAGTTTCTCTAGCTGTGGTGGGTCGATCCTGGCTGGACGCCAAGCACCCAACCCTCCTCAACCGGACTGGGGAGAGAAAATACAACAAAAAGCTCATGGGTGGAGTTAAGGACAGGGAGAGATCACTCGCCAGTTACTATCACAGGCAAAACAGACTCAACTTGGGGCCATGAGTTTAACTTATTACCAATCAAATCAGAGTAGGATAATGAGAAATAAAACCAAATCTTAAACACACCTTCCCCTCACCCCTCCCTTCTTCCCAGGCTCAACTTCACTCCCGATTTTTTCTACCTCCTCTCCCTGAGCAGCACAGGGGGATGGGGAATGTGGGTGTTGGGGTCAGTTCATCACACGCTGTTTCTGCCGCTCCTTCCTCCTCGGGAGGAGGACTCCTCACACTCTGCCCCTGCTCCAGCGTGGGGTCCCTCCCATGGCAGACAGTCCTCCACAAACTTCTCCAATGTGGCTCCTTCTCACTGGCTGCAGTTCTTCATGAACTGCTCCAGCATGGGTCCCTCCCATGGGGTGCAGTCCCTCAGGAGCAGACTGCTCCAGCGTGGGTCCCCCGCTGGGTCACCAGCCCTGCCACCAAACCTGCTCCAGTGTGGGCTTCTCTCTCCACGGGACCACAGGTTCTGCCAGAAGCCGGCTCCAGTGCAGGCCACAGCCTCCTTCAGGCATCCCCCTGCTTCAGCATGGAGATCTGCTCTACCATGGACCTCCACGGGCTGCACGGGGACAGCCTGCCTCACCCTGGTCTGCAGGGGAATCTCTGCTCCAGTGCCTGCAGCACCTCCTCCCCCTCCTTCTGCACTTGACCTTGGAGTCTTCCTCTCACATAGGCTCACTCCTCCATCTTAGAGCCAGCTGGCATTAGCTCTACTGGACATAGGGCAAGCTTCTCACAGAAGCTTCTCAGCGCTGTAGCCCTCCCACTACTAAGAACCTTGCCACGCAAGCCCAACACACTAGCAATGAAATGAGAGAAGCTAACTCTAAGTTTGATTGATTTGTGATTAAAAAAATCACATTGAGTTCAGACAAAACACTAAGTAAAACATTGTCTTTTTTCTTTAATGCAGGCAAAAATAACCCAGTGGAAGTCACAAAGTGGGGAATAAGTAGACAACATGGTCAGGATTTTCTAACAACCAGTACCTTTTTAGAGATCTGTTTATCTCTCATTGAAGACACTCTGCTAAAGAGGTCTAATTTTCATGGGAGTACAGTTATGTAAAAGACAGGTCTTTGCAGAGGATGTCTCAAATTTAGCCCTACAAGATGGCTCACAAAAACCTCCACGAAATTTTAAAGCTTGGCCAGAATGTCACAATGATCAGTTACATGAATATCACAGTTAGATTTTATTTTTTTTTTAATTACTGAAGTGTCATAAGAATGTGGACATGTAAAATGTAAGTTACAAACATGAAACAAATAGTTCTAGCCTTGGCAATGTATCAATTCCTTGTCCTGGGTCTCTTTCTCTAGTTTTAATAGCACTGTGCTTTCCTCTGCTGTTTAAGTCTTTGTTAGATGCTGATAGGCACTCACTCCTCTGTTTAGACATTAAATTGCTTTACACAGGCTCCTTGTTTAAAAAGAGATTAGGGTCCTAGAGCCTGAATGGTGCAATTTGCTCAGCACTCTCCACTGCCAGAAAAATCAACAAGAACTGAGACTACAAAGCTTAGGGCAAGTAGTGCTCAGATCTGTGTAGGATGGAGCTTTCACTTACACAGGTGTAGAAAGAGGACATAGAGGACTCAACAAATTCATTACAAAGCTTACCACTCAGTAAAAAAAAAAAAAAAAAGCGTACTTTTTCTTGCAAATAGGTACATTTTTAAAAGCTAATTAAAAATAAAGCCAGCCAGCGACAAACAACAGGACTTAGTATTACATTAGTACCCAAAGGCCCACACTGAGATTCAGCCTCCACTGTACTCTGCATTACACAAATATAAGGCGTATTACTCAAAGAGCTAGGTATAACCTGGCAGTGAGTAATTCCAAGGCTGAAAAATAAAAAAGGATTTCTTAACATCAGATCTGGACCAGGCTTTCCCTGAGGTTAATAATATACTATTAGCATACATCTTGACATGTTCATAACTGGCAACTCATGTTTCAGGGTCTGCATTCTCACGGTCCTGGACTCTGCCATGAAATAACCCCCTTCCAGATCTATCATCCCACTTCAGCAGTTAAATACACAACAGATGGAAGAATTTTTCCCACCATCTAGATAGGGAACTGAGGCTGTTTAACTAAATTTCTTCCAGGAGTTTTTATCAAAGCTAAGCACAGAAGTCAGACATCTTTAGACTCATTTGATGTTGTTATCCACAAATCCAATCCTTCCATTTCCTAACCTCCTTTACACATAGATTGATAACGAACATGTCAGAAGCTGCACGATTTTTTTAGAGGTTAGTCAATTTAAACTTATTCCTGCAAACAGCCAATAATCCCACACAAGCCAATGGGAACACTGCAGCAACAGGAATTCCTGACCTGTGAAAAGCGTTACAGATTTGGGCACCACATCTGGGCAAGAACTGTTTTCAAGATGATGCATTTAGAATAGACCTTGAAGCACCATACCATTGGAAATGCTGAAATACATTGTGAGACCTGTTCCTTAATGCAAATGCCCTACGTTTTAAAGGCAATCGAAGTTATCTTTAGGCCCAATAATGTACCAACTGCCACGTGGATTTTCTGGAGTTTTGTTTACATGGCTGAGAGTTTTCTGTGCTCCAATAGACCACACATCGGCACCCCTTAGATACTTGCAACAGAGCAAAACCCCTTCTAGATAGCAGTTCCATTTCTTCAGTAGCACTTCCCTTAGACCTGTCATCATGTTTACACAAGAGCACTGATAACTGACTGAAGAGCTATGTGACTTGGATTAGTTGTAGTTTTAAACAACTGCCTTCAATAAGCCCTCCAGTTCATATCTTATGGTCTTGAGGAATTTTTACTATTCAGAGAAAGAAAAACATTATTAGCAAGAACTATTTCAATCGTCCTACCCAGTACTTGTACAATCCCTTGTTTTGTTTGCCTTAATTCAGGTCCAGAATCTGCAAAGCTCGAGCTTGGTAGCAGACCTCCCTATGTACCTTTCAATGTTCGAGATCCACACAGTCACACAGAAAAGATTTTGATGACTGCCTAAGGTAGTGCCAAACCACATGACAATTGTGCTGGTTTGCATTCTGGGGAGATACAACACAGCACATCACAGATAAATCCAACTAGCCACATGTGGCACATGAAGCAGGAGACAGTGATATTACACCGCACATGTATCAGGTGAACACATCGAAGTAAGATGGTCTAAGAACATAAGATGATGAAAGAGTCTTACCATCAATGTATAAAACTTGTCAAGACAACATTAGCAAATGCTTCCAAGATTAGACTCTAGTCTGTCAACATTTCCAAGTGGTAACTAACTGCCTTAATCTCTGCTACTTGGCATCTCCAGGAATCTATGCAAATTTGGTGTAAAATATCTAATGTGTGGAGAAAGAGACCATGGAAGTACTGACTTAGATTAGCTTTAACTCTTGCAGATTTCACCCTTAGAAAAGTTTCACCACTGATAAAAATCAATAAAGTTCCTAAAAGTCAGAAAAATTTCTATGCGCTATACTAGCAATGTCCCAGCCCCAAAGATTTTTTACTAATTGTTTCCTGAAGAAAGACATTTATTATTTGTATGAAACTGTTATTTAAGAGTGAAGACAGAACACTTATCCTTCTTCACTCTCTCCTCTTCCTCCACAGAGGAATTTGGAACCGTAACAGACATAATGTGCACACATTTACTTGCATGCATGCATGCTGTGATTTAAAACATGCCAGAATATCCCCCTATCCTGGCTACAGCCCTGCTAATCATCTCCATTTCAAAAATGCAGTGAGGATTTATGAGAAGATTAATTCAGAAATGAGTCCGAGGGGGGTGGGGGATAGCCTTGCCCATTCGGGAAATGAACTCAGTGTCACCTTTAACCTCCAAGTAATTCTTTGTCACAGAGCACAAAGCAACTCATCATACCAGAACAGCAGCAGGACAGAAACCAAGCGGAAATTTATCTGGTTAAACACCTTCTTTCCCAGGGATTAATTAAAAGGAGTGGTTAGAGCACTGGTGTTATTGTGGTCAGAGCACCTCTAAGGGCTGTTTTTAAGATGATACCTCCTTAGCGACCTAGCTGCTGCTGCTAACAGAACAAAGGCCAGTGGGTACTGGTGTGAGCAGCCACTCCCCAAACCCAAACTGTTGTTTCTCTCAAGTATCTTGTCCTGATTCAAAAGCTTTGCAGCAGCATCCCAGCTCTCCACAGCAGTCACTGGGTGGTCTGTTTGGTGAATATTGGTACTGAAGGGCAGAAGCAGGAGGGAAGAGGCTCCTTAAGCCCCAGTCCCCGCATCAGCTGAACTTCAGCTATTGTCTAATCTGTTCTCTCCAGTTCACCTGCAACAGAGAAGTGTGTTGGTGAAGGAATTACAGAAAGAACAAAGTGCTACAGTGGTTGTGGTGTTAGTACTGGGTATGGGAAAGTCAAAACTACAAGAGGAAGCACAAGATCCAGAAGACTGAATCCTCCAGAGGGACACAAGCAGACCTGACAAAGCTAAATCATAGTGAAGAAATGCAGAAAGATAATTACATACACGTTTTTAATTGTTTTTATTGTTTAAGGTAGAGAGGATGATTTAGAAGTCCCTATCTAAAGTCTCTTATTTGCTCTAATTGTCTTGCTATAATCTGCCTAGAAAGGGTCAAACCAAAACACACCTTCTGTACCTGAGGAAAACATCTGGGAAAAGACATCTGGCAATTCCAGTTTTAGAATTAGGATGCAGAAGCCCATGAGACAAAGTTCTTCTTTCCAAGACAAAGTTTGTACCTAAGGGATAAATTCAGAAGTCAAAAAACAAGGCATGCCTAAGATGAAGATAAGCTACAAGAACCTTGATCCAGTGTACAAAGCAGAGCAACAGTCTGGCGAGTCTTCAAGAAGGAATGATAGAATGCATTAATGAAAGAGGCAAAGCTGGCCTGCACACCTCTGAAGGTACAACAGAGTAAGTCTGTATTTTCTGGGGCTGGCAGAAAACAGAATCCTTTTTTAAGAATCCTACCTTACTGTTGCTTCTCAAGTGTCCGTAAAGTCATTGGCAAAGACAAATGATGATGATGGATGCAAGTTTGTTATGCTGAGTGTCACAAAATTGTGCAGAGCAAATGACTTGTACCATCTTTCTAAGAGGTTGAATGTGTCATGCTCCTAAAGTGCTGTTGCTCAAGAATCAGTGAGACTTCTCTGCAAATCAATGAAATAGAGCCTTGCTATACATTTTGCAAGTACTATTTTTGTCCTTTCCTAATATAACTTCCAAACCTTCCTCCTCCCCCATGTCCCTACCACAGATGCCTAATTCACACAGCGTACACGGAGTACCTCCTACAATTTTTTTCCAACAAGGTGCAGTGCTTAAAGATAAAATTAATTTTTTCCTTTCTTTGAAAATCATCCTCTTTCAGCCTGGCTCCTAAGGGAAATTAATGTGTGCTCACTGAATATGTTTACGTAAGATCTCCTCAGGATTTACGCTATTAAACATTAGGAGTGTTCTAATCTGCCCTCCAGGGGACAGAGAAGCTGATGTGGCTGGCTAAAGATGTCTCAATACAGTGAATGCCGTCCACTCACTACTGGCAGCATCGGCTGCACTGACACTGCTGGCTTTGCAGCACACAGCTCTGGTGACAAAGAAACTAGCAGCAGAGGATGGGGTTACAGCTGAATAAAAGCTACTGATTTAATCAGAAGTGTTCAGGGCTTGCATTGCCAGTGAGATGCTGCCAGACCAAGGCATACTCAAAGTCCAAGAAGCTGCAAGACCCTGGCTTTGAGCACAGCTTTCACTCACCCTACAGCTGGATCACAGACGCTGTCCCCACTGCCAGCAGCGGTGACTCTAACACACGGGAGGGAGGCCTGTGCACTCCTACAGTAACACACAAACAAGCCTGTTGCATGCTTCTGCCTACCCACATGTATTTTCTCACATTGTTCTATACTGGACCCCAACTGCTTGTTCCCATGCAGCGTTTCTCAGAAGTCCCTCTGCCATAGGAATTTCATCACCGACTGTAAGAGATAAGTGGTTCACAGGTAAAATTAAACCTACAAATCAAAATTCCTGATGGACTCCACAACCATAGCTTGGCCTATAGTATCTGATATAGGTTCCTTTTGTTAGTTCTAATTTACATAAAAGAAATATAGTTCTTTAATTATAATAGTATGTACCATCATAGTGAAATACGTACTTGTGCATGTACAAGCATATACATGCAACATATTTGTGTGCACACACATAAATACAGTTCATTTCTATACGATACTGTAAGTCCAACTCTTGACCTAACTCTCAGACTGACTGGTCACGTCATGTCTGAGCAAGGAAAAAGCCCCCTGTTGTAACTTTACTCAAGCCAGATGTCTTACATCAGAAAAGACTGTGGTCTAGCACAGCTATTGGATCAAGACAATATGATTTCAGCAATGATTCAAGATGCCTGTGGCTTCTGGGCACGTAGGAACAAAGGAAACCCTTCTGTTAGAAGAGGGGTTAGGTAAAATTCACTGCTCCCTCCACACTTCCATTTCTGTCTCCTTCTATGGTTAACAAAACCATAGACTCAGATTAATTAGAAGAAAAAGGAAACTATTAGTATACTTACCAGTTCACAATGCCTATCCTGCAGTTCCTTTTAACTCCATGTTTCCCCAGGTAAAGGTAGCCAGCTAAAGCAGAGCAGTATGAGAGCAAATGCAAACTCAAGAACCAAAATTTTAATGGGAGTAATTTTTGCTTTCAATAAAGAAATATAAAGCCAATGCCACCCTTAAGTCCTAGAGTACGGTATTAACACTCTTGTCAGCTGTAGGGCTTTTGGACTGCTCTATATATTTTTTTCTTTTATAAGTCTATTTAAATCTGTCTGCATTTCAGTTTGCTAAAGCTGTTTAACCACATATGAACTCCATTCTGGCCAGCTGCAATAAACGTCACATGCTGTAACCCAAGCAGGCAGTTGTGCTAGCTTGCTGGAGATCTTCATTCAAAAAAAAAAAAAAAAAAAAAAAGGAAGAGAACAAGAATAGTTTCAGAGATGCTATAAACGCTGTGAAAACCAACGCGTGGTACTTGTTCTTGCAGGCAAGGCCTGCAAGCGGGGTAGGGGGTGGGAGGGAAGCCTGTTTACACCAGGCTCCTCTGAGCTAACAACTTATTTGTGATGTTTTACTTTAGAGGCAGTATCATGCATTTGATTTAAAAGACAGATATAAGCATCTTATACCGTTGATGGATACAGAGCAGACTATGTAAGACTCCTGCCCTATGGGCTGCATGGTAAAGAGCAGAACAAGTCTCTTGGTATAAATTTAAAGGGAGGACCTACGATATGGAGAAATCTTCAAAGGCTAGTCAGGTTTCCAGTCCAACAACCCTGCCAAGTGTTCCTTTAATCCTTTATTTACCAGTAAATCTGCTGCTCTGTTCAGCAGACTTTTACTGGTATTGGGTTTCAGCTTGAAACCCAAAAGCTGTAAGCATATGCTGTGCAGCCCTAATGAGAAACTCAATCTATTAATGGGCAGACCTTCTCCACAGGACCAGGTCTTGGCAACATGAGTCAGTTCCTGAACTTTCACCTCCCTCTTGGCAGCATACCAGACTAACTCCACATCTCTCAGCTGGCTTACATTATCAGCTCATTATTAACATACATCAGGGCCAGATCTCTTTTACATGCACCCAGCAAACAGGAAACTACACAAGGGGAGGGCTCCTCATTTTTGTCTGACTCTGGAGCTCATAAAAATGACTAATTAGAACCAGCTCTAGCGGAGGCGCTCTGCAGATCTGCTTGCATGTTCTCTACCTGTGCACCTTAGTCCTGACACAGGATAAACACCATAAAATGCTATGGTAGTCCATAGCTGTCTGCAACAATTGGGCATCCCTTCCCTCTGCCACAGTATCTTACACTTCTTATGACCAAGAGCTTATGTGAGGCAGAGATGTGCTGTTCTCCTTATTTTACAGTAAAGGACTCTTTATGCAGACAGAATAAATAACTTGTCTAGTGTCACACAATGTCTACAGCACAGAAAGCTGGGTTTCCTGAAATCAGTTCCTTTGCACAGACTCCCCCCTGCAGTAAAGAGAACTGTGGGAACTCTTTGCAGCCAATTTGCAAAGAGAATGGCGTGTATTTTAGATCTACACGCTTGCATGGATTCAGAGACCTAGGTTCCAAGTTCCACTTTGAAGTGGCCCGCAAACCACTAGCAATGTACACACCACACTTTGGGAAAGCATTATAGGGAGTCTCTCATCAAGCATGGAGGATGATTCTCTTGCACAGTAAGCACCATCCTTAATGACGTTACTACTGTTATGAGTTGTCCCACTTTTTTTCCCCTTACACAGTTAGTATTCTTTACATTTGTTTTCTCATTACCCCCTCTTACCAGTCATTCTTCTGCTCAGATTTGGCAAAACAGAAAGAGATTCTCTCTTCCAGCTGCCTGGTTCAAACATGGTCCAGCCAGGCAGTAACTGAAAGTTGCATCAACCTGATAACTGTTTCCATATCATCTGAATATAGATGCCAGCGCACAATCAGTGCCCACATTAGCAAATGCAAATGGAGACACACTCAGGGAGCAAGAAAGGTCAGAAAAGTCTCCTCAGGTCAGAACAGGGGGGATATATTAGTAATGAGGATTAAACTAATGCTGTTACACAGCATTCTGTACCTGTAGTCATCTTAGATTAAGGTACACATCCTCTAAGTGTGTAGAGCTCGCACCTGTTTTGAAACAAACTTTCAAGAAAACTACCCTTAGCACAAATCAATATAAAATCTGGCAAAATCTAAGAGCCTACACAAGCCCCAGATTTTCTTTGGATGCTCAAAAGGTAGCAATTTATATTCCTTTTTTAAAATTAGCTGTGGTTAATTTTATTTTTCAGAGCTGATCTAATTTCGTAACTGCCTCCTATTCAGACTGAATTTATGCACAGATGCTCAGAGCCAAAAATCTGTTCTCATTTAATCCACAGCAGAACAGGTAAAGAGTAAATATATTCCACACAGGTTCCTGTCTTGCTGCTTCAACCTCCCATACCACAGCAGTAGGCACAATGAACTCAGTAGCTGCCAAATGACCTGCTGTTGCAAGAGGTCTTTGTCAGCTCTGTTCCTCTGAAAGTTTTCACGCTGATAACTAGAAAACTAGCACAAAATACTCTGATAGGAACAAGATCTTTCAAATGCAAGAGAGTTAGAAATAGATTTTAACTATTTGAAATGAACCATCTTTTCCAAAACTATAGGTCAGAAATCTGCAATGATCAAAAAGCTAAGTGACTCTCTGGGGAAGCAATGGTGATCAGAAAAAACAGATCAACTGGTCAAGAAAAAACCATACAACTCTTCACTGTAATTACATTAAGATAGTAAACTCTGAGTTCAGATGAAGGTTTTGTTGTCCACAGTAATTTTAAGGTAATCCCACAGTAGAGGCACCATATCTGCAATTCTCCTATAGCTGCTGAATTACCTTAGGCCACTCATTTCTAAGTAGACAGAGGCCCCAAGTAAAAGTTCTGCAGAAACGCACGCCTGGGGCCTTAACTAGTGCTCAAAAAGTGTTTCAGGACCCCTGAAAGGGTAATTATGTAATGGAAAGTGGTATTATTAAAATTATAAAAGCAAAATATATTAAGGTGCATCAATACATTATGGCCAACTCAAAGATAAAACTTGTATTTAAACATATTTTCATAAAACTTTCATTCATATTGTTCCACATAAGAGATGGCAACATTAATACAGATGGTAGAAGAGGAGACACTAACATTTATTAGGTATTTGCTAGATATTTGATACCAGCCTCATTACAAAGAGTTGAGAAATTTCATTCTCAATGTTTTATAGTAGATGAAGAAAGTCTGACTCTTAATAAGGGTATGATACTAATCCAGTTAAGTCGATGAACTTATTCCTTCTGACTTCTTGCTACTTGGAACTGACCTCTGAAAATCTAAGCAAGATAAATTAAAAACTTTTCCAATATATAAAGCTGTACCTTTTTCTCATTTAAAAAAATCTTGATTCCAGCATAATTTTAAACTATTTCCCCAAGACCACTATGCAAATGCAACTCATGTGCCCCATGTTGGGCACCCACACGTAAGAATGGAACCTGCATCTTTATTTTGTCTTAAATGCCTGCATAGGCAACCTAATTTCAGAGATGCTAAGATCCCTCAAGTCTCAGTAAAATTAGCCCCATTAAGAAACAAATCACAGTCTGGTGCCTGCATATGGATTTAGCAATTTTACTTTAGGTTACCCAATTAGAAAAACACTGGCTCCTTCCCTTTCCTAAATGCTTTCAGATTAATGAAGAAAACCCACATACCAATCTTTGTTCAGCCATTGCTATGTGATGGAATTTGCATGTAAATCTGCTGAGATTCAATGTTAAGTAAAAGCAAACTTAAGCAAAATGTTTACCACTCAGCATTTCAAAACACCACACCAGCCTTATCTAACATTTAAAGATTTTAGAGGCACTGATACTACTTTTCCTTAGCATGTATGAAGTTTTCAGTTTGAAAGCTATAAACGCTGCTTTTTGCTGAATACCAAATATCATTATTAAAACTATCTGCCTTAACACCAAAGCCAAACACAGGAAACGAGGTGCTAATGGCTGTCCTGTTATCCTTATCTCCTCAGTCTATCTTAGACCTTCCCATTGCACATTCAATTCCGACACCAAATTGGCAAACAGACAGCTGGCTTTGCAGCCAAGAATATGTCCTGCCCTGGCTATGGGCCAGCAGAGTAACTCAATCAGCAACAGCAAGGCTGCCTCTCCAGCAGGCCACATGGCAAAATGGGGTGGTCCACCTCCATACCTTTAACTCAAACACATCTTTCATAAATTATCTGAGAGCAAGTACTGGTACAACAGCTAACCCTTCTCCCATCACTGTTCCAAACTGCCATCAAGAGCTTTCTGCGCTGTTAAGACATTGCAAAGCACTGCTGTGTGATGACTGTTAGTGCAGGGTAACCTTACCGTAACCAACACCCTTCTACCTACCTGGTCAAGCCCCTAGCAGAGAAGGTATGCTTGGTCACAGAAAAAACACTGCAACAGTCAGTTAATATCTGATCTCCATTAACTAGAATATAAGATGACTACTGCTAACACGTTCAAGAAAGCAACCTAACTTCAGAGGAAGTTTCAAAGTCCTTGATCACTTCCGATTTCCTTACAAGTCCAAAAGAAAATTAATGTCTTGACTGTAGCTAAGCAGAAAATAAGAAAATAAACATTAAATCAATTTATTTCCTATACCATATTCTTTTTCATGGTTGGAAATCTAAGGAATAACCTACTTGTAAGTTTTAAATACATTAATCTTATTGAGTAAGTTCATATTTACTAGTTAAGTATGCTACTGATTTCTAAAAGATTAATGGCAATTATCAGAGCTACCTTCAAGCTTCTAATACTTATAGACAAACTGGAGCTATAATTTCTGAAAATTTCTACTAACCTCAACCATGCACAGCATAGATGACTCATCTTCCTCAGTCATCCCATCCATCTAGAGCACAGAAAACTGGTTCTTGTGAATGCCGTATCAGATAATGTGTGTGCTTGGAATGACAGGAATACACCTACTGAATATATCCTGGCAGATATGTCTGTTCCATAGCTGCAGTTACAGCTCTTAGCTATCACATAAACCAATATCCGAGTCTGATGTGGGCTAGGAACATTTGTTAAGATCTGAAAGTTTTAGCTTCATTTCCTTTAAGAAAAACAACTCTCCCAATTTTCCTTCAAGCTTATATACTTGAATTACCATATCTCCTTATGCAGCAACAAGCCATAACCACAACAGATTTATGAAATATTAGTGGCACTATTAATGTAAATAAATGGGTTTCTGATAGCATTTTTAAAGTTACTAATACAATAGCATAAATAAGCCCTCTTGATGGGATATTAGTAGTATATGTTGGCAGGAATCCATTTCATGCTATAGTCAAGTAGAGAACTTCTTGGGCGTACTTAATTCCCGTAACTGACAAACAACAGCATGAACAGCTTTGTCCTGCTAAATCTCCTTTGCTCTACATTTTCCATTCATTTCATTTCAGTCTCAACACTATCACCAACTCAAAGAGCTTCTATTGAACCATAACAAACCTCACAACAAAAAAAACCTCAGGAACAAGAGAAGTTAAATGTTCCTTTGACTTTTTAAACTTCTGCAGTTCTCATTAGAAATGCTGCTGATTGAAACAGGCCTTTAAAGATGAGCATGGCCTAATGGTCAGAGCAATAAACTGCAAATTAACACACCTAGATTTCATTCCTACATGTCTAGATTATTCACTAAAATAGATTATTCACTAAAATACTAAAATAATAAATAAACTCACTAAAGTAAAATGGTTGTTTTTAGCCTCATCTAAGTAGCAACTACTTGCAGTCAGGCTCATATTCTTCATACAAAGCAGGATGAAACTCTTACCATGATTGACAGGCAGAAAACAACAAATTTCCTGCTAACATGAGATAATACCCATCCTAGTCAGAGCTCCATTCGGGCTTTCAGCGTGCTGCAGGAAAGAGAGCAGAGACACACACACAGCACTACTGCTTTTTCAGGCCTTCAGAACTGCCTTCCCAATTGGGGGGGGGGAAAAAGAAAGCATTCTCAGCAAGAAATAATCAGATCTAAATATTTCACCCAGTTAATCTTTCTTTCTAAACCCCCTCAAATCCCACATTTTACACACAAATCCTTATTCCCATCTCCCAGAATTCTCTTGCACCTACTATGAAAGCATCCTAAAACACTTGGGGAAGCAAAGCAAAACAGTTGATCAAAATCATGATTAAACCAGCATCTTTCCACGGTAGGTTTAGATCTGTTTAGGTTTTTATAACTACAGACATGAGATGGATTACGGGGTGTGTCAGGCCTTACCAGATGGGTTACTCAATAGCAAAAGAAGAGCATTCAAGAAGCAAAAAGACAATTCCTTCAGGAAAAACTAAAGCCAGTCCCATGAGCAAAGAGAATGAACTTGCAGCATGTCTCTTCTTTTTCAGTGTGCCTGTGAAGTTGAATGAGGCACTCTTCTAATGTATAATATTCATTTATTTTGGTTACAGCATGCCTGTCAAAGAAGTTCTGAGAAATATGCATTAAGTATTTCCTTACTTAGGCATCTGAAATGTAAATGATAGAACCTTGCCACTATATACTAAAAGAAATATTGAGGATTTAACTGTTAGACTGCCGAAGTTAAAATCCTATATAGTATTCAGACATGTTAAAACTGAATTGGTGGCTTTTTAACTTCTGCTAGATGGAGAGAGGAACAATATTAACTGTTTTCCAGAATCAGTTCCAGATTTAATACACATGGCAAAAATGTAGCTCTATTCTAGAACAGGAAAGATAATACAGAATTCTTTTTTGTGGGTTTTTCATTATTTACACCCTCTGTCCAAGCTCTACACACGGCCATTGTTGGAATAGATGTATTGGTACATCTGTATCACCACAAAAAGGAAGAACTCTGAAATAAACGTGGGGTTTTTGTTGTTTTGTTGTTTGTTTTTTTTTTTAACATGTACTGTTAATCATGCTGTTTAAATTTCAGTTATTCACACTTTACTATTAGATGCATAAGTTATACTTAAGAAATGCAGACCTGATGCAAACACCTGTTATGTTTCAGCATCACTTCCCTTCCCAGTGGAAGTCAGCATCATTTTCATAGTTTCACAGATGGTGAAACTGTGGAACAGACGAAAATTTGCCCAATCCACGGCAGCAACACAACCAAAAAAAATTTATCAGGATTGACACAGCAATTGCACAAGACTTCAGACATAAGAAAGAAAAATACTGTTTTGAAGCAGTTTTTCTGTTCTGCAAAGGACAATTATATCCATACATGCTTGCATCAAAAGAACTTCATCTATATTTTACATGTATCAGAAGAAAACATCTAGATAGCCCTAAACCACAGTGAAGTTAACAGCCAGATTTCTAACCAAAATCCTATCCCAACTATTTACAGAACTTCCCCACATCTTCCTTCAAAGACATCTGAGATTATTGCCGCTCTAGTTCTTGCCCCCACCAGAAACACAGGTAAATTCTGTCTTTTGAGTATGTAATCACTGCACATTAATGTGCCAAGGAAACAGAAGGCTGTTCTGGTGTTAAATTCCCTAGTTACCCAGATAACTGCTTTCTCTGTTCGTTTGCTAGTTCAGTGGTAATTGCAGTGGTTAAGACTTCAGCACCATCGGAAGCCAACTAAAGTCTCTCAAGTGCAGCAGGAGGTGCAGAGTGTCCTAGTATATTCACTGCTTGTCCTGATAGTTTCCTCTCATCATTAATGATGTTTGGGTTTGGTTTTTTTTAAAGGCAAAGTGTTTGCCTTGAAATTTTGAAGTGATCCCAGAAAACACAATGGCCTCTTGCTTCAGTAAGACACGCTCAGGAGGATCTGGAAAAAAGAAATATCCTGAGGGTAGAAAGAAATACCTTTGAACTCAGGGATGATATAATGATTAGATGGAAAAGACCATAACACACCATTCATTTTACTGCTTATTTTTGGTTACATGTATTATATGAGATTCAAACAGAAAAACTAGTGTCTCTACAAATTTCCAATTGCCAAACAGATAACAATGTATTCACAGAGTGTCCGTAATGGGATTCTGCCTTATTAAAAAAAGGAGGAAGAAAAAGAGTCATTCCTGGTGTGGTTTAAGAACCTCTAGATCTGCTCTAGAAAGCCAAAAGAAAATACTATGATTCACTGAGAATGTCATAACACCTGAATAAACATAGTAAGACAGGTACTATCCACATAAGAGTGAAATTATAGGTTTTGATATGGTTGCACACATGCTATAGAACATAATACTGAACACATATTCAAAATTACATGTAAAACCTATATAAAAGAATAAGGAAGAAAGTTAGAAGATTCATAAATTAGGAAGACCAAGTTTGATCTATGTGCAATCTTAATTTCCCTCTGTTGTATATATATAATTCTAGATTATATGACTACCCAGCATCTTCACAGTACCCACATTAATTGCATAAAACGGCTTGAAAATAAACCTTCCCACCACTTTAAGCCCTTTCTCTTCAGAGCACAAAGACTTTGAAGAGTCTCAGTGAAAAAAATATTAATAAAAATATCATCAGAAAAAAAAATTTCCTCTAATTTCTTCCTCAAACTGAATAGCACCACTTTTCAAAATGTAAAATTCAGCCGGAGACAGACAACTGGCACAGGAAATTTCAGTTCCAATTATGATGTACTCCTAGATAACAGAAAAAAGCCCAACAATAAGAAATACCAGGCAGCCTCAACTCTAGATGGCGTTGCCAGCTCCTCTTAGAATTCATTCACTCACTCCAAGGTTTCAAACTCATTGTAATTCAGATTGATATAGTCTTATTGCAGTCAAAAAGAAGTTTTTTTACTGAGTTGATTGGAGAATTAGAGATGTCTGTGTTTAGTAATTCTAAAAGTGACTGGATAGTTCAAAAGCATGTCCTCATTTTGTTGAGAATTACTATTATATTCCCAAAGAACTGAATATTCATTATTAGAATCTATTTATACATTTCTGCAGAGAGTAATTATGCCACTAGGCATGAACTGCGAACGAATATAATTCATACTATATTGAGTAGGTGCAGGTTGAACACTATCATTTTGCTTCCGTGATTACGTGATTCACACGTGTTAAAACCATGAGTGAACTGCAAATTCCTCAAATAGACCATTTGCATTTTTCATTCTGTGACCGAGTTGATTCACCCAAACAGGAATCCCAAAATACCATGATTCCTTACATACTTAACCAACACAGCTGCTGAACAATAAGCCTGATTTACTTCTCATCTACACTTCTAGCAAGATGATGTCTTTTGGGAGGTACAGTTATGCATCTCATCTTTGCAAGGGTCATAACTTTCAATTTCTGCTGATGCTGCTACAATGAAGGAAAGAAATGTACTGAAGGAAAAGCAGGCAGGGCATGTGCCTATCAGCTTGGGAAATGGAGACTTCAGGATGGTGAAGGCTGGAAGCTTGTAACCTCTAGCACCAGGAGGCAGATCTCTTCACTTGCTGATCTGCAACTACGAAATAGGTTCAAGTACTCGGGCAGCAGAAGAGGGGCTGGGAAGTCTGTGCAGCAAAGCATTAGAACTAGCTAAGCCCAAACTGCACAAGCACCATGTGTAGTGAGAGACCATCTGCTGTGGTAAAAGGTCCCCATTTGCCAAACTGATCTGTTGTCTAGGGTAACATGCTGCTTGCAAGGCACATTGTAGAAGAACTACTGACGCCTCTTTGGCTCCCAGGGTGTTACCCTGTGCTGCTTTTTCACACAGGCACCCACTGCTAATGGACACCTAGAACACATCAAGCATGAATAAGCAGCTCTAGGGATGAGGGTTGAGGCACAGGGCTCAAAGTGATTTTTCTCCTTGATTTTGCCGAAGAGCTGCCATCAGGTTGAGGGAGGCAATCTGATCCTCAGAACTAGTGAGACCACACCTGCACTGCTGTGTCCGGTTCTGAGTTCTCCGCTACAGGACAGACACACTGCAACAAGACCAGCAAAGGGCCAGTAAGATGATTAAGGGACTAGAGCATCTGACATACAATGACTGCTGCTTCTAGGCATTGCCTTCTGGCCACTTCTCTGCACTGACCAAATGTCACTTGATTTCCTCACAGAGCAAGTTGAAGTTCCCACCATTACTCAAAGCTCTAGTCCTCACTTCTGTGGCAGCAGCTTTACAGACTCCCCATGAGCTGGCTGACTGCTGTTACTGCTGATGACTGAACAGGGAAGGTTAGTAGGAAGACCAGTACATAAGGGCAAAAGCTGAATATAGTTTCAGTATCTAAAATCAGTTAGTGTTTATAGTACTCAGATCTCCTAGTCAAGTCAGATAAGTATATAACATAATGGTGCCCTTAAGTCATACACTTTAAAGAGTGGATATGGAAAAGAAAATGTAAATATCCTCTCAGTTTGGCCATGACATTCATTGTTTTTAATTTATTACTGTTCTTTTGCCACATTTCTTTATTGTTGAGAATCAATTCAGTAACAGAAATAGCTCGTACAACCAGCCAGAATTGATACACATACTTTGCGTGTGTTTCCAGGGCAGATGCCAGGAGAGGTCTGGCTGCTTTATGATCTCACAAACAACATATCCCTAACTTCCAGAAGAGATAAATCATGCACAAGTATTACCTGGCCACTCAGGTGAGTATGACCAAGATCTGATAACCTTTCCTTTCTGTCTGAAGGGGAGTTTTGTAATTTCATCCACTGTGCAACCATGTCTTCAATGCTACATTAAAATGCTGCTGAAGTCTACTTCTGTGACAACTCTTTATTTCAAATGATTGTTTATGAAATTTAATAGCAGCAGTTCACTCGCGGGTGATGGTGTCTGACACAGAACACTTAAAGTGAAATGTGAGTGGCATTTTAGTATTGCTCCTGTACTAAATATGATCGCATCCCTGGCTAATTAAAGTGCAGATGAGCTGTCATTAGGTCTGTATGAGCTAATTGCCCTTCTCAGGGACCAAAATTAAAGTTATAACATATCTAGGGTGCAATCTTGCAGGCACTACCTTGCATTACTACACTAGAAGTCTAGTAGCAGCCAGCACCCAGAGGCAGCTAATTTTGAAACTCACCCTACAGGGCTCTAGAAGTTTGGTCATTTCTTCCCATGTTTACTTGAGGGTTAAGCTCTTTCGAAAATCTGTCCTCTGGGGTTTAAGCAAAATTCAGCCTGTGCTATTTTGCACTTGGAAGTTGATGTCAATGATTTTTCCACGTATTGAACAAGCAACTGACATGCAAAGAGTCTCCTCACTATAAAGAAACTACAAACAAAAGAACAACAAAAGAAAGTACAAACAGGATATTTTTTTTTAAACCTTTCTATTTTCTAACCTTACCTGATTTTGCAGTATCACTGTTAATTTATCAGTTTAGATAGTGAGCTCAAAAACACCATAAATTCTTTGCTCAGACCTAAAAATCAATGCCTGAAACTTCTTTTTTGGAAACAGCTTGGTTAATCAAGTCTTTGGTAAAAAACTTATATTTTTTTGTTCCTAATCTAGATGAGAAACGTAAAACTATCTACATGAGAAAAAACTAAGGAAAAATAATCCCTCCAGTACTAATAATCAGATCTCAATCAGTAGCAAAGTCTGAATAACCAGCTGCAACAGAACTGTAAAATTGTCAGGTTCTATGCAGACTCAATAGCTCATTTAAAAAAAAAAGTGCCCAACTCTTCCCTGCCCTCCCTCACCTAGATTTTTTGGCTTGCTCCTTTCTGAGAATGAGCCTCACAAATTATATCCATGACAAAAACCACTAAGTCACTGCTGCAATTGTTCAGAGTCTGGGCAAATACAAGAATTTCAGAGAAATTATAGACTTACTAACTTATATTCTATTGTCAAGATAGTTAACTACTGAACAAATGTAATATTTATGGTAATTTCATGATTATGAGCTACTTTTAACAAAAAAGCAAACTTTTTTCTAAATTAAGCACATTTTGCCTTGATTTGGGTGCTTACAGGATATACTAAGTCAGAGAGAACCACGCTGGTGCCTGAATGTTGGTGTTGCCTAGTGTTAGCCTTTGTAAGCTGTATTGAATGTCACCTATTTGCTGCTACTTTCAGTGGAAGTTTAATACATCCATCCACTGCTAAATCCACTTGGCTAGATTCATTCATTTACTTTTAGTTTTGCCTTTAAGCATCTCTCTAGATGTCTGAAAAGAAAGAGATAAAGCAATTACTTGATTTCATCCTTAGGATTTTAGCTCTCAGCCTCGGCATGGTGCCTCTTTAGTGCTTGATTAGTGTCTAAATTCTCCACAGATTAAAGAGGATTGTCTTCTTTCTCAGTGCATTATACACATGGAAAAGAAAAATCAAAGGGGTCCAAATTTCAGCGGGTGTACACCAGCTCAGTTTATTTCAGCTCTGGAGAGGCTGTGCCAATTTACACATGGTAAAGATCTATCTCAAAATATTTTTCAAGCACATACATACATTTAAGTGTGCTATAAAACCCTAGCTACGATTTTAAGAGTCTGAATTAATTCCATAATAAATAGCCTCTTTTAAAGACGTAAATATGCTCTCATCAAGTCAGCTTCTAGAATAAACTCTGCAGGATGTTTTGAATCTGTGCCCCAGAGATCATTGACTATAAATTGGAGGAAGAGAAATGGTTTGTTCAATACATGAAGTAGGGCTGAGCGCAGAAGAATAATTAGAGAAAGCTACTGTTGCAGTTCTCCAGTTTATTTCTGTCTGAAAGTCCTTGAATAATGATCCAAAACACACCACTAGTGATTACTGTTTCCCAGTGATTAATCGTCTGCAAAGCTGTCATCTTTTTTCTTCTTCATCATCTCCCCAAGAACAGAGAAAGAAGCCATGCAGTGGCTTTTTGAAATGAAGCATTTTGTTCAGCTGTTCTGTATGAGTCTCACGCAGGGGCCCATACATTTCAGACATAGGCCCCTCTTTCTGGTCCAAACTCCTTAATCTGCGAATTATTTGTACAAATGGGGATTTAAAAGAATTTGTACTTTCCCCCCAATCTCTTCAGTGTCATTTTTAAGACAGCTTTCAGAAGCACTCCTCTTCTGCTCTGTAAAATGTATGCAACAAGTGCAACAAAACTTAGGTGTGGGAGGGAACATCATAGATAAGATCTCTCCTACACAAATTCCAGTCTCGAAAGAGATCAGAGCTGACCCCTCCAGCAATATTCAGATCTCTCAGTCAGAGGAGTGTGGCGCAAGCATTTCTATGAAATACTGAGGTCCCCAAACTTCCAGGGCCCAACTGGACTGGTTCAAAGGACTCCCTAATTTACACTGTCTATTTAGTCAAAGAGAACAGTAATAAACTCAGATGTTCTTCCATTTCTATGACTCATAGCTACTCACTTATTCTGCTACAGTTATTAACATTTTAACCTAGTATCAAGGAATCCGATGTATATGCTTGACTGTAGGTATATTAAATAGTAAGCAATAATCCATTTTTAAGTTTATAATAAATATTCTACTATCATATCAAAGCTTTTTCTTTTTTCAGTTTTTCTGTGACTATAGTTTCATGTCTCTTTTAGAAATTCTGCAAATGAAACAAATAAGATTATACATGAAGATGATTGAGCTCAGTGATAGAAATGCAGCAGTTAGATATGAAAATATACTAAAATGCAGAAGTGCTAAGTTTCCAATTAATGTTACTTAATACAGAGTATTGTAAATAAACTTCCATTTGATAATCTCCTTTTATAAAATAGGAATAATCTTACTGACGGTAAACCATGATGCACTGTGCAAACTTTTATTACAGAAGCTGGGGAGGCAGTTCTAAAAGCATTCCTACTCAGAAACGTGCTTCAGCCCACACTTGAGGCCTTTGCTCTTACTAGCAAGAGAATTCTCACTAACAGAAGCTTTGTAGTGTTTCTGAATGGCTCTTAAAATTAAGAGGCTATAAATTAAAATTCTAAAATCCTAATCTACAATACCATTTCAGATTGATAATGTGCATACCTGTCAGAGATCAACCCTGCTTTGATACCAGAGGTAGAGGTGCACCATGGAAATAACAGAAGAACCAAATGTTATCCCAGAACCACATCTCTGACAAAAACACTCAATGAAACCCTCAAAACATTGGCTCTGCCCACTAGTAAGTCATATATTAAACATAACAAGCACAAAGTTAATACTAAAAAGCAAGAAATCCACACCTGAACCTTATAAGGAAAAATACAGGATGCAGATTTCAAGAATGAGAGCTGTAAGAGAAGTCTGAGAATCATTTCCAGCTCCACAGTGCAACATTACCTGGTGTTTGCCATTTCTAACAACAACGGCTGCAGTTAACGCATTCCAGCTGGGAACTAGCAGTAGTATGATGTTCAAAAACTCAACCTTTGATGCCCTGGTGAAACGGACCTTGGATTTTTTTCTACATTTGAAAACCACTTTTATGGAGCACTGTTAAGTACTGTAATCAGTCAGTCCCTTCAGTCATTCCCAGCTGGGATCAGAATTATGTGGCCACAGGATAACTCCCCCCTTATACCTGGAAATATAAAAACAATAAAGGTATAATCTATGGATAAAAAGGATGGGAAACCAAGGTTTTTAAAATGCATCCAGAAAATAATAACTAGAGTTCTAGTTCAGCAATTCCATCATTAAAAAGAGAGTATATTATTTCATGGGGAAAAAAATAATCATTCATAACACCCATATTAACGGCCTTTAAAATATTCAGAGGTGTTGTACATTGTAATTTGAACGGCACATTTCAGCTTGTTAGTCATGTCCCCAAAACTATGATAAAAAACTGCAAAACAAAGGTCTTCTGGTCAGCTGCTGACAGGGTTTTGTTTTATTTAAAGACAGACACATAAAAATCACAGCAAACGTCTGTGCTTCTCTCCTTTCCTAACATAACTTGGCCAGAGAATTCAAAGGGGTCAGACCACACAAATACATGAATCATGTTTGATCCTGGTTTATATAAGTCAATGGAGTCATACCACAGATGGCCTTTAAACCTGCTCTGACCTGAAGGACTGATCAAATATACTGGTTAAAGTACACTGGATATTTTTTGCCACTGTCACCATAATATTTTAATCTTGAACGTGCTTAGTTTCAAAGCATTTCTATGAGACTATATTATCCCTTGTATCAGGTGAACACAGACATGATTTGCCCAAGGTTACACAGCTTGTGATGGCAGAGCAGAGGAATTATCTTCATCTTCTAATTTTACATTTACAAATGTAATACCAGCAGGGGTAGATAAGATATAAAGTTTTTCTTACTCATAGTAGTGAACCCTTACTCATAAAAATTGCTCACTAGCATCATACAGACTATCTGAAGATCGTGATCATGAGTCTACAGCCAGGCTCAACAGCACAGAATTTATGTTCTTAACAGATGAGTCTACAGATACTTATTATAGTTTTTATTTAATATAATCTTAGGAGGAGTGTTCCAAACTATAATTAGAATCTCAGATTCTGGTCTTTAATCACTCATTTTAGGACAAAGTAGTATTAATGAGGTAAAAACGTTATTATACATCATGAAATTCAGCCATAATGAGAACTAATCTAAGATAGATCAGAAATTGTATGCCATTTAAATTCAAAGCCACAAATTCAGATCAGATGCTTTTATACTTTAAGGGCAGTCCAAGTTGGAAATCCGTGATGAAACTCAAAACCAGGGATAGTCCTATCTGCTGTTGCCAACACAGTCAAGAGAAGCAGCAGTCACAGAAACTACTGTGTATTTTAAATAGAAAGAATATTGTGGTTCTAGAGCTGTATCAGCATCCAACCTTTCAGAAAGGAAAGTCCATGTGAAAACTGCTAAACAGAAGACAAAAAAATAACAGAATAGGGGAACTGAAGAAATCTGATGAAAGAAAATAAATCCAATTACAGAATAAAATTGTTTTGGTGTCATCCCCCCCTCCCCCGGTTTTAGGCACAAGGGCAGCTTCAGTAGGAGCTAGGTGATTATCTCCGTTAGTCCCCTTGGAAAATTGCACCCCTAACTTCTCTACAGGTTCATCTACTCATGCTCCAAACGCATTATGCCAAAGATTTTTGCCACCTTTTGTGTCTTTACTGAAGAGCGTATTATATTTTTGAACTGCCCTCACCCCATTTTCTATTTCACTGAAAGTAGAAAAAAAAAAACTAGTTTAGTCTTTCCCTTTTTTAAATTCGTATCTTTCCTCCCTGCACTCAGCAATGGGAAACAGATTCAGACAGCCTTAACACACTATCTCAGCAACAAAGCATGCAATGTGCTCCATCTCATCTCTCCACTCCAACTGAGTTTACAGCAGTGGGTGGTTTTCAAACCTAACTTTTGATCAAAATGAAAAACTGGGCATTCCTTTCACCCTATGACAGGCAGGCTGATATAAATCACAGCCTTCCCAGCAAGGGTTCTTCCACAGACAATGAGTTGTGGCATTGTCTCAAAGCTCAGCCCTGGCCATTGTAAGAGAAAGTTTCAGGTTTTTAAAGCAGGCCAGGGCTTTTTACAACAGCACTAAAACCAAAAGAGGAAGAAAATTTATGGTATGGTTGTTTGAGGGGTGAAGAAGGTGGTGTTTCCCCTTCAGAAGTAGTATTTTCAGTGCTTTGCTCTGGGTAGGTTTTGCCAGTTTCTGCTTTTATTATTTATATTTCAGTAGCACTGAAATCTCCAAATCAGGGCAGCCTCACAACATTTTACACACACACTCACATATATGCATTCACACACTTATAGGGAAAGTCAGAGTTCATGCTTTTTGTTTTATCAGTAAAACCGCTTCATTAGCCACCACCTCCAAAAAAAGCTCTCAGATCCGTCCGCTCACAGGGAGGACTGTATCGCAGACACCCTCTGGTTCTGATTTAGTAATACGGACAGTGTAGGTAAGTGTTAAGTAGTAGATATTAAATGCATGTGTGTACGCACGCACAACACTACAATATCTGATCAAAGCAAAGCTGATACCATACACAGTACCATTGCTTCTCCTTGCTAACCCAGTAACCTATTAGAAATGCCCTCCAGTCTCAACAATTTTAAGCCTTGACTTCAAAAGATCAGCTTATCCTCCAGGGCTAAGCTGACTGACAGGTGGGGGTCAGGAAGAAATCCAGTCCCCTCCCTCCAGCCTGATCATATAAAGTTGCACAATTGGCTAGGCACGTTAGGGGGTTTCTTCTGCATTCCTCTGAGGCATTTGAAAAAGGCCACCTCCAGAGCTTAGGCACCATATTCGATGGACCACTCGTCTGCTCCTCTATCCCAGCTTTGTGTGACAATAGCTAAGTTTACAGGAAGGCTGTGCCATGAGGAGGCAAGAAGTTGGTGCTATTGTAGAAGCTAGCTGTTACATTATGCAAGGGAGCTGCAGCAGTCTTAGCTGCCTTTACAGACATACATACCTGCCAGAGGTGGAGGATGTAAGTGGGGTTTGAGCAGCACTGTATGTATCAGCTGATCCCACTTAAACAGATGCCTTCTCAAACCCTTGGGGAATCCAGCAAGTATTTGAAAGGATGTCTACCCTAAAAATCTACTGTGCTGCAGAACACTAAGCATTAATAGCAGTAAGAGTACAATGAATATAATGAATGCAGATTAAAAGAAGAATGAAGAAGAGGCAGACAACTTAAGAAAATGTACTGAGGAAAGAGGAGGCAATGGGAGGAAAAAAAAAAAAATACAGTGCACCCAGAGAATAGGGAGAAAAGATGAGGCACACGTGATCTCATCATAGAGAGGTTTTTGAGCCACCCACTGAGGTGCACATGGAGAGGCATTAAAAGACTTACCCCTTGGGGTATATGTATCTGTGACCAAAAGGTCAAGAACTACTGCAACAGACACTACGGTACAACTGTCTGTCACGCTCACCCCCAGAAGGAACCATGAGCTTTATACTCTACAGCTTTGTAATGCAGATGACATAAGCCACACCTGCTCAGCGTTATTTTTTAAAAAGCACACAAATAGCCTTCACCAAGAGGCTCTAATTGTACTTTCCACACACACACACGCTAGCTTCCTAATGCACTTCCATGCACTGAGAGTTGTTCATCCGTACCGTGTTTCTGAATGTTCCTATCAATGATAGTTTTTCTTCCCATAAGTGTATCCGTTAACTTGACGCACTTTGCTGACTAAGCAGAAGCCAGAGTTATATTCCATCAACACAAGAGTTGTTTCCATCAGCTGGGAACACACTGCACTCTACCTTATCAGGTTTGGCCACATTACTTGAATACAAGTAACACATTCTCATAAGAATTGTTTGCAGTGCAAAACCTAAGAGATGCAACAATAAATATACACCCCAAATTAGCTTTTTCCCCACAAACTTGATGCAAAAATTTTCTCTTCATAAATCTTGGGACCCATGGCAGGCAAACAAGGCTAATAATTACCTAGTGAGTGTAGAGTGTTGTTTCTCCGAGAGACTAGAATCCACTGTAGAGAAATCTACAACCATGTTTTCTGCCACAAAATACAGGAATCTAGAGGAAAACCATGTTAGAGATGATTTACTCAAATTCCAGTCTACAGGGGGGCAATTCAAAATTATAAGGAAACCAGCTTGTCCATCTTTAGGAAGAGACACACACAAAGCTGGCTTTAAAAGCCTTTTCCTGTTTTCATTCATGAATTTGGATTTCTGCAGCCTATTGCTACCCAAACCAGGTCACAGCTTCAAATTCAATAGCCAATTCTCACCAGTATCAGAAGTTTCCAGTCACTGAACTTCAGCTGTGTGTCAATTCTGTGAAGTCCCAGTGTTAACTAATGCAGAAATGTAAGCACAAGCGGTGCCCCCAGCCACTGGCAGCTGCTAGTGGTACTCTAAAGGTCCACAGAACATCGTTCACATGTCATTGCACATCGCCATACATGTCTAATAACCCATTTTTCATATATGAAAAATAAGCATAATGAGCCACAGGAGGACATAAGGAAAATAACAGGCATATGACAAAAAAACAGCTGAACAATGTAAGTTCTGTGATTGTCAGCATTTTAGAGCTTAAGGAACAAATATTCCATGCTCCCTGAAAACTCATGGTAATAAGGTAAGAGAAGAAACAATACTTTTTTTTAACCACGTTTCAAAATAGCATTTCCTTTCTCATATTGTGTCACTACAGACTGGTGTGTGAACTGATGCTAATACACAGGACCAGATCCTCAGCCAATTTACATCACTAACTTTAAATAACAATGCATGAATGGACAAAGTGCCTGTTTTATAGCATCCTCCCTTTCAGCTTTTCCCTTGTCTCAGTTCATTTCCCCATGGCATGCTTTGTTCTTAAAGCAGTCTTAACTACTCATACATCAAAATATTTAATCAACATTTCTTAGTCAGAAAATAATCCTGCTTTAGACTGATTCAGTGGGAGACTCTGCAATGGATTCAACATAAAAAAAAGGGTCAGAATGCATTTCCGGGGGTGCTTTAGAAAAATCAATGCTGACATGTTTTTAATGAAAATCAATAAGTGACATTAGATAATGAAATAAACATCCAGCAGGATTGCAAGCAGGCCATTTAGGCAACCAGTTTCAGAAGCAACCAGTGAGGTTAGCATTCGAGCATGCAAGGAGCATGTGCTTAAATAAAGTACCGCTTTTTTTTTTTTTTTTTTTTTAAATGAGAATTTCAAAATCTGTTTCCTGTGAACAATGACTCCAGGGCTTACAATTTCCCTTCTCCCTGTTCCCTCACTCCCCCCCAACTCCAAGTAAATCAGCCTAAGGAACCAGTGTCACGGTTCCTCTAACACTGTCTCTCCATTGGGAACCACTGACCCGTGGAGCCGCTGCGAATGCTTTGACAAGCTGCAGTGCAGCCTCAGCAGGGGAGAGAGATCCATTAAAAGCTGAAGTTGTGAAACTCTTTAGAAGAGGCCTGTCCCTTCTCAGAGTAATTAATTCTTTGACTGCCACACTGAGATGCAATGAATGAACACATACTCTCAGGAGTAACAACTATGCTAATGGAGAGAAGCTGTGCAGACAAAGAATACAAGTGCTCACTTGAATTGGGTTAGACTCTCTATATGTAAACCAACGGTGCTATACACATGCCTGAAAATCAACACAACTCGGAAGAAACCTACCTCATAGACCAATATTTACAATGGACAGCAGTTTACACTCGTATATTCTTTATATGCGTCCCGTGGGAGCCACCAATAATGCTGCCACACAACTAATACAAACCAATGCAAAGGTTGTTAACCTATGAAGTATATTCACAAAGCTTTGGATGTAGGCACATGCAAGGTCTCCCCCAGCCACAAGGATGGTCATCTCAGTGGGACTACAACACAGGCACCGCTCCATCAAAATACAGTATGCAATTCTGCTGACTGAAGCAACGAGCTTGAAGACCATTGCTCTGGCCACTGTAGGACTCATTGCAGCATATAAGCACAACAGAATTGGTCTCACATGCTTTTCATGCAGGGGAGGAGGGATTCCATTTACTTAGGCTCTGTGCATTTGATTAGGATTTGAGTAAGTCACTCTCAACACCAAGCAGTCTCTAAACTCTGCCAATATCTTCTTAGGGACTGTACCCGTGCAAAACTGTGTTCTGTTTGCAAATTTTAAACTAAAACTAAATAAAACCAAAAATCAACCAGCTTGGTAGCAGAAAATAGATCAATTTGAGGGGAAAAAAAAAACCCATGCAAAAGTTACTGATCAGAACACAGAAACAAGGGTTCATGTGTTTGTTATTAAATGACCTACCAAGAAACTCCTGGCTGCAAGAATAAAGAGATACACAGCAAACCCTCACCTCTGTGCTAATTCTATCAGTGACTCTCAGCTTAAAGAAAACTAAACTGTACAATATAAACAGCTCTAGTCAGTTCCACTGTTTTAAATTCCACTGTTCCAAAACTAACAAGGAAACAAACAAATAAATTTCCCTAAAGGGTATGAAGTATTCACACTTTCCAGGAAAGTTAGCAAATTGAGTAAACCCAAGCACAAATGTAGGATGCATTGTACGTTTCAATGAAAACTAGCAATATTTGAGGACAGATTTGGAACAAAAGCCTACCCATGGAGTCAACAAGACAACTGCAAGATTCATTACAAAGTCAGACACGGTGTTTTGGCTTCTGGCTGGACAGAAGGCTGTAGCATTAACACATGGTTCATTACAACAGAATTAGAGCCTGGTTATTCAGTACTGCAGAAATTAGGGATGGTACACATCAAACGGATTTTCCCATGAAAATACAGGGCCTCCAGTCCAGCCCTAGAAAATCACTAATTATGGTGCAGAAGCTATTTACATTCACAGAACACAACTTCTGTTTGGCAGTTCTTTGTCTTGATTTTTTCCACTGCAAAGGATTTCAAAGTCATCTTCATGAAAAGATGTGAATTGAATTTTTTTTATATTACAGCAGAAATCTGAACAGAATTAAAATATAAAAATACACAATAACAAGAATGAATTTAATATTTTCTCTTAGCAAGTGTACAATGATGTTTTATTAGCAGGATAAATTACTTCACACCTCATAAGCAACGACTGTTACATTGAATTACTGTTGCAATTCAGACAGTTACATGTAATCAATCAAATAAGATTTTAAGTCGTTGCTATTTAATGGCTAATTCATCAAAACACAAAATATGTGAGCTCATGCAATTAGTCTCCTACAGAATGAAAGTAATGAAGATGTCGCAAAGTAAGTAGATGTTTGAAATCAAAGCAACCCAGAGATCTTGGAGGAAAAGGGGAGCTTCCTTAGTATTAATAAAACACTTTCAAAATACTAACAAGTACAGTATTCTGTATTGATTTCTACTGAAACATGGTAAAATATGCTATTCGGTATAATGAAGAACACTGCAATCTCATTTAGCAAGTCAGGATGCATTTGAAGAGTGTTTACTGAAAACAGGTTCAAGTCACCAAGAGCAGAAAACATAACTGTATGAATGTTTCCATTTTCTTAAACTCTGTTTATCGCTGATTAAATTTTTAAATACCAGCAATGAAAAAAGTCTTTTTCCACTAAAAAAATGCATTAGAAATACCCAGCTTTTAAGCATCTTCCTTATTAACAGTCTGTTACATAACAGCAGATTCTCAACTGGTGTAAGTCAAAGGGCTCCTTCAATATTAACAGAGATATATTTTTTCCTCCAGCTAAACTTTTGTGGCATTTTAATTATGCACGAGGTTTTACAGAAGATACAGATAAATGAGGCAGTGTCCCAACAGTTTACATCTCTTGTTCTCTATTTCCTGCTGTTTTTTTAAAATATATCAGGTTTTTAATGCTGCTGGGAACCCAGTTTTTGCAGTTTGGTTTCTAGTGAGCTCAAAAGCCCATTTCTGAGCACCACTCTCCTTAGCCTGAAATTTTCACCCACCTCCTGCTCGCCATTGACGGTCATGTGAGCTGGCCTGGGTCCTCACTGACAAAAGCAGGATAAAAAAAAAGTGGTAAGGGATACAAATAAAGGTGTTTCCATGATTCACATGTGAAAGTATCAGGATTTTTCTTTAAGCTCATGAGCCTTTAAAGAAGGTGAGAAGAGGGTAATTGATGAGGGATGGTTAATAGTATAGAAAACAATATGAAAGGAAGCAATACAGGAGGAGCTGGGAAGAAGCAGACTCAAAACCAACATGTAAGTCTTAACCTTTCCAAACTGATCCACATACAGGTATTAACAAGAAGGCATAACCACACTGGAATAAAGAAATATGCTGCTAAATGTTTATAATTTGAAATTACACATTCATGAAAAATACTAGTTATTATACTTGTTGCCACTGACTTTCTCTTTTACAAGGGCTACTTTATCTAGCAGCCACTTGGCCAGTTCTCTTCTTGACACTTGCTAAACTAATGCGATTAACTAAATTAATCCCCAGAAGCAGCTAGCACATTTTCTAAATGGCTGGCTAGCTGGAAGGTTTCTCCTGCCTTATTGCTCTAGCTGACTCAGCTGGATGGATGGCTGACTCTCTCCAGAGGACAGCCAAATGAATGGCTTTATAGCCCTCATTCCCCTGGCAATCTGTCATTGAGTTTAAAAGCAACCTTCCAATTCCTCATCCCTACTGGTTATAAACCAGCGCATCATTAAGCAAACAAACCTGAAGTAACAACCCTGCCACTTTTCAACATACTTTTGGCATGCACAAGTTTGTAAGTCAGACACAGCAGTTCACCAAAATATTTTTACATGTATATTTACACACTCACATATTTTCAGTACACACACAAAGAGATTTTGCAGAAAGGAATGGAGCAAAGGGAAGAAGTCAGGAACACAGAGTGAGTATGTATTTTTAGCATTAAAAAATGCCAAAGTAAGCAGCTAAATTAATGTACTGGTTTCTCTTACAATAATCAAAATACATTATGTCAAAGAAAATGAAGCCTCGTCCTCTTACAAAAGGAAAATAAAAATTACTTCTATAGCAAATTTACCCAGTCCAATGCAACACTTAAAGCATGCTCACTCAATTTTCAGTTTAGGTTTTACTTTATTTTCAAGTACCAGGTGGGGAACAGACAGATTATAATAAATCCTACTCCAAAGTATCACTTGGATCTAGCCTCTCACCCACTGGCCCAAGTGCCATTCTAACCCTCTCTGGATCCAGGATTCCTGAGGTCAGACCCCCTTACCTTTCAGTACCAACTCCAAAGCTCTACAGACTCATCAGCTTCACAAGCTCTACTATTTGCCAGCTTGGTGATATATTCCATGTGATTTTATTACACAGTAGCAAATACTTAATTGTACAAGAACAATAAAAAAATTTTAACTCAAGTGGCAAGGGGATGGAGAAGTCTTAAAATATTGTCCCTCTTTCCTCCTCCTCCTGAATAATGATTCCATTTCATAAAAGGTCAAGAGACATTCTATGTCAATCTGTACTAACAAAAGTATAATGAAAAAGTTAGTCACTTCCTCAGTTACTGTGAGGGCACATAAATGAATTCCACAAAGGAACAACTGAAAGCAAACATTCACTTTTTATGCAGTCAGGAGAAATTCAATGCTTTTAAGGGAAAAAAGGATTAAAAAACCCTAAATTGGGTTTCTTCAGAATCATCAATCCATTTGAATGAAAAGCACCCACCTTTCAACTACCAATCTGCAGTAGTAGTGGATCATCACAGCAAATGCTGTGCTCTTCAAAAGTACTATAAAAAAAGTCCCTTAGCTTTTCAGAGGTAGAACTCCCCCCACATCAACAATCAACAGACTCCTTTATCCACTGCACACCAGCACCCTTGTTTGATTGCTGTGGCTGGACAGAGGTCATCACGAAAGACCCTGCAACCCAGATGCTCAGCTCATATCCTGTCTCAGAACTACAGCTTAGATCAATTTTCTTGCAAGTGACTTATGAGAGAATTCTCCCAGACAACATCCTGCATCATGTATCTGTCCATATCTCACCATACACCAGTTCCACAGTTGAATGTGTCTGAACAGTTGATTCTCAATGAAAGAATTTCTACACTAGCTACCAAATATGCCTAAAGAGCCCTTCTAAACAATTCCAGGAATGCTCTTTTAAGGGCTTTCTGTACTTGGCAATTTGGTGAGAGGTGGGTACTCAGCCCCTATCCAGGTCGCACTTTAGTCTAGCAGGACACAAAGCCCTTTTGCTTCTGTCAGGAAGCAAAAGGCAAACAGCTACACTGTTTGGCTATACTAATGCAGTTAGCCTGAAGCAATTCACCCAACCTCCTCACCCTCCTGAGTCACAATGTGCAAAAGCCAGTAAGAAAAATACATCTGCTGATCAATTAAACAATCTTCACTGACAGTGGCTGATACCTTGTCTGGGGCATACAGGATTTGCCAACTGTGTTATCCAGTCCAGTCATGCTGGCAAGCTGCCTAGATGCCCTGACTAATACCTTCACACAGTAAAGGTATTGAAAACCAAGGAATATAGACTTTCCTTAGAACTGCATCAAAGCACATTCCTTGATGCATAAACTTCTGAAAGGGGAGTTGAAGGTCAGGGGAATAACTAGAATCCACTTAGCATAGATGAAACCCACAGCTTAGCTACACGTGTAACTGTGAAAAGCACTCACTAACAAAATTCTCCAAGGGGCCAGAGTAGACCAAGTCAGTCCTTCCCACACTGAATTCAGACTTCACTAACAAATGCATTACACCTGGGATTGTAAAAAGTAAATCCCAGGCTGAGCTAGCTTTTCACCTTGACTGAATAGCTCCTAGTTACACCACTGTCACAGATGGCAAGTAGGATGGCAAGTAGGATGATAGCAATAGCATTTAGGAGTAATTTTTAAAGACATAGCACTGAAACACTTTTACCGCTTCTACTGTGATACCTTTACACCAGCTACACTGGTATTGCAAGCTAGCCCAACCCTCTTCTCAGTTTGTCCCACAAGCCATGCACCTAGTAAAGAATTAGGAGGTACTGGCAGATGATCAAGTGCTTGGACACAACTGAATAGAAGCCTGATTTGAGAATCAGCAGTAGGTAGACAAAGATAAAATTTCCATTCCCTATACAACTGTTACTGTATGTCACATGCAAGCAAAAGCACTACTCATCTATACATAAGTTTCTGTAAATAGCTACCAAATTATTCTAACAATCATGTAACCTTCAGCTGGTGGCAGACCTCGGCAGCATGCAATCAAACTCCCCTGTGTGTTTCTCTGGTCTTCATCTCCTTGGCCCATGCAAAGCTGTCCCATGCTCAGCTACAGGAAGGATCAGTGCCCACAAGTGCTCTCTCAGCATACAAGGTTACCATCATTATTCCAGGTATCCCCAGAAGAAAAAAAAAAAAAAAGAAAAAGAAAAAAAAAGGGAGAGTTTTACATGGCAGCTCATACAGGGATATGGAAAGGGAGAAAACAGATTCTGCCAGGAGAGGAGAGGAATGGAGATGGAGGAGGGGAGATTATGATTTCCAACAGAGGGGGTTAGCAAGATGAAGTGGAGTAGTGAAGCTCCAGTTCTGAGCTGTTAGATGTGAGAGGTTTATTACTTCAGGGATATCTGTAAGAAAACCAGTGATGAACATGATATGCTGTACGCTGCTGGGACGCACCCTTGCACGCTGCCTTCCCCCATCCCCATGTACCTGGCAGTATTTCCTAGGTGCTCACCAACTGCTGTGCAATCTGAATGGGGAAGAGGAGAAAACGGAAGGGAGTGAGAGAGATGCAGATTACTTTTTCATTTGAATGTGAAAATCCAGAGATATGCATGGGTACAAGTAAGGGCAGATAGAGCCTTAAATATTTAGACCTCTCTGAAGCTTTCACACTAATCATTTAAGCCAACCCAACATCTTAAAAATCTATGGAATTATCCAAAGCCTCTCTGTTAAGCTAGTTCTAAGGATACAATCAGTTCCTCTCCTGCCCTGACATCACACAAAGTGACTCAGGCAGCAGTTAATAAATCTAAGCCCCTGTGATAGATTTCATCTCCCACAGAAAAAAAAGCTGGAGAGGAAACCGAAAAATAAAAGAGGATCTGAGGAAAATCTAT
>NW_009260397.1:3197516-3220449 GCF_000687185.1 Egretta garzetta | reverse complement strand
GTACTAAATTCAGCTCCCAAACAGCAGCCTGGCAAAGGACTCATCGAGACCACTTCCGAGTATACTGTCACAGCTTTGTCCTGCACTGTATCAACTAACTCAGTGAGAAGCGCAGCATGTTTTTATATGCACTCATCCAGCACTGAAATAGTGAGACCTTTGAGACTCTGTTTTTTGATCCATTCAAAACAGCACTATCCTGTGCAAATCCAGACCCAGATTCTAAAATTTCTCAATGCCAAAAATGTGTCAAATGACTAGCTCATCTGTAATTGGCATATCATAGTGGAGAAATCCCTATGTTCCCTAACAGAGGCAGTCTCACAAAGGGAAAGATGGTCACTTTCTTTTCATTGATCTCTCTAAAACAAATTAGAGTAATCCCACATTAAAAAAAAAAAAAAAATTAAAGCCATAAAACAAAGCAGTCTTTCCTCTATACTCCAGAAGATTACACATAAATTCAAGCACAAATTTGTTGAAGAGTGGAGGGGGTTAAAGTCTGTAGAGAATGAGAAAGAAAGCTAAAAAGCACTACTGCAGTTAATGTTAGAAACACTAATTTCAGTCCATTTGTGCATTCAGAGGCATTCTAGTTTGCATTTCTTCACTGAAACCAGATGTCTTCACTGATCATCAGAATGCATATACTACAGCATAATCAGCTTGTCCTGGGCACAGGCTACAGCACACTTTGTGGCTACAATGCATCTGAAGAAATTAGAGAATCTCGGAGAGGAAGCAGCTAAATGCATAACCTGATGATTACTCAAACACAGCTTTCAATGTTGAAACTGGGAGGGGGGATTGAAAAGGACAACAGCAGTTACGAATTCTGAACAGCGTCAGAGTATGAACACAACTGGGAAAAAACATACATAATCAAGAAACAAAAAGCTTCACAGGGAATTAATGCTATCTAGTTGCTCTGTCATTGCATGTAATCAAATAGATGTTATAATACTGAGACAGCATGTTACAGAGACAGCTGTAATAATTAGAGCTTTAACGAGCTCTAACACAAAATGCTACAACATGGCAATGTCATGATCATCTTCACTCTCAAGCCATCCAACTGAGAAAGGAGGTTGTGCTTATATTAGCACACCACTTATCTAGTTTCTAAAAGCAGAATTAAAACCTTCTGCCATGTGCTGACACCTGGCTGCTGTCCAAACTTGTACTCCATTTAGTATTATCACTGAAAAATGGAAGGCTTAAGCAAAACTGGAGGGAGACAAGAAGACAGACGGTTGCCCATTACTGTCAGTCCATTCCATGTGCCCACTTCTTCAGCCTTCAGGAGACAGGAAACCTCCAGAAATCACACTTGAAGAAAAATTAAGTTTACTAAGTTCACCAATTTAGGCTATCGGTCCCCTTTTTTTGTCCCCAAAAGCTTATCACATCATCAATTCTGTGCAAGCAGCCTGAATGTAAATTTAATCTCAATGATGAATTTTCCAGGTCTGTAATACATGTTTTGTGCATAACCAACATCCCTACAATGTATTTATTTCCTGACTTCAGAAAACAAGATGAGCATTTTATGGAAATGCAAGTCCCACACGTAGGCTCTGCACAGTTTCTAACATTATTTCCCACCAACTGACTCCTGCAACACTACTCCAATGCTATTCCTAGCACAGAAACAAGTTGTTCAGCTCTATCCCAGCTCCATCCAGGGATACAGTGGAAATTGTTCACTTGAGGCTAGGCTGAGTGCACCAGCTCGTGACAGGTAATGGTTTCTAGCTCCAATAGCTTTCCACCCCCCCCTTAATCACAGCATATCTGCTTCATTGTTAAATCCTCTTTTCCCTGTATTCCCAGGAATGTGGGAAATGAAGTGGGAGAAGAATTACCATTTGACTAGTTCGTGAGCCTCCAGCAGCCCTGTTTCCACATTCCAAAAGTTCCCAGAACCTTGCCAGAGCAGCAGTGTTTTACATGCTAAGCCTAGCTAGAGGTCAGAAACAGGAATATGGTGATTTGTTCATCAATTTGCATACATATCCAATAAGGACAATATGAGAAAAATAATGAACAAAGAACATAGCAGTTCATAAAAGAAAAAGTGAATAAGAGATCGAGCAGGCAGGGTCATGTATTTCAGCAAACTTTCCTACCTGTTTATTAATTGAGACAGCTTTTCAGAAACCTTATAGCAACAGGGGCTCTCATTTATTCAACATGAGCACAATTTAACTGCTAAAGACCTCTACCTGGGAGAAAGTAGTTTTGATGTCAAGACAAAGAAAAAAAAAAAAGTATCACATACTTTCAAAAAAATGAAGAGAGTTTGAAGGGAGGAAAAGACGTTAAGAAAAATACCATCTTAGTCTGTCATAAACACATAAGGGTCCTATACTAAAGGGAGGAAGTCTCTTCCACTCTCAGCTCTACACTATCTGACCTTCTGAGTAACTTATTCCATAAAGCTACCACTTTACAGTGGCCATTCCCATATCCTTAGAGATTCAAAAAAGAGCAGGACCTGCAAAGTATGTAACAGCCCAACACCTCTTCCCATCAGAAATGCCATTCATGGAGAAAGGAAGAATACTAGTAGCCAGGACTTATGGTTTATCATTCTTTTGACAGTCAGAAAGTAAGCTTGAAGTACACTCCTTTTATCCAGTCCCACCCTTTCTCTCACTGGGTCAGTCTAGTGCATGGAGGTAATTAAAGTATTTTACTACCTGAATGACAGCCCAGTGCTCCATGAGCTACAAGGCTATTAAAAGGCATGCATATTCCAGAAGGAATGTAAACAGCCACAGCAAAATATTCAGCAGTCGCCTATATCAGCATTCCTAAAAATTGGGAAACACACTGCAGAACTTCCTTTCCCTCCCTCCATTGATTTTTATATTAAAAATCAAATCCAGTCTCAAGTGAACAAAGATAAGCCATGAACGTTCTCATTTTCCTCTAAGCATTCAATTTACTAGCGCGTTTTAGCTAAAATTCCTGCTTAGTCACGCCTGACACAATCTACTCTTTTAGGCAAACATTCCCTCCATTCTATGTGCTATGGCTGCCAGCCAGTTTTCAGTTGATGTACCCAGTGTTTTTCTGCTTGTGTCCAAGCACAGCGAGATCTCCGAAACCTGCTCTCACACAGCAGTTTTATCCTTGCATATGCTCTCCATTTATAAACAAAGCATATGCGTATTTATGTATAGGCAGGTCTAAATATGTGCACATTAATTTTGGAGATATCAAACAGAAAAACATCAGGTCCTCTAATTCAGGCTACACACAGGAAATAAGAACTGTATGTCCTGAAACAAACAAATCTTCCTGCAAACAGCAAATGGACATTATTCTTCACCCTCGAATTAAAGCTTTCTTGCAGGTTGATTTAAATTAAAAGCTTTGTCTCTATGGAAAAATACCAACAGAACAATGTAATAATAATTTCCATTTAAAAACAAACAAACCCCCCCCCCCCCCCCCCAAACCAAACAACTTTCAAGGCTTCTACAAAAGGAAAGTGAAAAAGGACAGACTTCTGATTAGACATCAGCTTCAGAAATTCTGCCACTGAAAATACCATTCAGCAGCATTTCCTTCTCAGATAACTACTTTAAAATCCCATGAGCTCTAAGATCACAGACAAGATTTTTATCAAACAAAAGGAGAAAATATGCCAAATGTCTTGGTCCACTAATTGATCACCATTCTCACTACCAGGTCCTGCCCAATTTAGCTAACCACTCAGTCGTGATATTAAGGGCAAGAGTGGACTAACATGTTCAGAAATAAAGAAAAGAGGAAATAAAAGTTTTTCCTGTTACCTGCAAGAGTGCTTTTTGGATGGTGGATGGCAAAGCAGCTTCCAAAAAAATTGTGCCACATCCATATAGGCAGGTGGGAATTGGAAAGCAAGAGCAGGAAGTTCAAGAAGTCCAACTCACAACACACTCTCACTGATGCAGAGGTAAAACTCTTCTGCTCTTGGAGGTAGCAGGCAATTCCACTGGAGTCAAGAAAAGCTGGGAAAGAACTTATTGGCCTTCAGGCCACCAGTAACCTCTTCTACTGCTGGTACAATACAGCCATGCCCTGTCCTTCTCAATACTTGGGAAAAATCATTACAATTCAGTTATCTTCCTGTGCTATTCTTAGGTTTCTGATGCCTGAAGCCGCAAGCGTATCAGGTTTCCTTAGGTTGAAAGAGCACTGTGAATGTCTCCGAACTTTCAAATCTTTCTCCTCTTCTTAGAGCAGCAAGTCCTTTCTTCAATTGTGCCTGCTCAAGGTTTTCCCAGAAATGCAGCAGAATAGCTCCTGCTCTGGCAACTGTTAATTGTTCCCCAAAATATGATTAATTTCTGAGTGATTGTTTTAAGATAGTTGGTCCATTGCCTCAGCTCTAATTACATTCCTCATGTCAATTAATTAAAACCATGCTAAATGAAATGCCAGTTTTTATTTAAAGTTTAGGGGAAAAAAAAAATCATGGGATACAATTAGATGTTACCAGACGCGATCTCAGCAGGTTTTCAATTATTCTATGTATAATAGGTCCCTAATTCAATACAAAGCTGTAATTAAGAATGTAATTAACTTGTGGCATTCTACTGATGTCATACACCACAAGAACACATAATGAGCTACAGTTTTTAATGCAGAATCCTTAATGGATTGGTCTGTTTCATTGAGAATGAATTAGGTACATAAAAATAATTTACTATGGGAACTTGGCCAGCATAATAGCCACATTTAAAAAGCAAGCAAAGTATAAAACAAAGAGCCAATAAACTTTGCCCTGTCAAGGGCAATCTGGCCAAAACTCAAACCTGCACCTGGAACCCACGGCATGGTGGACTTACCTTCATCACTAACAGAAAGCTCACTGGCTGTATCTATACAGCTCTTAAGAACAGGTCTAGGGATTGGTGAGAGGCACAGCATGTTTGCAGATGTATCTACTTACAATCTGGATGCAGGCAGCCCATCTAAATAGGAATAGCAGCAAATTAAGCTGCCTGATGTTGTTTTGGTGATATACTGAGCTGTTCTATGTACACAGCAGTCTCCCATGTGCTTTGCAGACCATCTTCCAGACTTGAATGAAGCAGAGCTTCTGGGTTCACTGTCTGCATTAAAATTCTGAATTTCAGTCTGGTTTTCTAATATACCATGATGCATCCAATCTCTGTGCTAACACACCACTCACTAAACTTATGAGAAACCCTCCAGGTCACTTCTGCTTATTAAAGGAAAGCTTGTGCTTCTGTAACACAAACTGTACTGCTGTGCTGTCTAAATCAAAGATTTCTGTTCTCAGTTACAATTCTCTGAACAGCACCATTTCCTTAGATTTTTTTTTTAAAAAAGATGACATTTAAGGGGAAAAAAAGTGAGAGAATAAGATAAGTTTCCTGAGGAAACCAAAACAGGTTCCAGAAACAAGCCATCAGAACTACAAATAAGTGGTCTATGTTCACACAGCAAAAACAAAAGAGCCTACAAAGTATTTTATTTTCTTTCAAGTAAGCGCTCTTGCAAGAGGGATACGAGGATAAAAGCCTGATTTATCAGCCAAGGAATCTCCTGTACTGTAGTTTGCTCATGTTGTGTAAGTAAACAGATGAAAATATAATCATGTAAGGCACTGACAAGCACTCTAGAAGTATCCAGGAATTGTATAGCCGTTGAATAGGCTTCTCTGAGTCTTACGAGACGACACCTCTGTTTTTCTTTCTCTCTAAATACTTAGTATTTCTCTCTTTTGGAAAAATAAAAAAATAAGTAATTGAATGTCTTATTACCTTATTTCTGCTACCCACTGAAGGAAATTACCACTTTGACATTCAAAGAACAAAGTTTAATTCTGTAAGCTGACTGTAAGGAACTTCTTCATACAACAGACAAAGCCATTCTCAAAACATTAACCACTAAATTCAAAAATCTGTAAATTGATTCTCCCAACTCCATTATTAATAGCTTAATTAGAAGGAATATTTACAAAGATCTTAAAGGAAGTCTGACTGCTTTCTTTGTAGGACCCTAGAAAAAGGTTTAAATGAAGAGCTAAAATATGCATTAGATTAAAACCTGGGAAAGGTTCTTGTAGTATTCTTATTGATTGCACAGGTCAGTACTATTCCTGACCTTGAACATGCTCCGCCTTTTCTGCAGTGTCTTGAATCCTCATTCCGTGACAGCTGCAATCAACTTTTCAGGGATTCTACAGCATCTGAAATCTGGTGGGGAGAAATATATTTCTTCTGTATGCAGTGTGACACAATGGAACTCCATAAAGTGTGAAATGATAAACACCTGCACAGATTAGTGCCATTAAATCTATGCATTTAACTTAGGTTCTCCTTCAGCACTTCCTATAATCAAGGAAGAAACAAGGATGCTTCCAGAATAACTTAGGAATCAGATCTCAAATGGCCTCAAGCACTATCCAGTGTTGTCTTTCAGGCATACGTCCTCCTCTTCTAAATGAAGGCAGCACCTAAGTAATATACCTCAGTTAGTAACTACTATCAGCTGAAAAGAATCCACTAACTGACCTGCTCAAAGATAACTAAGAATTGTTACAGAACAGCAACATTAATTGAACTTAAAATTAGTAAGTCCAAGCCACTGAACTGTATTAGCTGCAAGTCCAATACCAAGATCACTGACCTTGGCAAGATCAACCCTTGAGCTGCAGCTTTGACATCAGTGTGGCCACAGGGTCCAATTCCATTCAATCTTCGCTTCTCAGGCTACACCCATGAAAAGCCATTATCATTCTTCTTGCAGGTCAGTAAAGTTACACAGGTAAGAGACAAAAAGTTTTATCATATATTTGTGTGCAGTTTCTGCCACTCTCTCACCTGAAATCTATGGAGAGCCACCTTATAAAGGTGTTCCTAAGTCATAGATACTTCTGAAACAACTCTGAGCACACACAGCAGTCATAAATGTGGCCACTTGACTAATTCATAGGGAAACATCCCCTTGTTTTTCTTTTTTTTCTGCACTCTGTTCAAAGACCTAATGAAAAGAAGCCAAAAAGTCACAGGTTCTTCCCATGACTTCCATGGTTGGTGAATTTTCAAAACATGCACTGCTCCAAGCTGGTTGCATTGTGGGTCCATCACCATCCCCTACAGATGCGTGCCAGGTATTCTAACATCCTTCCACTGAACTCTTCACTTCCATTTTCTTTTGTTTCCTCACAACTTCATTCTCCTGTGATAAACTGTCAGCTAGAGAAAAGGAAACACACATTGACCCATCCTAACACCAGGACATTAATCACTTGAATGTCACTAATACAAAAATGTTCTTGATTTCATCTACCCACAGAGAATTTTCTCTCTAAGTAGTTATCACAAACAGACATGTTCAAAAGTTACCTGAGAAACCTCTTTTAGTTTCCTAAAATACCATTCCAATAAACCTGATCTAGATGCTGTCTTTATATACATTGCTAACGTTATAATTTTTTAATCAAAATGGAACTGATTGAATTAATGGCCTTAATTAACAGTAAAGGTTCTTTGAATCACAAGATGTCTCTTTCAGATCAAAGCGGCACAGAAAGAGTCCGAGTTCAAATCCATTCCCATGTATCCAGGATCCTTCTTTAGGATTCTTACTCTTTTTCCACAGCTCAAGATGTTGTTACAATGAGCCAGAAGGTTCCTTCACAAAAAAAGAATGTTAAGTTTGCCAAGGAAAGCACTAAAAAAGTAATAAGGAAATCCAGACTTAAACTTAATTCATGCCCACATACATATGCATTAAGATACAGCCTTTAATGACATATTATTTCTTCCAGAGAACTTCTGCCTAAGGCTGACAGAATGGACAGCTGCTCACCATTTCTTTATCATTATGTATAACCCTATGTGTTAATTCAAGACAATGTTTAAGCATTGCACTGAATTATTAAAATTCTGATAAACTTTTTATACAGAACACTTTAGAAATATGAATACATTTACTTACACAACACTTTTCTGGAACAGAATTTTCTATAATTTTAAAAGGGTGAACTGCAGCACAGCAAAATTAGTAAGTACACTCAGAAGCATCTGCTAATACAGATGCCTAATTTAGAAAACCTGTGGCCTGATTTTCCGAAGAATACAGTGTTAACGTAAGCTCTGAGCAAATCTCTTGCTTATGTTAGGGACAGCTATAAAAAAATATGAAAGCATAACAAAAATCTGTTTTTTTTTTTTCCAAGCATAGCACTAACTCTGTGGCAGGAACAAGAACAGAATATAATTCCCCAGAGTGCTACTAAACCTCTTTTTATCTTTATGCAATCTTTACTCCTTCTATGAGATACAAGTTAACCTGCAAACTTATCCAGCATGTCTGGCTACAGAAAGCAAAGATAAAGGAGGGATTCAGAAAATGGAGTCCTGAATGCCAACGGAAGTTTCTAAGAGGTAACATAAGATGCTTAGAACCAGACATCCTCTGCCTATCTTCCTTCTTTAGTTTGCATTTGGCTCATGAGGACAATCTTGTGGTCTTTGAAGGGCTATTAAAAATAAGTTTAGGATGCTGTCACCAACACCGAGCATGAAAAACAGTGACAGTCACAGAAGCTGTTTATACTCAAAAATGCCAAAGTTCCTCTCTGTATATCTTCAGAAGTTAAACCCATGCTGAGCCCGTTACATCTACACACCTTGCAGCTTCTGTAACAAATGAAGCTGAAGCCCACAGACAATAAGCTCCTTCAGCATCAAAACTGGGGGTTTTTTTCCCAGGAAGCTATCCATCCTGTGTACAAAATGAGACAGCAGCCCTGTAGATAACCACCTGTTCCTTAACCCTTGTCATGCCCTGAGTTTGTTTCCTCCTCCTTTTCTGCATGAAACAGAATGGAGGAAGGAGGCATTCCAAGGGCACACGAGCGCCTCTGTGGCTCTGCAGCTTTTGCCCTGGAAACTGGGCCCATGATGCCTTTGACAGTTAAAGAGGAACATACCCAAGAAAATCCGTATGCAGCTCTGGTATCTAACATGCAGCATGCTCCACAAAGACAAAAATTCTCAGAATAATGCTGCTGCCACCCTCTCAATTTGGCATTAAGAATAGACTAAACCAAATTTTCAGAGTTAGAAGTCTGGCAACTTTGAATAGATTTTTCATGGAATTAGACCAAAAAGCTATACAGCTTCAAAAATATTTTCATCCCCTTTTTTATTTGCCTTTTTTAATGCAGGGACATGTTTGCAGGAGTTATCCGCAGTCATGAATCTTACTTAGTAAAAATGAATACTAGCATTCATACATCATCATCACTTCAGAAAGAGAGATTAAAGAAAACACCATCTATCTTTGCCTCTAACAGTGAAAATCACAGGATTTAACCCAACTAGTGCTGCTCATGGAAATGATTCTAGCTGGGAAGAACTCAGGACTTCTGCCTGGCTTTGTTCTCAGAAACAACTGAATCACTTCACAGAAACTTTCCCAAATCAGTCAGAAAATACGCACCATGGAAAACTTCAGCTAAAACTGTTACAGCTTGAGAAAGTAATATTTTAAAAAGCTATTATAGTGAGAAGTGTTGAAAACAATCTAGATGTGATTTTCTGATATCTGCTATTTTTTAGATAGAAAACTGATTAAACTCATTTTTTAAACTATCAATTCATTCAAAAAAAACCCCAATTTCACTGCACTTCCTTGCCTTCTTTTCAATATAACACTGATCCATTAGGAAATATCACATATGCAATGAATTAGACCACAGACCTTTCATCTCAAACTGCTTTGAAATGTTGCTTAGTAAACCCACTAGAGTTCCTTTTTCCAATGCGGAAAGATTTCTTCACTAAGTCTTCACATTGTGATTGTACCATGTGGTTTGCATTTTCTGTTTCTTCAAATCAGCTTCCCAAAAGCTTACACCGTTTTATTTCATTTTCAGTTAAGAGGAGCTAAAACCTGAAATGTGGCGAGACAAATTCAAAATTACAAGGTACGGGGGAGGAGGTGGGGGGTGGTGTCATATTCACCCTGTACTTATGTAGGGTGCTATTTACTTTTGTGCCATGTTAGTATAGAATTTAAATCTCAATATAAACCCAAGTATATTTCTTCAAAGCTGATCAGAAATTAACCAAATCCCAGGTTGGCAACCCTAAACTTGCTTTCTAAGGTTGGATGACATATATTAGAGTAATAGCTTTCAATAACCAAATCCACAAAACAGAGCTCAGGTAACAGAAGATTTCCAGCTATGTCCTTTAACATTTAATAACAGAAATACTACCTGGTGTGTTTCATTATTTTTCAAGTTTGGGGGATTTTCTGTTGTGTGTGCCCAACTTCAGTCACGCACATCCAGATTCATTCTACATAACTGAGGCATTTAAACATGGACCTTACTTGTCCAAGACTTTGATGATGGAAGAATAAAGGCCTTTTTGGAGTCAGAGCATCACATCAATCTGAATCACCCCCTGGAAGCATTTCTTACCATTCTGTGATCACAGGAACATGGAGTAATTTAGGATCTTAACACATATACCTAAGTTAGAGTTTGAATCTGGGTGAGTAGGATGGACTTCCAAAAAGTGCTGACCACTTAACAGAAGCTACAGACCCATCTACTCTTTGAAAAACAAGTCTATATGGGTTGAACTAATCTCACCTATACTTACAACACTGTAATATCAACATCTATGCACAGGTAAGTCGTTATTCCCACCATGGTCAAAGATACAGACACCACTTTCAGTTGAAACGCAGAGTGCAAATCGCCTCACTCTAAAGCAGACATCTACATTTGGTCAGATGAATCACCCTCCTGAAAACCAAAGACCATTAACTAGATCACCAATAACAATAACTGGAGCAATGATATTGACACTCCAAAACCGAGTGAGTTTTAAGCCCCCACCACCGGTAAGAACTAAAACATCTAAACTCCATAGTCTACTAATGAAAATATTGTCCTTTCTTTCCACTCCCCCCTTTCATATACTGAGCTGTATCAGGTGGAAAGAATACTAACATTCAGGAGTACTCAGCATTAGACGAAGACAGAAAGCGCTACATGACCTATTGCGTGATAAAGCCATAGATAAAATGAACAACTGCTATGCTGACAAAACATCTGAGCTTCTCTCTCTGCCTCCGGAAACTTGTGCAGGGCTACTGCAATACACAGAGCAGAATAACTGAAACTTCTGCTTACATATTATTATGTTATTGTTCATCCCCAAAGAAATATGTAACCAAGGATAAATATATTTTAAATGCCTCTACTTGTAACAGCCAAATGATCTGGATTAAATGTACTTTAGATTATTTGAACACATGGCCTCAGATGAATTGTTTTAACCATCCTCCCATGAAGGATGCTGAACTAGGATTATTTGAACTGTACCTATCACTTATAAACAGATTAATTAGCAGAAAGAGAGAGATATTTCCAAAATCGCTTCAACTCTGACAGGGTCTAGCAGTGCCCAAATTATATCTGGCATCCTGCACTAGCTCCCCTCTCCCAACAAAGGAATATGTAAATGCTGTAAAAAGTCATACAAAACTATTCTTTGCCTGTGGATGACACTACAAATGTCCTCTTCAAATATGTTTCCCTTCATAGGAGGGGAAATTGCATGGTAAAATGAGGTAGACTGAAGCCACTTTACCAAGCAACCATGAATTGTGAGACATATACAGAGCAACGTATACATGGGTTGATATCTTGATGAATGGCAAGACTCCTACCAAAATAAGTAGAACCGGGATTTCACTTGCAATACGTAGGGCGTGACAGAGTGACCATGGAGCAGAACGGGCTTTGTTAGCTGATCAAGTTCTTTTGTGACAACTTATGCCGGTGTCTTGACATTATTCATGTACAGGTTCTAACACTAAAATCCAATTTTTAATTTAAGTCCACAGTCATAAAACAATGAAAAAAGTCAAGAGAAACTAATAATCACTGGTGACCCAAGGCTTTAATTTGACATACTCTTATTAAATGATAAATGAAGACAGTAGGTGCAAGAGCCCCAAAGTACAAAAAAAGGTCAGAACATTCCTAAACTTTAAGTGGGTTTGGACCACTGTTAGTTTGATTCAATACACAAAGTTGAGAGATCCATTTCAGGGTCTAGGTCAGGATCCAAAATTTTATAGGCACTGAGAACAGTAGATTCAACTTCAACTTTACACATCCATGCTATTGACAAAAGTGTATCCTTTTCCTCTCCCCAAATAAACCAAAAACAAATCAATGTAAGTATTCTCCAAATAAATTATTTGCATTTTATGATTTTCCTGAACAATATTGTCTAAAGGCACAATTTTTACCTCAAACCAGTTCTGACATTATTGTACTACATGATAGTGTTTAAATGTCATCTGATGATTCCTATTAAAGTGCCACACTTTCGTCACTACAGCTAATTTAATTCTAAATAAATTTTCAAAACCAAGACTAAAGTTCAATGGAAGCCTGAAGCTTTGAGGACTTGTGAAGCTTTGAGCCTGAAATATAGTGATATCCAACTTTAATCCGTGAAATAGCCAAGGCAACACCATGAATCTATGGTTCTTTGAATAACTGTATAATGTAATAAAGTAAAACCTTCCAGATGGCATTACACTATAGGTGTCTCCAGACCAGCATTTGTCTTTCAAAACCAGTCAGCACCCTCCTTTCATCTCCAGACTGCTTGTGACACTCCAAAGGAAAAAGAATATACTAATTCCATTGTGTCACACACAATTGGAAAAATTCCTTCTTCTAGTTTGCTAGCATTCCAAAGCAAACACATTAATCACATTTTCATATTGATTCCATAAGCTAATGATTACCTTCAGTGAATTGCTGAGTACCATCATGTGATAGTGATCATGTATCAGAGTTTTTTCCCCTGGGTAAAAATGAAACAGTAATAATTAATTCACATGACTATCTAATCACTTGCAGATATTATTGCAAAAAGAACTTGCAATTTTATGCCAAAGAAGAAAACATTTTTCTACCCACATTATGATATCAAAAAGGTAATCAAGTGCTACAGTCACTCCCATTTTACAGATGAAAAAATGAAATCTGAGATGTTACCTCAGCATTCACATTTGTACATGCAGCTGGAGAGAGAATTAAAGAAAACAGGGAACCCTACTTATAATTTCTTGCTCTTCCCATTAAAAAAAAAATCCCTTTTCGACAAGATGGAATGAGAAGAGTGAATGCTAAACAAAAACATGGAAAGAGTTCCCTATTTCTGAATTCTTCTAATAGATTTCCTTCTGAAATTATCAGTGGGAAGATTATGAACACATAAGCATAACGGCATTTAAAACAGTATGAGCTCAATAGCGTATCTCATAAAAGACTGTCTTTTTGAACACCTATAAAAGATGGAAAATGTAATGATTAGTCACTCTGCCAAATAAAACACTTTTTTAATAGTAAGCTTTGTCATCTAAAAGACAAAGATTTGAAGACAAAGATATACCAGGATAGACACAAGAGACCCAGTCAAGAATAATCACAAACTCATGTAACGTCACATCAGCTTTTCCAAGTGGCACAGGCTTTATGCTTACATTAGGCATATGCAGCTCCCTTTGGCTATTAGTGCCAAAGCGTGTCACGTAGAAACTCACTGAACAAGCATTGTATAGAACAGATGCCGTCTCCAGAAAATGCGGAGCCTTTTCTAGTTGTGCTACCCATACTCTGTACGACTCAAGTCCAAATCCCAAATTACAGTTATTCACACAGAGAAGCATCTTTTCCATCTAACAGTTCAATGTTGCACACCTGGAGCTGTGAAACACATCATCAGGTTTCAGAGTACACAACAGAAGAGCAAAGCAGATAAGAAAGAAATCCTAAATTAAACTCATCATTAAAAGTGCAGAAACATGAGGAATGACAACCTGAAGTTACTAGGAATGTGTAATACAAGTTGTTCCTCTGCAAGTTTTTACGTAAATCTGTGGCAAAACTGAAACCCTTATGAGTTTTCAGGCTAATACTATTCACAAGCAGGTAGCCCACCCTCACTATGGGGCAGCCAAATCCAATCTCCCTCTTCCCTGATTTTCTGATCAGCAAAAATTAACAGGTACTGAGAAGTCAATACTATTATTACCTTCTCCACAGTATTTATTTATTTATTTATTGTATTTGTTACTCTTCATTTCATGCCAGCAGAGTGATAAGTCATTTGATTCTACAGAGCAGAAACAAACATTCTGGCTCTTTCTAGAGAGATATGACATTAAAAAGAAAAAAACCAACACCTCCAATACTGCAAAAATGAATCAGGTTTAAAAGAATATATATGGATAAGATGTAATTACTTTCTCGACCAGCACATACACGCCGCCACCTGAGCAAATGCTGGAGATGAGTGTATGTAACAAACATGCTATACCAGCCCAGTAAATACGGGCCACTGCTCAGTTACATTTCGCTGTCTCAATGATTGACAGGGTAATTGAGCTGTAGACAACAAGAATTAAAATTATTAATTCAATCAGAAAACAGTTGGGCCTGACTCCATACCCACTGAGGGCAACAGGAAGGTTCTACCCGGTTATAGTGGGCACTGGAGTGGGAGACATCACAGTAGGCCTGCACCCCGCCTGTCCAACTCCATTTCTCCTCCATATACAACACGTCACTACTACAAGAATGCTTTCTGCATCCCAGGCTCTGACAAAAACCCATACTCTAGCAGCTGTGTACTTCTACACCCATTTTGTTCAAGCCTGAATCTTTTTTCCCCAACAACATGACTAAAATCCATATATGCTCCCCAATATTTCTGCTCATTTTGTCACTCCAGCTCTTGTCCCAGCTTCCCGAGATGTTCCCCTACACAGCCTTGATCTTTCCTCAGTGTTTCTCTCTCAAGGTTCTTGTCTTTCTGCAAACCCTCATCCTCACTTTTCCCTTTCCACCACTGTCCTGGTTTCGGCTGGGATAAAGTTAATTTTCTTCCTTCCATAGTCACTTTTCCCCTAGTTAGTATTCTTCCTCCTTAACCAGAAAGCCTGACTCTCCCTCCCACCCATCCCCAGACTGATTTTTGTCCTTGCCAGTGTTCAGACAACACTTTCCTGCACCATTCTCCTTTTACCCGTTTCACTCCCCATCTCAAGCTCCAGCTTTGTCCATTCTTTATTCCAATTAGGCAGTTTCCTCTTCCAGATATCTCTCCTGCAGCTAGGAAGGGGACCGAGCATAGAGAGCACAAGGACAGACACTATCCCTACCCACAGGTCTTATGCTTTGCTCAGGTCAGACTTCTGCAGTGAAGATCTGTAACTGCAAGGAAAGCAGAGCTCACTGACATTGCATATGCCCAGTGCACAGCAATTTTCATAGAATTTAGCTGTAAGGACACATCAAGTCTTTCCTTGTCATAAGAAAATTCAGTCTTTCAAATGTTGCTAAATTGACATCCCATCAAATCAACCGTGGACTGTTTTCTCAGCAATCTCACACGTCTCCTCCTGTAACTTTCATTGGGGTACCAGTGCTTCTCAAAGAAGAGATCAGCAACTATTTTTAAACAAAGGGAAGTCCACAGTTCCCGCCCCCATCACTAGCTCTGTTCTTGTAAACCACTGAACTCTTGGCTGAAGTTTTGAAAAAGAAAAAAAAAGTATTCAATCTGAGGCAGATGCTTGGCATGGAATATTTTAGCTGAAACAGTTAAAGGCTGGGGAATTTACAAGAAACTAAAACCAAACTCTTTTAATGGCAACTCTAATAAGAAGCAGTGCTACCAGACCTGCTTGTAATGATAGTGCAAGAAAGTTGGGGTTTGGGGCTTTTTTTGTTGTTGGGGCAGGAGGGAGAATAGTGATGGTGTGAATTTGTTTCAGGTTCAGGAAATAGTTTTACCTTATTCATCAAAAAGTGCGTTCTACCTGAATGAGGAAATGGCAATACATTAATGTAAGCCTCACTTTTATTTGTTCAAAACAATACAGACTCAGCAAAACAAGAAAAAAAACACCCAAAACAGAAATCAAAGCTGCATAGTTTACCAAGTGCCTCTCGTTCTCTAACCTCTCAGTGTTTAATATCCTGCATTGGATATATAATGTAAGCAACTCCCATAACAATCTTTTTTTTTTATTAGTGTCCCACAAACAAATTAAAGCCATACCACTGACAGTGCTAGGCTGCAGTACATACTTGTTTAAGCTGTCTCTCTGCGACTTGGGCCCATCTTTTATCTTTTTGCTTATACAAGCAGTAAGTCGATCCCAAGGTGATACAAACTTACCCTTTATAAAGAAAACTATTTTATGGGTTTTATCTCCCTGAAGCAGCTTACCCAGGAATTAGAGGCATGCCAGACTTGGCACAAAAAGAGGGTTGCTCAGTTTGGGAGAGGGCAGAAACCTGGCAGCATCAATTTACATTGGCTGAAGCTCGTAAGGAGCTGCACCCTCAGGCAAGACAACTGGTTGGAAAATGGAATTTCACATGGACAGAAACTAACATTTTGAAATTCATTCGCAATCAGAAGAAAAAAATATTAAATTGTTATGCAAGTTAAAATGCCTTTCAAAAGTCAGCTGGAATGACAAATCTTTTCACAGCAGTTACAAAGAGCTGGTTCATTTTTAATATCAAAACAATATTATATAAAAATACTATTTATTTGCTCTATGGAGTATCTATGCTATTATCAGTTTGTACTTATATACATCTACTAGCAGTCAAAATGATAATTTCATTTGAAATAGTTAACCACAAAAAAAATCAAGTTATCTAAATTTTAGATGCAAGCACAATTTAAAAAGTAAACTGTTTTGTAAATTGTATCAGTTACAAAAATATTTTCAAATGAAGAACTGCTCAGTTGAAAAATTTTATCAAGCAGAAAAATACAGCAATCATGCTAAATAGTACAACACTAGATGGTGGAGATATTTCAACATCTATATTCTGTAATTGCATATTGCAGTTAACAAGCAGAATCTAGTGGACCAACCCCTCTGTTGCATCAGTATCAGGGGATATCAGTTTACCTTTTATTTACTTAAGATTTCCTCTTCATGCACAGAGAAACTGACTTTCACATGTGCTCAAGGAGGCCATTAAGGATTGTTCCATCCAAAAGCATAAACTTTTTTCAAAGTCTTTTTTCATTATTAAGCAAGCTTCATCCCTTTTACATTCTTATTTAACTTTAAAGTCTTCATATAAATGTCAAATTCCTAACCACTGTTCTGGGGCTTAGTGTTTGCTTCATGTTATTGAAAAGGGCAATTCACTTAGTCTCCCCTTGCAGCAGGTTTGTGTTTCCTGATCTTAAAGAGGAATATATAACTAAAAGCAAATGCACAAATTCTGGTAGCAACAGACATTAATGTATTTGTGATAAAAATATTAAAAATTTCACACTGACCTTCTACAAAATTGTAGATATTTTATAACAGTTGTAGAAGAAAGTGGGAAGCATTATGAGAGAAGAAACAATTAACAAAAAAGGCATTTGTCCTTGCACATGACACTTGGGAAAAATCAGATTAAATTCTTACTGCAGTAAATAATAAAAGAAGTGCCTACTTAAGGGGACTTGTCTAGCTGTTTACATCTGTCAAGCTGCTAGAACTGCAGTTGTAAGGGAACGCTTTTGATAATGACAATGGAACTACGGTTAATATGATCTGTTATTCAAGCAAAAGTAGTGCCAGAAAAGGTTGTCTCCAAGTTACTGACCCAAGATGCCAGTGGTGCAATAGTAAGGCATTAGCACATTTCTTAAGTATAGTGGCAAAGAACTATTTAGCCAAAATGTACTTCCCTAAAGAAAAGCTTGCCTAATTGACCAGTGCTGCAGAGATGCCTGTAATTTTAGTGATGGGTATGACACTTTGTTTATGGAATTCAAGCTCAATAGATTAATATGCTTCAGAATAGCAAAGAAAATAGAAGAGTAGACTCACTGGGTGATTTCACTAGATACAGTTGAGAAGAAAAATGGTGACCTGAGGCTGTGTATTGACCCAAAAAAATGTGAACAAATAGATAAAGAGAGAGTGTTTCCATTTGCTAACTAAAACAGACACAGGCACTACTAGACTGAAATTATTTCCAAAGCTAGATGCATCCGCAGGCTTTTTCCAGATACCTCTAAGTGAGGAGACTGCAGAAGCTATGAACTTTCAATGCACCATTTGTCCGTCCCTGTTTCAAAGGGGTCACATCTGTCACTAGAGCCTGAGCCAGTCCACAGAACACAAAACAGTACAACTGCTTGAAGAGCTGAACACTGTGAAACTGTTTTGCTAGGGTACTGAGTCTGTAAGGAAGACTGAATAAAATATAAAGGACTCAGGCCTGTAAGAGCGAGTCAGGACAAGAGTTTGAACTAGACAAAAGCAAGTTTTCTGGCCAGAAAGTTACTGCATATCACTATGAAGGACATAACGCTCAAATTTCTGCCAAACACCTTAAGTTAACACCTTAGAGCATCACAAAATATTACCTGTATTTGTATCACTGTAGTGTTTAGATAATAAACAATTAAAAGGGTCCCACCGGACAAAGCGGCCAAACCAAAATCAAGTCTTTCACCAACAAAATGACAATGAGAGACAGGGAGAGGAAGAAGGAAATGACTGAGGAAAACAGCAAGACGGTGGTATTCCTGACAGTAGAGGCAAGGTCTGATTCCTGCTACGCAGCTCTCCTTCCATTAAATCCTCTTTAGTATCAAACCTACCCAGTATACAGTAAACGTCTCCTTCAAACTGATGGACAAGTATTATTTTAAGTCACCCACAATATGTATTTGCTTTCTCTTGCATCCTCAGTTTAGCTTTTTAACATCTGTATTAGATGATTTTCAACAACTGTCTTTACACACCTAAGTTCTCTCAACTTGTTGCCATTTTACATCTTTTATCATAATATGCTTTTTGCCTCTCTCAGAATAGCTGGGGCACATCTAGCGGAGCCTGCCAGATGTGAACTACTGCCAAAATCTCAGTGTGGCAGCACGAACTGGCATGCAGCGTATGAGCAAATCAAAGGGTTTATCAAAGCCTTGAAGAAAATTGCGATTCAGCACAACAAATCTCTGACACCTCCTCAGTGGCATGATCATACTCTGAAGACTGCAAACTTTCATTTACTTACTTGTCTCTCGACTAACTGCCTTAAGTAGCCTGACCCTAACCGCAGTTACAAACAACAGCCCAGAGAGATTTACTACAGAGGGGCATTACCTCAAAAACTTTACCCAAGAAAGTTTGTACACCAGCACTTCTAGCAAATTTGCTATTATTCATAATTTCTAGCTATTCCTTACAAGTCGCCTTTCCAGTGGTGCTGAAATACTGCTTTGTCAGTAGAGTTTAAAGAGAAAAGCACAGAATTAAATATCAATTCTCAGTAAATTCCCCACCCTTTCATCTCAATGAACATAGTTTGTCAATACTTACTAATAGCCATTTAAGAAAACGTAACTGTGTGCTGTTTATCACCTTATTTCATACAAATACTTAGTTGCCCAATTCAAGAGCCAGACATATTTATGCATTAGAAAAAGAGATTACAGGTACGACATTTTATATCACACAGGCATGCATTTAGAAGCGTGCTTGAACGGACATTTCTAATACAACTGCTGGGTATTTTACTAGGTAAATACAGTGTCTAATAAACTTTAAGATCTACTACCAAATAAGAAAACGAAGTAAATTAGAATATTAATAGCACTATCTCCATTACTGAAAGTGTTATATCCAAAAGAGAGATTAGCCACTTATAAAACTCCATGCAGTTATAATTTAACATAATGCAAGTCCCTGCTGTGTTCTTAGCTAGCACTAATGCAAGGAAATTAAGAAAAAGAAAATTTAGGAAGTTTTCCATAACACTAGGGTATGCCATGCTATTGAACTTTCAAAATAACATATAAAAATCCTCACTGCTTGACCAATTTAATATTGGAATGAAACAATACCTTGAAAGAGCCTCAATCAGTTTCCACATCAGTGTAACTCAAGGACATATCGCACGATTGTGATAAAGAGCAGAACCAAAGCAGGTGCTACACCAACCTACGGATGCACAACTGTGTGTGTGTTCAAACACTACTTAGGCACCTAAAACTCTAGTAACTCCATACTCCTTTAACATCTGCTCACGTTCCTTGCACATATATTTTTTTTTGTCAAACTAATCAATCCTCTAGCTGTGCATCCTTAAACTCTTTTTTTAGGACTTATGTGATTCTGTATTTCCAGTTTCTATAATTCTTCTTTTAGTTCACTGCTAATATAAAACTGAGGCTTCCCAGTTATCTATGCATTATACAGTAAAGTAGATCTGTACACTTACGCTCACATTTATGCTCTGATTCAAGAAAACAATTTTTTAATTTTTTTTTTTTTTTTTTTTTAAATCTTACTTCAAGCTCATGAATACCTCCTATTGGCTATAAAGAGGCTTAAGCACATGCATTAACACTTTGCTGAAAAGAGGTCATTTCCTGAAAGGAATATATATACACTCGGGATTTACTTACATAAACATGATTTCACACACACACTCTCCACCTAGGGAACAGGCATCCAGTAATTGGTATGTAAAACATGTGCTTGTACCTAAATGCAAGAGCACTTTTGCACGCTGACTTTTTAAGCATCCTGGTCTGACTAGAGGCATGGCCTAAATTAAATGCCAAGCTTCTTTCTTGAGATTGAATGAATTAACATTATTAGCCAGATAATAACCACAGCATAATGGTACACCGAAGCCTAAGGCAACATTTCAGGAGAATTTTCTTAGAAATTTGGGTCTGATAGAAGATGCTAATGAGTTCAGAGAAGTAAATATAGCTCTTTAAATAGCAAATGACAACTTGTCTATAATAGTAAGTTTCTCAGCACATTTACAAACGTTTTCGCTTGCAAGCTATAAAGTGACTTTCATTTAGTTGGACTTCAGCTCTCAAGAACAATCACTATCCTAACAAACCAACAAAAAGAGTGCAAGTACACAAGGGGAGCACAAATGAAATGCTTGTTAAGGCCTCACAAGGAAACCATACAAACACCTTATTAAATAAGTTTAATTAACCACCTCTTTTCTAGATCATACTGTGCCCAGCAATGCTGAGAGGCAAATTCCCTGCTCAGAAGCTCTGCTTTTCTTCCCTGAAGGAAAATAATATTTTCTCTTTTATTCTCAAAGAGCACAGCCCAGAAACCCCCAGCAGCTGCTGGGAGCAGCGGCTGGCTGTGGCACCGCTACGGACTTTTTTACAGCATGGCCGAGTCAATGCTGACCCAGGTTCCAGCAGACAGAAATGGCTTAACGAGGCTGGGTTGTTTATAACCTCTCACTGTAGCACTTTCTCCCACCCTTAACAAGAAGCATAACCTACGTATCTGTCTTATAAAAATATTTTCAGATAGAAAATGCCCATACATCACATATATCAGTGCCTGACTCAATATATTAAGTGTAATTCAAACACTTAATGGAGAAGACTCCTTTGTGACTATCAACGCTGCATGGCAGAAGAGACACGCTGCCCGAAAAAATGCCAGACCCTCTTTACAAGTCTTAATCACATGCAGTCTCTGAAGGTGAGCATAAGGCTAATATAACTCTCACCTCCAGGCTGCAGCAATCAAAACAGAAACCCGTATTTTAGATTCTTCACATCAGCACATTCAGAGTATGTTGAGTCACTGGGATGTCCATTAATTTTAATGTACTATATTAAAATGACCAGCATTAAGAGGCCATGCAATTTTCTGCCAAGTACTTTGTTTTCCCTACCGATCAGGGAGGGAAAAGTCCCTTTATGAATTGCTACTGATTCCGCCCTTGCTTCGCTCTTGAGATACTTGGGTATATCTCACGGCTGCCTCTACAATCAACTGCCCTGGGAGAGACGTCGGCAGGACTGGACCAAACTAAACAGTAAAGAGTCTTTTAGTAGTAATCTTCCTATGTCAGTCAAACAGCACCACTAATACCAACAGGATAAAAAGGCAAAATTATTTTTTGTTCCCAGGGATGGCAACAACCGCAGGAATTGCAGAGAGCTTAATGAGTTTCCATCCACCCCAATGGGGGAGAATGATGTTTTTAAAAAATATTCACAACTACCATGGTCTGAGGAAGAAAACAAGGAGTGTTAAGACATGGCAGTAACCTACTGCTCTGCACAGAAATCCCTGTTTGGATCATGCCAATTTGCATTCCTGAATCACTTTAGAGAAGATTTGCCTTTTGACAAAGGGACTCTGTGATCACAGAAGTTCAGCAATGAGAAAAAACAGCAGATCATTCAAATGACCTCTCTACTAAGACAAACCTGTTCCTCAGCTGTCCCTTTAATCAAGATAACAAGCATCTCCTCCAGTCCAGGTAACAGGGCTACTATCCACTCTCTAGAGCCACCACTGCACAACTCCGATATAATTTAAAGGACGCTGTTCCTAAACACTGTCATTGCACTGCTGGTGCCTCTTACAGCTTTCACCACTCCCCAGATTGCGTTCCAAGCTGGGACTGGGACATCCTGTCCCACAGAGAGCATCCCTTTAACACAACGCAATAATTAAGACTCATTTATAAATTTCATCGTCGTTGAGGCAGAAAGAAACTTTCCCTATTTCTCGTTTTAGTCAAATGTAAGCTTGCAACGTTTCCCACCATTGAAATAAACAAGAAAGAAAAAAACCGAGGGAGAGAAGGGGGCGAAATTTTAAAACAGCTGAGAGAGACAGAGGCAGGATTTAAAAGGAAAAGGAGAGGCAAGAGGAAAAGAAGGAGGAAGGAGTAATTTAGTCCACACACCGCTGCGGTGGAAAACAAGACGCTTGCTTAGGCAGGAGTTGGAAGTCGCTGCCCGGTAGCTGCAGCCCAGCCCAGCGCAGCCCGTACGCGATCAACTGGTGACTCCCCTCGCTCCAGAGAGCGCCA
>NW_009260397.1:3105621-3196816 GCF_000687185.1 Egretta garzetta | reverse complement strand
GAGGTGAGGCGGCCGCTCGGCTGCGGAGGGAGGAAGAGCTTTTGCAAAGCCGACATGACAGGAGAGGGGGGAGTCCTGCCCCGGGGCGCGAGCTGGCCAGAGCGGGAGAGGGGCACTGGAGCCAAGGGGCCACGGGCGCAGCCGGGCCTGGGAAGCACAGAAATTCGCCTCTGACAGGGGGGGACCACGACCGACCTCAGCGCCCCACTTCTGCTCCCCTGCTTTCTCGAGTCCTGCTGTAAAGCAACATACGTTAAAAACAGAAAACCAAAAGAAAAGAGTCTCGCCAAAGCAGGACTCTATCGCGCGTATATGCTTCCCCCCAGAGAGAGGGAAGCCCACTGCAAGCCCTAAACTGAAGGGAACAGCTCGAGTCACCTGTATTTCACCCAGCTCCAGCCCCGTCACTGCCTCCTCAACCTCTTGTTTTTTCTCTTCCTTCTGCACACCTCTTCAGTTCAGTCTTCTAAACATAATTCATAGGCCATATTTTTATTCCTATTCATTTACTTTGATGTTTTCACTTGCCTATCCTGGATAACTTCAGCTGGCCTCTCTTCCTCCTTCTTGTGGCAAAAATGTAAATTCTTGTGGCTCAACAGTAAACATGCTTTTAATAACCTTCACTACAGCTGTGGCATACAGCAGGCAAGGTGCAATATAGTAAGAATTGAGTATTATGAAGTATTTTAGTCTAATAAGTATTAAGTACAGAAACCACCTAACCAGGGAAACAACGCACACACACCTTAAAATACAGCAATACCTTAAAATAGTAACTTCTTTTCCAACCTGCAGCTTTTATCCTGAGAAATTAGGGCTCTGATCCTTCAGGCAAATAGTCACAGCCTCTATGGCTGGCTCATCAACCAAAGTCAGTGAGGTTCTCTCCATCTGTGGTCAGTTACTAAAACAGGTGTCAAAGTTTATCATTAGATATTACCCTAAATAAAATGAGTAAAACATATTTTGGCTGATTCTAAAAAGCCTATTGTTCATGCAAGACACTATTTGCAGTTTGATAAGCCAAGTCAAGAAAGACTACCTTACTATAGAGATTTCTGATGCGGAATTGCAGAGAACTTTGTCAGGAGTATGCTTTGTGCTGTCAACAGTTTACATGATTTTATTGTCAGAGGCAGCTAATTCAAATGTGGAAAAAGCAGAAAGAGGATATCATATGGATGCAATTTTAACATAATTTTTTTCACAAGAATGTAAAGAAGCATTTCTCAGTCAAAAACTCATTCCAAAAATGGGTAACAGCTTTAGTCTCTTCTGCTTGATTTGTAAATTCTGTTAGACACTACAAATACTTGTTAAATGAGTTTAAATATGAGAATCCAGCAGTCAACAGTAAAACACAGCAGCTAACAAACATTTATGTCCTGCACTTGAATATGTAGATAATGTGTGTATACAATCCATCTGATTTATAAGAGAAAGCAGATACAGTGAAGACAAATGCTATTTATTTCCAAGGCAAATTTTACTAAGGGACCAAAATCCAACCCTATCATCATTCATAAAATACCAACATTTGTCTTCTTTGCATTGTGAAAAAAATTTCAATATGATGCAAATTAGATGGAACAGCAGATTAGTTGAAAATACTGACAAGTAGGATATGTCCTGTTTATCAAATCTGAACTAGAGTGTATATGTTATTTGCATAACATGCTCTGAAGAAAGTTTTGGAAGTTGCACATAGAACCCATTGGCAGAGACATTCCTGCATAAAAAATAGAAGTCACATAACAAGGTGATAAATATGCTAAAGAAGTCTGGACGGACTTGTCATTGTAGGTACAATATTTCAGCACCAGAATTTTCAATAGAAGCTATGCCTAAGATAATTTGTTTAGGCCAGCATTTTCAAAGGAAACCAAAGGAGTTGAATAGATAAATTACACTCAAATTCAAAGAAACTGACTTAATTTTTTTCTCAATGCATTATAATGAAAATGTGGGTTGCTGTGAAAAATTTATAACAACAGTACAATTAACACTAATCACAAAACTAGAGAAGGGGTGTGTTTGAAGGCAAGGGAGAATACCTACGGAGTCCTGAAAAGGGAAACCATAACATTAATATTAAAAATTATGCAAAATGTCATTACCTACCTTTGATGCAGTCCAAATTAGGTCTCTAAACATGCAAGGAAAGGCATTCTGTAGAAGTTAAATTATATGCAATCCTGAATCTGTTTGGATTTTGGTGATGTTTTATTGCTCCAGAGTGGGTTTGTATGTTTAAAGTTAGATTCTGACACTTTTTTCATGTTGATTATTAGGCTACTCCTCAGATTATCTGATTGAAGTCAACTAGGTTAGTTTACAGAAACAATATAACATGAATGCATATGAATTTAGCCCTAAGAGTTCAATTCTGTTCTCACTGAAGTTGATGGAAATTTTATCGCCAGGTCCAGATCTTCCTTGTCAAAGGGTTACTCAAGTGAGTAAGAAGAATTGGTTGGGTATTTTTGTTTCCAGTGATTTCTGCTACTAGCTTAGCCCTAGGCTTCTGCACATCCTGGTAATGATGTGTCAAGGTACTTGTCTTAAATATAGGGAATGAATAGTTTGAACTTAATTTTGAATAGTATGTAACTGAATTCTGTCACAAGTTTGTCACAACATGGATTTTGTCACATTTTTTTTTGTTTTCTACTTGTAGTAAGTATTTCATCAACAGATACTTTTAATGTCGTTACATTGTTTCTTCAAAGGAACGTCAGGAGTTTAAGTTTTGAAGTCTTCATGGGCTCTCTTTACTTGTAATAGGCAAAACTGAAATTTTCAGTCTTATATGTAGCACATTCCCTGCAGTAAGTGTAAGGAAATAAGGAACATGCTCAGAAACAAATAGAGTGACGGTGGGCCAAAGTTGATTTCTTAGGGTCAGTCAGCCTCCTAAAATTTTAAAAAGTACCATACAGTTAGGCTGAAAGTACAGCCTACCTTGAGGTCTCTAACAACCCTCTCTATATTATGCCAGCCACAATGTTGAAGTCACATGCCAATTCACTGGCCCAATACTAAAAAATGAAAGTAGAAAAAAAAATCCCATCAAATCAGAGCTCATATTGCCCTGTTCAGATAGCAATTGATAGCAGAACTCTCCAACACATATGCAGGCATTGAGGTATTTTGTACAATTTGCATTTTGTCAATGCACCTACTGCATCTGTGCAGAAGTTCTGTATGGTGAACATATCTCACCAACATTTCTTGGGTGAAAACGTGATAACATACTTCAAGGAGTAACATATTTTGTAGGTGATTGGGTGTTACAATAGGTGCTTAGAGCTATCCAAATTGCTGGGTTTTTTGTTAGAGAATGAGAAACCTATGAAGTTGTCTTACGCTGAGCATGGGGATGTATAACATTCATCACAAAATGGACAACAGTTGAAGTAGAAGATTTTACACATTTTTCTCTTAATGTGAAAAATGTGGGGATTTAAGGCAAAAACCGAGCAAATTTTGTGCTATGTGGACTTTCAATAACGAAAGAAAATCAAAACCCTGGTAACCAACCTAAGACAGGACTGGAAGCAAAAGTGTGTCAGAAGGAATAATCTGACAGAACTTTAGAAAACAGACTGTGGGATTGTGGCGTTGCCAGCAGTTTAGCACTCATTGCATCAAGGAGTATAGTAGATGTTACAGCCTGTAATCTTGATTTTGATCATTCTGTAATCAAAACTAGTCTTTGACTATTTCTCTGTAATTTAGCCAAAACCATAGGTTGTCCTTGGTACATGTGAGTGGTTTTGGATGTGATCATTTAGCACTGACTATGTCTACTACTCGAAGGCCCATTTAGCTTGTTCACTGTTTTAGCTTGCCGTATATTGTTCTCCTTGGCACTATATCATACAAATGACTCTCTCTTTCAGCGTGACCTTAAACAAGTCACCTACTCTATCCCTCAATGTCCTTATACGTATAATGGGATAATGACACCAAATAGTTTCATCAAGTGCATGGACACATCGAGGAGAAAAGCTTCATATATATTCTACTATTCTTTAAAATTAATAGGACTAGGTAAATAAATAGCTTTCTAATTTAATGTATGCCTCTCTGCTCACTTATTTGTAATCATTCAGAATTATACTTTTCTTAACTTGTTTTCTTTAACTATAAGAATTTTAAATCCTTGGAATGTGATCGTGGCCAGTTCACTGCAAGCATCCATACCGAAATTGCATTCTGTATTGTTCGGTGTATACAAGATTCCAACAGAAAGAAAGGGAGAGTGGTGCACCCCAAATTCTGCCAGAGATCTGAAGTCACATAAAGGAATAGAGTGAAAAAATGTTCAGCATTCAGTTTTATCCCATCCTTGTTCCTGGGTACATTATCATCTCTCTTCTGTCTTCTATGCTTTGTTTTGCACTTAAGAGTATTGCCATTTAAAGGGATTTTATTATACTTCAGTGTCAGCATTTATCCTTGGAATAGAGATATAACTTGTGTCTCTTACAGTTATTCCTTTGTGCTGCATGCAGACAGTATGGCATGGGTTTATATTCAGTACATCTGAAATGTATTTTTCTACCATAGTGCCTGGCATTGTCATCTTTTTGGTTGACAAATGTTTTTAACAAGGATTGAGGATCACAAGATACCATTGTTTGCAAAAGGAACCAGCTCACTTAGTCACTGTGATCTTTCCTAGTTATTATACTCACGACTGTAAGCAATGTACACCATATGTATCTATTGCATGGATCAAAAATCTGGGGTGCCGTGGGTGTGTACCCTTCAGGTTTAGATCTGAAGATATGGCTTTTTTTGACCAGAAGACCACTCCTCAAAATACAACTGAGTACATAAAAAACCAGTAGATATTCAAATCGCTGATATTAAAGGGATTAAATATGTAGCCTTCCATCCTACCATTCAACTCTGCTACCAAAATGAGGTAAATTTTGGTAGCAATGGAAACAAAATGCTATGTGGCTAACATGGCTTTAGGTATTTATTGTTCTATTCACAGATATTTTAGTAAAATAAGGGACGTACCTTTCCTCTGACTCCTTCCTTTGCCAAATTTATCACTGAGAAGCTTCACGGAAATAGGTCCAGGAAAGCAACTACAAGATGAAGGGCATATCATTTAAAATGGGGCATTTGATAAAAAGCATATAGGGATCTGTGAATCTTTTCAACATTTTAATTTCTGTTTGCAAAGGCTTCACCTGACACATCAGCTGTGGAAAAGTCATGCCATTAGCTAGATGCAAATTTAATTTTCAGCACTTATATAACAAAATTACTATGAGCATGCAAAAGCTTTTCCAAGATTTTCAATAACTGAAATTTTTGAAGAACCTGATCTTTTTTCCTCAACGTGCTCAGAATGTTTCTAATAATACTGGCTGCACTGAGTCAGACCAAAGGCTCCCCTAGCTTTTTCTGACAGTGGCCGAAACCAGATGCCGTGGGAAGAGTACAAGAAGGCAAGCATGCAGTGATAGTCCTTTCCCAGGTTCTGAAAATTTGAAGCTCAGAGAACTCCTGAGCCAACAATTGTATCTTTGCCTTTGATGGATTTCTCTCCCCTGAATTTCTTCAATTGTTTTTGAACCCGTCTACATTTTTGAGCACCCACAAATGTGGTGTCTATTCTAAGGCCAAATACATAAATAATGATATGTTCCTTAATTTTATTAATTCTCAAACTGTGATAACTAAATTATAACGGTCAGATTTTCAAGACGTCCATACTTGTAGTAAATATTCAAATTACCAGTAACATTTGGGATCATTAGCTTCCAGAGACATAAAATGCAAACATAACTTCATCATTTGTGGAAGGCAAATGTTGCAAAATCTGAACACAGCCAAGACTAAGGGTTTGTTTACTGAAATCCCTGGCAGAATTTTTTTTATCTGTAATGTTTCTTTTCTTTGTTTCTTTGTTTTATCCAAGCATTATAACCTGAGACTACATGCTCTTGGGAAGGACCATGATGAAACCAGTTATGGTTTCTAGATTCTATTGCAATAGAAGTCTCTAAACCAACAATGCCCGTCTTACATAGCATTTTTCACGTGTGTGTATTGTAGCATTTACATATATGATTAACCTTCGGAACAACTCACCCACAAGTGTTTCCAATCCCTCTTATTCCTTCTATTTGTGTGCATGAAGTAAAATAAATCAAGGTATCTCGATAAAATTTAAACACATACTGGGAATCACTCTAGTATGCTTTCTGCACTGTGGATTAGTTGTCTTAGTATGTACCTACTAACTTAAGAAACAAAAATCCTGACAGATGCAATCCATTTCAAAGGTGTTTGTCACTGTACTACTGCATATTTGGGGTTGCTTGAAGTTAAGGCTTTGAAATACTCGAGACACATCTGTTGCAGGTTGCATGCTGGAAAAGGATAGCTACTTCAAAGATAAACTGCTAATCCAGGTGAACCCCTTGACACTTAGCTTGAGCTCAACCATTACTTTAAACACGTGGTAACGATTACTGGGCTCTGAAGTTGTGTTCAACATGCCAGACCTGTTGGCACTGCGCGTGTGAATGGTCACGTTAACACCGTATTCGGGGACGACCGTAACTGAGGTGACAGCATCTGAGCGAGAGTTCAGAGAAACAGCTTTGAAGGTGGATTTAAGCTGAAGTTCGCCCGAGCGGGTTTCCGGTCCCGGGGAGCGTTCCCGTTCCTCGGGTTCTGCCCATGCATCTGGTGCTCAAGGGCTGTAGGGAAGCGCCGAGCCTCATTACTGTGGCGTACAGATCAGCAATATTCGGATCAGTCTCTGATCATGATGGATTATTTGGCCATAACAAGCATATTATCCTTGCTTAATGAATGGAACATGCCATTTCTTCCTAACCATTGTCAGTCTTTGATGCGGTACAATTAGCAGAGGTTCTCATTTAATTACCTAGCATAATAAGACCTGAAACGCTGAAATTCAATCTTTCACATAACTACTGCTTTTCAACAGTCCCCTAGGCTAATGAAGATAATGTTCCAACCTAATGCATATTATATATAAAGAAAACATTGCAAAACAAATAAAGTCTTGCAGGAGTATAATACTTCAAATTGCTTTGGGAACTGTTTGATTACTGTGGCCAATAATTCTTGTAAATTGGTGAAGATGCAATTAAATAGTCCTAGTTAAAAATTAATAATAATCTAGCGAGGAATAGGAACTTCAAGATGTTATTTCTGCCTCTCATTTTTTCCTAATCAAACGAAGGAATGACATTTTAGATACAGCTGTCTTTTTAATAATAATAATGCTGACTCTTGTCTGTGTTAGGAAAGCATGTTTTTTTAAAAAAAAAAAAACAAAACAGAACTAGAGAAGATTAAAAAAACCCCACAGTTTAGGCATCTAATGGATTAAGGTAGCCGTCTAAACAGATTTTGAGAAACACGCATGTGCTGCAGAAACTTTTGCAGCCACTTGGCACTTCTGAAGATACCAGACTTTCTTCTATATTTTGATTTGTGTATTTACTTTCAAAAACTTCCTCCAGGTGCCTGAATCATACCATAAAATGAAACATTTGTAAAAGTAATGCATACCTTATGACTGTCTCCAGAAAATGAAAAACTTTCATAGTTCACGTCACTATACAGCATTCACTCTTCAGCCTTTTTATTATACATTGATTAATTAGTACACATGAAACAGGCTATGAACTTCTTCTACCAAGGCATTCCAGTTCTCTGCAGAAACACTGAAGTCACCTCAGATGTGACTCCTGTGTCTCAGGGGCTTGTGTTAGATGGCCTCCAGAGGTCTCTTTCAATCTAAACTACTCTATGATTCTATCTCATTATTTATGTGAACCTGAAAATCACCAAGTTACTTAAATGAGAAGAAGAAGGTAAAAGAAAAGAGTGATAACTGTCCATGCTGAGCTCTCAGTAAATATGTCTCCAGACCCATTTACATGAATGTCAGGGCAGAAACAGAAGGAACCTGGTTGTATTTTGGTTTGCAAGTGTCATCAATCCCATAGAAATCACTGACATTGAGGGAAGGAGGTTAAAGTGAGAGAAGACCTTAACCCAAGAAGCTTTAGAGAAGCAGGTCATTGGATCAATGGACTACAATCAGCCCTGAACATTTCTTGCAGAAAGCACCACCACCATCATCGTAATGAGACTTTTAATTAAAACCAAAAGACAATATGATTCTACAGATGAGCCACAGACTATTTATTATGCTCTCATTAAATATTTGTGGTCTGAAAACCATAGTTCAGCAGCCTCTGACATCCATGGAGTTAGGATGTACGCTTCATAACATCCCCAGAGATCAATAGAAACTCGTGAGGGGGTGTGTAAGTCTGTCTGCACTTCTCTCCCTAGGAGCAGATACATCAGACTTTGTGGTAATGAAAACCCGCTCAATTTCCTGAAGTGATGTGTTTTATTTAGATTGAGCAGATCAAGGCAGAAAACTCTCCACATAACTCTTCTGTCAGTGCTCACTGCTTTTTTGAACATCTTTGCCAAGGCAGTAGAGAAGAAACGTAAAGATGTCCAAAAAGAAGTAGATTAAACTTCTAGCTCGATGGCTAATCTTTGATGTTCTAGTCTGCATCCATTCAGCAAATTGCAAGACTTCCAGCTGATAGTTTATTAGGGCTCATGTGCAAAGCAGACATACTTGTTTAATCTTTGAATGTCAAAGATAAATTACACTATCAGACAAGGAGAACTTTTGTTTGTAGTATCAAGGTGGAAATTTGGCATTTTAGGCCTAGAATTGTCTTTCCATTGAACTATGGTTCACACTTAATGCCAGAAATAGATTGTACCAGAAATAGATTGTACATTAAGTCATTTTTGTCTGCTAGCCAATAAAAGCAGCTTTATAAAGACTCATGGATGAGCTTTTTTAAGCTTCCTTGATTTTACTCTCTGATCAAAAATCTAGACTTAAGGCTGACTTAAGGATTTATATAATATCAGGAGTGTTGTTCCCCCTCCCCTCCTACCCCCCTGTTCACAAAGTAAGAATCGTCCAAATTTCCACAACTGTGTTCAAAAAAACATGTATTAACCTAAATTAAAACTGCTCAACGAGACAACTTTATATTTTGCCTATGTTGCCATCAGAAGTAGCTACAGGGTAAGAATAGTTAGCAATTAAATTATGGTTTGCAGTAGAGATGATTAAATGGCATAAATAATGAACAATAATGCAAAGGTAAATCAATAATTTCATTAATTTCTTAATTAATGCAATGCCAAAGAGAAATTCAATACAATCGCAAGAGAGCAATTTTAAAATTGCCCTTATGAATAGGGGCAGTGTCTGTGGAATTCCTTACCACAGGCACCATTAGGGGAAGAGATTAGTAGTATTAAAAAATATGGGAGATTTATATTGACAACATCTGAAATTACGGTAGTAGCATTTTCAGAAATTTTATAAGCCCTTATTCATCAGAGTATTAGCCACCTTTTAACCAAATAAATTAAGGAACTCTATTTTTATGAAAATTATCTTGTAACCATATACAACTATTCCTCATGCCTTACTTTGAAGCAGACACAAGATAGTATATCAGAAGAACCTCTTTGTCAATGACTTCCTAGGTTCACAATAGCTGAAAAAAAGGTCATTAAAAATATCAAAAAAAGATAATTTCCTAGCTTTTAATAGCTAATTTCATTTGTAAATCCAACTTTTAATTGAATCAGTAGTCAACTGCATTAATCTGAATCCCTTGCTGCAGCTGCTTCTAAGAGGGTTGAACATGCGAGAGCTTTTTCTACTCTTTCCTAATATTATTAGGAGGGTTCATTTAAAACTACACATGACAGCATACTAAAGTACTTTGATTTTATTGTCAATACAATAGAAACATTTTTATTAATAATTTTTAATTGTTATTTTTATTATCTATTTTATCATATCGATAATAATGTGTATTATATATATTTTTATATATTATTTTAGTCATCTTTTATTATTATTCTATTGCATTGGCACCTCTGTTTGTCCTAGGTGGGATACAAAACTGTATTCCATAAGTCTTGGACACAAAAGCTTGCAATCAGCAGCTTAGGAATTGGGCTTCTCTTTAATTTTCTGCTAAGAAGGCATGTGTTGTTCTTTCAAAACACTCAATCAATGTTCTGATTTCAAATATCAACTGCATTTCTCATCCAAAACACAGTAACTTTCAAACAGAAGAAGCAAAATCAACTGCATACTCGTAACCTGTTTCTAAGTCTCGTGCCCATATCTTTTGTGCAGGACTTTTCTCTCTGTGTTTTGTGGGATATTTTTGCTTGGTATAATAGGCAGTAGAAATTTCTAATGCCCCTTTCTTTCTCCTTGGAAGATAGCAGTCTCAATCTTGTTCTCCAAAACATCTCTAAAATCCACCCCCTGTCTTACAAAGACAGTAGCAGGTCTGAAGTGTTCACTGTCTTCTAGAATATCAGTTAGCGGACATTTATCATTTAATTTGCAAAAGGTTACACTGTTCTTTCCTTCTGCTTGGTGACAATGATATAGACATCGTGTTCTGCTGAATTTCCTATGCTCCCTGCTTGGATGAGCAAACCAAACCAGACATTGATCTTGGTTTACTGCTTTGTCCACCATTCTTAGCTACCCAAGTTCTGTTAATTTGGAAGGTTCAATAAAAAGAAAGCTTCAAAAAATATTGCAGCATCTCAGTTCCATTTGGATACCAAATTAAAAGAACCTATACTTTAGTTTCTCTGTGAAAGAGTTCCCTACATTATGGGAAGTAATAGCTCTTCCTTATCCTATCAGGTACTGCAGAGATTCTGTTGTGAAGCTTGCAGGTACTGTAGCAGTTAGGGCTTGTTATAAATTTCAGATGAAGAAACAGTGGGAAAAGAGCATGATTACCTTTAATCTCCTTCCAGTTTCATTTCTCAGCCTTAGCAATTGTCAACACTAAAGAGAATAATTTCAAAATTCTGCACATACTTTGTTCCAAGACCACAATTCAGTCATGTTGTGAAGTACAAGTTTTATTTAATGCAGATTGAATCTGAAGTGCCAGGAATATCAGAACTGTATTTCAGTGAACCAAATGAATGTATTTGGTATTAACAGAAGAGAAAAAAATCCACTGCTTAAGCTACCGGTACGTAGTTTGAGCATTCAGATAGCTGCTTAATATAAATAATACCAATCCCATAAAATAGCCATATGTGAGAAAGGAAATTTTATTTGGTTTAATTTATGATAGTGAAAAGTGCCTATACCATTTAAGACATTCTGACTGAGGTTAATATTACCTACAGTGCCTTATTAAGAAGCTTAATAGCAATTCAAAGTGAGAAGCTGTTCAGTCTCAATGGTAGTTAAGTATTTTCTTCTAGGTCAGACTTTTAATTGGCTCTAACTGTGGAAAAAAAGGGTAGAAGAGCAAAAAGAGAGAGGAAGAATTTTGGTGCATTGACTGAGTGACCAGACAGAGCAATATTTTAAAGTGGAAAAGAAAAAAAAGTTTCTCAGCTGTATACAAGCTGTATGAATAAAGGGAAGACTAATTAAGTCTGCAGCAAGCAGTGTTTGTTCCTAGCAGGAAGATTATGACAATCTCCTGAATTTCAGGCCTACAGAATTACTGTGTTATCTAAGGCAAAGGATGCTTAGTCAAAGTATGTCTTTACTTTGTCTGCATTAGAGGTCGTTAATGTGTACAGTACTAAGCTTTTCCTCCACGAGACCCTTACACACACTGAAGCTGCTGAACGTGGCTGGCTCTAAGCAACTGCCTAGAGCCACAAAGCAGGTAATTGCCTTTGGCAACAGACTGCTGGCTGCTGGAGGTGCAGCAAAAGACCCCAGCCCGGCCACCTGCTTTGGTTATGCCATATAGCTGTTGATAGAGCAGGAGAAAAGCTCAGACTGGATGAGTGGCAGGAACTAGTCCCAGGAAAGAAGGCAGAAGGGTTGGCTCTTCCTTGCATCTGCAACAGGCACTGTCTTCTCTCCTCCCACCTTGCAGAGCAGCAAGTCTTACACCCCAGAGCTTTGTTTCCCACCATATTTCTGTACCAGCTTCCCTGCTGTTCTTTACCTCCTCACTGCATGTCCTTCCTGGTTCCCTTCCACTCAGGTTGGTGTTTAGTGGCCCCCACTAAAATGTTTTGGCTCACATGAGCAGCAGACAAAAAAAGAAAATGCAAATACTTTTCTGCTTGGCTGACAAATCAGTTCAGTGAAGATTCAAAAAAAGCACCATAGCCAGTGCAAGGGAGACACAGCTGTGAGCAGGCAGATGAGAAAGCAGCAGCAGTGAAGAAGGAAAGAAGAAACGGGTCTGTCCCTTTCAGGTACAGCAAGTTGTTAGGCTGCCTCAGCAGTACTGTGGAACTGTACCCCAGGGCACAGGGAAAGGTCAAGAGAGTCCTTTCTGCAACTATTATAATGGACTAACACAACCATTGGCAGCGGTGTATCAGCAGTTTGCAAATAGAGGAGAGCGAATTAGTTAGGACATTACTTGTACATTTTTTTAATCGTTCCTGTTCTTTTTCTAATTTCAGAGTTAAGTGGGAGAAATGTTTTCATCTATGCTAACAGGATTCAGAACAGTAGCTGAAACAAGAGAAGTTTTCTCTTAGGAGGGATCATTTTACTGTGCATTCTAGGTGTCTGTTCATTTCTCTTTGATCATGTCAATGTTTTACTTCAACTTTCATAAACAAACATTTGCCTTAGATAATATAAAGAAGCCTTCGAGTATTATGAAAGCACATTCCAGCACTACAGAGCACTGTGAATGGTCACATTTACAAGGTCAAGCATTCTTGCCAAAAGACCAAAGAGACATATATTATTTAAACAGAGAAACAAAGGGTGAAAGGGCTCAGGCCATTGAAAAGGCTATTGTCTCTCTTTCAAGGGACTGTGGAGTTCAGTTTATGAAACAGAAATCAGATCAGACCGAGATCGAGCCAGATGGCTTTGCCACCTGACAAGGTTAGGCGATCTGTCTGACCTTGTTAGGAACCCAGAGTGAGTGGTAAATAATGCCCACTTGCCACTTGCTCCTAAAAAGGTTTTAAACAATAGTGCAAACCTAGCATGTCAGTTATGCAGCTTACACCGCTAGAACTAATGGGAGGATAATTTTATTGACCTGCTATGTTTATTCCATTATTACCATGAATCGCACGGCAGAGGGCCCTGTAGTACAGCTGCAGATAAAGAATGTTATTTTATAAAGCTTCATTCATTTTCTGATGCTGAGATCGTTGTTTTAAGCAACTGGAGGCTTGTGTGTATTTGTCCATATGCAGTTGTTTTCTGTCATGTTGGAAACACCAGCCATTAGTAAAATGATGAGCAAATGCAGTTTTATTATCTTAAAATTCATTACTCTGTTGAACAAATAATAATTTCTGGCTGAGGGAATTCAAACTAGTAATGGCTTCTCTAATAATTCATGTAATCTTTCACAGCCCTGCGGAATATACAGTGTGTTACAAAATCAGAACAGGGATATTATTCCACCTTACCCCACAGTATAAAAAGATAAAAAGGATAGGGGTTTTGGATTAACTCAGTGACAAATCAAAAGTGGGCTGGAACAGCTAGCAAAATGTTTTTACAAAAAGCTGTGCAAACATACGAACTAATTTATCAAATATTGTATCTGAAACAACTTCTGACTTGTGTCCTAAAGCTGGAATTTTACAAAGCTTATGACTACCAAGAGAGGTTACAAAATATTCTTTTATGTATTAACTGAAAAAATGCAGAGACTAAAATGGCTCAAATCTGAGGTTTCAAGAGTTGTTTTGGAGCACTGTTCCCAAAGTTTCCATGCTATGATCCTCATGCTACAATGAAATTATGTTCAAGGACCATTTTTGTTCAGCCATACAGAGCTGTGTGGTCATGTGAGCCTTGCTGTAATCTCTGGGGTGAAAGACTGCATTTAGCAAATTGCAAGGTAAAGGACTCAAAAAAGGGCAGAACAGAGTCGTAAGTAGATGTACCAAATGTCTGAACCATAACCTGGAGTACAAGAGTGTACTCCAGGCCAGGACAGTTCCTGTTCAGACCATCACCCACAAGCAGACATGAGAGTCTAATACAGACATTACTTACACTTCTTCCATTTTTGGCCAAGAAAATTAACTTGGGGCTGTTGCGTACTGTTTTTATGGAGAAGGGAAAGGAAAAAGGAGATGGGAAAAGGAGCTAGATGAAAAGAGTTAATGCTCCTCCTACCTACCCAGGGTAACAGTTTAGACTTACTCTTACCTAGATTTTAAAGGTTCTGCATGTATTTTTAACCTGAACAGCTGGGACATGACGTCATACTGTTCCAATTAACCCTTGATATTCGAAGGTAGTGTGTAGAGTTCTGATAGCCAGTTGTACCTCAATGAATTATTATTACTATTAATTTGTGATTCTCTTTTAATTCTTTGCAATTTCCTTTTTTGTTGCTGCACAACCAGAATTTTTTTCTTTTGGATTTCTTTTCCAGATCTTCCTTTCCAGCTATAGATAGCTACCACATTCCAGATTTCTTGTGTGTGTTAGCATCTAAGTTTGCAGTTTATCTCCTAACTATGATGCATTATTTTGATGCACTCAACACCTCCTTGTCATATTCGCTGCATGTAATTGCATCCACAGGCTTAGCTCTAATGCTATTAGTGGCATCATACTGTCATCTCTATGAATTTGTATTAAAGAAACACAGAAAACTTCCATATGCATCTGGCAACAGAAAAAAATGACATTAGTAAATACTGACATGATCTTGCATCCTGATAGTCCGTAAAGGTGTATTAAGAAAAAAAATATAACTAAAGTCAATAAAAACAAATACATTACATTGTATCCAAAGAGCTCTCGCACACAGAGTATATCAAACAATCTGAAAATACTGGTGCTGATATTGTGCTACTATGGGACAAACTAGAAATGAAGTCTCCATTGTAATATTAAATATCTTTTTGATATGGTAAGTGTTAGACTTCATTAAAAATGAAGTGAATCATTACAGTCTTTGGATAGCAGGGGAAAGGACAAAAACAATTTCATCACTGCATTAACAAATTATTTAAAATCTTTGTACTGATACATTTCCACTCTTAAAGATGCTGTTTGGGGATCTAAGAAAATGAGATTACTAATAGGGTAGAATCTATACTGTGTGAGTAGATATGGTAGAAATGTTCTTAAATTTTACTAACAAACATCTGTCATTTTCTTGTACTATGATTAACAGTCCTGATCAAGACTGAGGTCCCACTTTAGCTGGCAGTTGGCAAGTTCAGTTTACAGCCTAATTAAAAAAAGTAAAAAGAAGAGGAGAAACAGGGAAGTAAAGTACCTTCTACAAGATCACACAGGGTGTCAGATAAAACTGAGGAGGAACTTGATCCTGTTTCTAAGTGCAAGGATGCAGCCAAAAGCCTGGCTTGCCTCCTTGGAGTTAAAATGAATGGAGGTTTGAAAATATGTAGTGTTCTTGAGGAATGTGAGATTATGATTATTTACTAGCCTTGGACAGGAAATGTTTTTTTGTATGTTGTTCTCTTCCCTACTGGATAACAGATTGTTTGCTCAGACCTTTTAGAAAAGTAGTGGTTGCTGAAGAAAAGTCTTCAAAAAATAAATTGTGGAATTTTGTTTGATAAAAACTGAAAAACCCTAAAAGGTCGGGACAGAGTTCACTTAATGGATGGAGGACTTTCCATGGACTTTCAGAAGCAGTAGATCAGGGTCTGTAATTGAAGCATCAAAATTTGTCCCTTCAACATAGGGAATGCATATCTAAGTTGATGTGCATCTGGATTCTAATATACTTTTCATTATGCAAATTTGAACAGCAAGATGTATAAATTTGCAAATGGAAATAAATAGATTCTAGGTTATTATTTGTTAAACCTCTGCTCATAACACTGCAGCTTAGCTGCTTTTATACAGAACTACAGCTGCAGAGAGGCCAGAAGAATTCAGCAATCAGATAACATAAGAACAGCGATTTCCAAAACACCAGGGTAGATGCCCATTTTGCTAATTTTCTTCCCTTCTATCTTGCACTAGCAAGAGCAGCAGTCGGCTTGGATTGGATTCCTCTCCCCATCTCTAGAGAAAGTGAAACTAGTAAAAACAGTATGACCATCCCTTCCCCTTTTTCAAAAGCTACAATTGTAATTGATTTGTGGACAACAAATGCACAGAAACACCCCTTTGCTTGCCTAGGACCATTGCTATTCCCTTTCTTTCCAAGTTTCAGTACTAGGTATGGGAAGCTGACAGGCTGAGTTGTCGACTTCATATTGGTATAGCAGCTTGTTTGGCAGAAGTAGTCCTCTGTGCTTTTGTAAACATGTCAGCTCTTCTAGAATCTGAAGGATCTCTTCCAAATGAGACAAGCAAATACACTCTTCCTTCAGTTCTTTCTTTTTAAGTCTGGTACCTTTATTATCAATTCCTAAATGTGATTTTTCTGATGTGGACACTCTTTACAGGTCAGCAGTATTTGCCCAAAGTACATCACAGTCAAAAAATTTTTTTTTCATTGTACTACATGGACCTCAGATCAGTTTCCTGGAAAACTGATACTCACAGATAATTCCACACAGACATGTTGCTGACCTCTGTATTATCTTTGTGTTATCTCTGGAAGCCTTTCTGCAAGTGGTTTTGCAGTAAGAAATGCTTTGCAGATATTACAGTATTGATATTACCTGGAGCTTCTAGTCTCTCTAGAAAAGACATCTAATTTTGTAATACAGAAATTTTGAAAAATTCAGTAATTGCCAGAGACATGGATAATGTCTGAAATACCACTGTCATCGGTTATTCTGAGCACAGTGTTATTTAGTTCATAGCATACTGAGAGCTTACAAGCTAACGGCTCTGGCAAATCACTGAAAGTACAAGTTTAAAGATCTCCCTTGCCTTCTGATCCTATCCTACAGCTGTCCACAGATGGTGAGCGCTGGTAAATTATTGTGTGCGGAGTACAATGACATTGGTGGTGTGTGAACAAGAAAGAAACACTTAAAAATTGTGCATTGACTTGAAAAATATATCTTAGCGATCAGGAAAGAGGCTTGTGATCTTTTGTACTTCAAAGACATGATGATAAATCTCATGTTTTAAGGATTACATGTAAGTATCTTATGGATACCAGGGACAATAGGTCAGGGAATTACAAAAAAAAAAAAAAAAAAAAAAAAAAAAGCAGCAAAATAAAGAACTGCTGTTATGAGTCATTAAACAAAATTCTAGTTATGTTTTATGTACTGTTGAATAAAGAGCTCATTGTTATTTATTAAAGTATCATCATTACCTGATAAACCATGTTAGAAGAGGATGGATTTATTATTGTTCCCATACAACTAAAAGGTTAACACCCTTCTGACTGCAAAATAGTATGGTTTCAGCTAATGGGAGCATTTAGCTTTTACCAAAGCTGTGAAAAAATGTCCTTGATATTTATTAATACACCAATACCATTTTCTAGGGCCAGCTCCTAAAATCTTTAGATGCTGATATAAGATTTAAAGCTTCTCTCAATTAGTTTCTCTTGAGTATTCTACGTGCAAGTATTAACATATTAAAAGATCAAATGACAAGCATGCACTCATATTGTTTCAAAATTTCTTTTAATGAAGTTATAAACAACAGGTCAAGTTGAAAAACTCACTCTCTGTTCCTACAGTTTTTTCTATAACTACTTTTTAAACTACAAATGGTATGTAAGGTGCCATGGCAATGATGCCAATGTTAGTGCAGCTCTTTAGAGAATCACTGAGTGTCAGGTGGGGGAGTTATTTACTGTGACTTAATGTCATTCCAATCAAAAAAAGGCTGATGAAGAGATGAATAAGCCATTTTCAAAATGTTCACCTGTCTGTCAGTTAGTGGGGACTCTCAGTTAAATCCAACAGCATCATCTTGTACTACTGTTACAGGCATAATGCAATGATCTCAGTGAATGAACTATGGGGACTGAGTTTTATCATAAGCAAGATATAAAAATTCCTGTAATAGCAGCTGTAAAGAGTAAAAGAAAATATTAATGACATAGCTATTTTATTTACATCCTCTGGGTAAGAACACTGAGGTACCCAGATCTGTCCAGGGCAGTGAGACTTCCTGCTCTTATTAATTCAATAACGATAGGTGTACCTCATGTGGTGCTGAAATCCTCAGCCTAAAATTATTCATCCTTAGGTCAGAATTCAGTTATCAGAAGTGATCAGTATCACTTCTGTTGCACTGTCTTGGCCAATCAGTATTGTCCACTGATACATAGCAGACTGTGAGGTCCATCAAGTAGTATCTCAAAAATTCTGTTTCTTTCCTTGTGTAAAATGGTCAACAAATTTCCTATATAGGCAATGGATGTAAGTAGCTGTGTCTTCTGCAAAAGGAGTTCATGTGCGGAACAATGGAAATACAATTCTAAGTGTGAAACACTTGAACATCAATGGTTCCCAAATCAGTATTAATTTTCTTTGTTTCTTTGTATTGGAAATTAGTTAAATATAGTGAGTCTTTTTCAGTTAGTAGACCACATGTTGATGGAGTACAGACATCTCCTGGTAGGTGTGAAAGAGTTTAAGAAGAAAATGTAATGAAACATGCATATTCTTTCTGTAGAAAAAAAAAAGAAGGGAAGGAAGATCTGTCTGGAAGGATTTTTACTGCCCTTCAAGTTAAAGAAAAGGAAAGGTACATTATTTCAGCCTTTTCTCCTGCAGCCTTCTTCAGAGACTTAGAAGATGAAAGTAGGATCTTTGAACATGAAAACCTTCAAGTTAAACATGATTGTTTGGTATTTAGTAAAAGAATTTAATGAACTCTTATTGGTATGTTCCTCATATATCTTCATTTGAAGCACTTGCAATATACCCTAATATATCCAGAAAAACTACTACATGTGTTCAAAGGAAACTGTTTTCCACTTTGTACTTTTGTTATGTAAATTAAATTGCCTGAGTCATTAACACATTGGAGAAAACATTGGAGAAGATAGTTTTAAGTAAGTTGCAAATATTACTTCATTCCCTCAGGCATTTCACTGAAGCCTTTTAGTCATTTAAAACCAGGGATTTGGATACCATGTATTTCTGTCCTTGTGTTTAAAATTCTATTCTCAATTATGGAAAAGTGTGTTTCTTAGGGACTCTACGTTCTATTACTGCAGTAGTATTTTCCATAAATAAAACAAGTATATATTTGCTGGAGGTAGAGCTAACATCTGATACAGATCATGCATTAAGTATGACATGATATGATATCCAGTTGGAGGGAGCTAATTAAATGTGGGGGAACCGTAACTGAAGCAAGGAGGCAAGAAAACACTACAAACTGAACAGAAGCTACTGTTTAAATGTTTGCACGTTAGAAATGGTTGTATGGCTCCTGTTCTCTTTTCTTGTTTCTAGGGCCTTATATCACTACCACCATGACAATAGTTAGGTATATTCTTACAGCCTATCATGAGAAATAGCAATGTCACATGTAAGCTATTCTAGCCCTCTTCCTTTCCAGTCATGGACCATGGAAATCTGTGAAAAAAATGATAGTTTATATCAGCTGACTGGACCCAGGAATGTATTTACATACCATTAACATGAAGTTATCTGTAGATATTACCTGGAAATGGAAATAAATCCTGTAAACAGAATTCACACTTGCCCCAAAATAGGGGGAGAGTACAGCAAAAGTTATTTAGGTGTCTAGTCAAATCAATCAGTTGAGATATTTTATCTACATACCATAAGAAAGTTTGGCCCTGTGATTTGCTAATCCCTCATGGGGTTCTGATACAGTGTCAGAATAAAAATGTTACATTAGATGGAAGCCCTGCTGAGAAGAGATGTCAGTTAGGTGTGTGTGTGGGGAACACCAGTGAGAGTAAAAAAGCTATTTTGTGGAAGAAAGAAGAAAGCTTGCCAAGTAGTTATCTTCTTATGGAGGGGCATGAGGCCCAGGATGAATTAAGAGTGCTCTATACAATTGCGATAGTTCTTTGGTTAAAATCCTGGTGATTTCCCTTTCCTTAGACAATAAAATACATTACTTTTTTTTCTAAGGCTGTTTCTGTCTAAGGCAGAGAGGCATTCTGCTGGAGTTATTCCCTGTGGAAAGTCAATATTCTGTCTTCTTTACCTAGCCCCAGAGAGCGTCTTGAATCTTGAACTCAACCACTGTAGAAGTTTCAGACAGTTGTTGCATAACTAATGTGCTTAATCCATAGAGGGAAGAAAACATGTCAGAACTAAGATGGTGTGATAAACTAAGACTGTCATTGGGGACAGAGTGAAAAGTAAATTAGTGAAATCAGAAACCCATTTTCTTCATGACTAGCCACCATGATGATGACTGTAATTTGCCGTTCACTCAGCCCTCTGTCCAAGCCTGATGTACAGGGAAGGACACATTCATCAAAAAAGGAACATGTTTAATCAGTTCATGCTGTGTTCCACTCTTCACTTGATGTAATGTTTTAACATTATGGTGCAACATAGTCACACTCACCCATATAATAATTAGTGAATAATTTATTTTCCACAGTGGCAGCCATAAAAAGTCAATGGGCCTCAATGTGCAATAAAAGCAGAGGCATAAATGGATATAGAAAATTTCCCATAAACGGGCCTGATCCTGAATTTGTTGAAGCTACTGGCAAAATTACCTTGATTTAATAATTGATTGTAATGGAGAAAATGTTTATGCCTATTCCCAGAATCCGTATACATGACCCCAAAATGCATTACAAAGATTACTAAAGATTGTTATCTTATTTTCTAGAAGGGAAATCCCTTTCACAAGCAGTGATGTAATTCCATCTCTGTTTATTTTTCTGCAGGAATGAAACCATGGAGATAGAAACAGAAGTCTCTGATTTGGACACAGTAGAAGACTCAACCTTCTGTCTAGTGATGACACAGGTACTCCATCATATTATGTATACCTTTTACTGATGTGTCACAGCAGTATATCAGCTCCATCACAACAAGTAGCAGCTAATCAGGATTTTCAGTCCTGCACTAATCACTGGAATAGGAAAAGTGAGAACCAGGAGTCCACAACTGGTCTTGGGTTGACTTTGAATTTTTATTGCTGAGTAAGCAGCTCACAAATCCTCTCTGTTTAGACAACTTTAGGAAAAGACATTAAGGCAGAAGTTTTAGAAGTAAATTGCTTACTCCTTTGAAGCTGATGCCTCCTGACATAATAATATGGGAAACTTTTTAGAAACACTTGCTATAAGAACATTTTAAATCTTGTTTTGATGCTATTCATATATTTTTAAAAAATGTTTACTTCCAACTTAATGCAAATGCTTCTGCAATTATTGTCACATACACTGAATCCTGTTTCACCTTTGGAACAATAATCCTGTAGGTATTTCACATACAGCTCAATGCATAATACAGTGGGGAATATCTGTCTATACAGGTTTAAACAGAAATTTTAATTTCTCCATTTTTCATTTGCCATTATGTCTTTCTGTATTCATTCTCTTGGCTAAGAAATCACTTGTCTTTTATGAGTGCAAATATATACAAAGACTCAATCATTCATTCTCCCACAGGTGAAATTCACTTGAGGTGTGGGGAAAAGTACAAAAGGGCTAAATCTCTCCTGCATTAAGATGAATGTTATTACTCAAACAATAAAATATAAAAGAAAAAGGTATTCAGGCATCTGCACTCATTGCCAATTTTCATATTTTCTTGTGGGATCTATTCAGTATATATATTAGTTAAAGATATTTAAGTATTTCTGTTATTCTGGTCTTACGTTTGTTACGGTTGCATTTTACAGGTTCCTGTGGCTCTTTTGGTTATGGTACTCAGGATTTTGGCTTGCATTTACAATGTTTATAGGTCTAGCTAAACCTCTGTTCTCCTTCTGGTTTTACATGGTCTGTCTTTATCTTTTCGGTAGTGAAAATTCTTCTCATTTCTAGATCTTGGGCTACAATACCAAGCTATCAAGCATCCCTATGAAATATGTGGCTAGACTCAACACTTCTGGTTCTTCCATTTTGGGGCTTGTCATCAGTGGCCATTAGTTCTTTTCTGGACTGTGAGTTAGGTGTCCTCTGCAAGAAGTTCCACAGCACTGTATGTCGGATTCCCCAAATAAGGAGATCTGCTGAAAGACCCCATGGTTCATTCCTGGCCACTGTTTGGACAGTCCAGGCTGCTATTCCAAAGTAACAGGAATAAACCATGAGAGGAAAAAAATATTTTCAGCCAGCAGTCTATGTTCGTAATTATTTTGTTGAAATTTAGTATAGTACATAGGTTTTCAGACATTTCATTGCTTTCCTATGTTAGCCTGAGCTGCTGAAATAGTTTCTCTACACCTGTTCCTCAGTGAAAAAGGGAGAAGGAAAGAATTGAATCCAGTTAGAATCCCTTAATTCTTGCCAACTCCAGGAATTTTTTCCTCAATATGTCCAAAAAAATGAAATAGTCTCAGCAATGTACTGAGTTAGACTTCAGAGCAAGTTCTGCTACAGTCTTGTAAGCCCCAGTCGTTGCTTAGGAATGCTTTGTTTAGAGCCATTTTCCTTCATCACCTCTCAATTGTTTCTCTTGGTTCCTCACCTTTAAGCAGATTAATATACGTTCTAACAGAAAAGCTCATATGTGATATTAAAGGCGAACACAGGAAATTTGTGTGGTGATTTTGCATGCAAAGTAAGACATGACATATATTTTTCCTTTTCCATCCCTACATGTCTAAATTGTTTACAAACAAAACAAAATGGCATGATAGTTGAAATAACTTGCCCAAGACCAGCGTCCAGAAATATTATTGTCAGTGCCTATTTTACTTACCTACCTACCTACCTATTTTATTGCACTTTACCTTTCTTATCTCACCAAATATCAATAAAATACCTTTTCAGTCTCTTCTATGAGCTTTCTACATGCTACTCCTTCTTGAATGATCTGTTGATAAAGCACTGTACCCAACACCAACTTGACATTTTGGAGCCTAGCATATAAACTGCACTGCTAGTTGTCCAAATTAGTCATCATCATACGGCACTGTTCATTTAAACTTCTGCCACAAAGAACACCTCATCACAAAACTCTCACAGTATCCTGTCTCAAACTTCTTTAAATACGGAGCACTGCCTAACCGTGACTTTTTCACTTTTTAAAATCAATAAACTACGCTTTCAAAATGTTTACAAACCATCTGGCTTGTATTTAATTTTAATTAGACAGAATCTGTGAAAATAACTCATGTTTCTTGTAATTAAATTATCTAGAACAACACTGACAAAATATCAGATCTTGTTATAGATAGACTAATGCCGCTTTCACACCTAAAGATAACATTGCAAATTGCTGTAGTTACTTAGAGATTTCGGATAGTGTTTTCAGTATACCTTAGCATTGTCTTAAATTTTCTTCCATGGACTTGCTGGGAGTTTTATAGTTGATTTTAAGTGGAGTGAAGGAAAGGCAGATGATGCTCAGATCTTTTAAAACTCAGACATTATCCTTGTTCTTTCTGGGTCAAATAGGTGTTTCCTGTGGCTGTTTTGCTGACCTGCTTGGGTTTTTCAGTATGAGAAGGTTGCCTGGGAGAGGACTGTGTACAATCTTCACAACCACATCCAAGAAAAGGGCTTCTGATTCTGATTTAACAGAAATACTGGGATTTTTCGAGGAAATTTACTAACTGATGATTTATATATGATTATGGCTTTATGAGAATCTTACAATGTTTTAAGAGGGACCACAGAATTTGACCATACATATATGTATACAGAGAAAAGAAAACAAAAGGGTCTTACTCTGGTCTTCTAGCTCATATGCATGCATCTGTCTAATGTCAGACCTAGTCCAATTTAACTGAAGTCATTAAGCACTCACGCTCACCTATCTGATTTCATCATTTCAGAGGGAAGATGAAACAGGTGTTGGAATAAAAGAAAATATGTTTTTCTCATCAGGAATATATTTTTTTGTGTTAAGCTGGTTCATTCCTGTTATAAATGTTTCCCTATTCAACTCAGTATTGCTTCCTGCCTGCATGGAGAGAGTTAAATCAAAGCAGACTACAAAGGGGTTGTTAAAGGACCAAAGAGGAAATGTAAAACAATGACACAGATAAGAATAGCTTCAGATACATGGCTTCAAAGTAGTTAAGATAATAATGGCTGGGTCATCACTTGGAGAAAAGCTAATGAGCTGGCTCCATCCAGGCTAGAATGGGTACTCTTCCCAAGGCTAAGTGGGGGATCAAAGAAGCCTAAAACCTCAAAGAACTAGAAAAGGGAGGGAGCTTTGGGTGAGCCAAGAGAGGTTTCCCAGAATGTGTCAATTACAGAGCTGACAGGCTGGGAAGACTCACAGGCAGAAAGAATGTGCTGCAAGCAATGTAGACTGTGCCTCCTGAGAGGGAGACTAATCTGGATTTATGTAAATTATAGAGTGTGGAAGTTTAGAATGGGAACATGCATATAAAACAAAACCATTTTTATGTACGTTAACACCTGGGCCTGCCATCTTTATTTCTTTGAATTAGTGAACAATAATATTTTGCTATTAAATAAGTGTGGTTTGGATCTTTCTAATTAGCCTCTCAGATGAAACTCCTTCAGTAACTAAACCCCAGTTGAACATACTGAAGTAATCCTGATGGTTACCCAGGAACTGTTACCCAGCTACAAAAGGGCATACTGCCAAATTTCTGCTTAGGAAAGTAAATACCCTGGGCCTGACACCACTGTAGGGACATAACCTTGAGAAGGGACAGCATTCAATAACCATGAGGCCTTCTAACAGTAATGGACCAAAATGTGCAATGAATTTCTAAGCAGATCTTCTATGAATAAGAAACGGTTCTATAGTAAGGGCTGGTGATAGCCCAACATTGATGTAAGGGTATCTATTGTTAGGCACACGCACTTAATTTGTTCAAGATACTTAACATTTTTCATGGGGATTTTTTTCTCACATTCACCACATCTTTTAAAGTAACTAAGATATAGCTGAAGATAAAAGATTATTGTGAGCTTCTCTCCAAATGCTAGATATGACCATGGAAGGATCAGTGAACATAGCAAGGATGTGGGTATTCAATGGGCCATTTTGGCAAAGCATTGTTAACTTAATTTCACAAATACCTTCAACTAGAAAGAGGCAAATAGTGTTATCTGAAGAGAAAGAAATCTCTCTGGAGAATTGTTTATTTTATCAGGTTACAGAGAAGAACGAGGGCACTTTGAAGATCTCTGTGTGGTAAAAATCCCTCACTTTCTGTTACCATCATACCTTACAGGGCATCCACAAAGTTCTTTCTAGTTTAGCACTGACAGCAACTCATATTAAACTACAATCTTACAGCGCCAAAATGTGGTAATGCCATGACTATGCCAGAAGAAATATGGAGCTGCTCTCTCCATGTTCTCTTTTTGAGAATCCAGTACAGTCTGTTGATACAAACTATCACTTGGATGGAGACCTGCCAACACAGCACATGGCTCAAGTGAAATAAGTGAGCATTGAAGGACATCAAAATGCAGAAAATTACTTTTAGACTTGTCATGCTATTGCTTGTATGCTTTTAGACTTTGCTCTTAAGTAACCTATTTAGAGAATCCCAAGTATGACTATTATAATTATACAGCCAATCTGAGATCAGACAAATCAAGCATCAGTGATCTAGTCATTATTACATGATTTTTTAAAGTTGTTGTCCAATCCACTGAATTATACCATTGTAGAAGCATCTGTTTTCCTGGATACAAGACCTTCCTTCTATAGATCACTCTCACTGGAAGTTTTTCATGATTGGCAGTGACTCTGACTTAATGCATCTTTTTTCTAAGTGGGTTCTTCTCTATCGTGGAATTTTTTAAGTATTGTTATTATAAGCTTCCGTAGAGATAACATTTTTAATAGCCTATTCTATTTTAGCTCCATAGCCCATGCCTCAAATCTATTAGAAAATGGTCTGCAGAGTCACCAGAGTATAAGAATCTGATTAGAAAACTTAGTGCACTGCCTTTTTAGAAAGTATCTTTGTGTTACCCATAGCAGAGGAAAATGAACTATCTGGTGAAGTTATAATACATAAAACTAATGCAAAATTTCAATGACTGCTCACTTATTCAAATGGCTATCCCTAGAGAGAAGAATTGAGCAAACTGGTTATAGGTAGTCTTATGATAGTATCTTTACATTCCTGCAATGCCTTTCTTGCCAAGATATTTTACAGATAGATACAACCAGAGGGTTGTAGAAGTAACACTGCTTTCAGTGGGACAAGCAACACTGGAAAAGCACAGGGAGAAATTATTATCTTTATTTTGTGAACCTGCGGTGTGAATTAGACAGAGAAGGTAAGGAAATGGGCAAAGCACCAAGGTTTCCACATCTTCCTTAACACAGTGCTACGAAAAATTTGTTGATAATAAATGATAAGGGTTTTGTTCTATGTCTCACCCAGAAGACTACTTATTGCAGCACAATAACTTGAGGGCCTTGCAATGACTGTACTAGTCTGGCCTCTTTTGGCCTCAGGGATGTTATTGTAGGGACACCATGCAAATCAGGACCAAGACAACCAGGACTTGGAAGTTAGACTTCAAGAGATGGTGTGAGAAAGACAAGTGTCTCACTGCCTTTTATGTGAGGGAAGATTTTGATGTACATCTGCTTGGCCCAGGATGTGTAGAGGGCTCTGGTGTTGACTTGTGTTTTGTATATTACCAGAATGTTCAGAAAATCCAGACTATCTGAGCTTTCTGACTAACTGATGCATAATTAAGGTATGACTCTATCACTGATTGCTGCAAAATAATAGCCCAATATAATGTTAGATTAATATAACATAACAGATCTACTGAAATTTGTGACAGGGTGACCATCAGAACACAGTACAGCAAACTGGGAGAAAACTGTGTACAGGCATGTCTTGTCTTCAATGTTTAAATTTATCAGGTGACAAGCAAGTTAGATGAAAAGATATATTCCCCCAGAGCAGTATCATTTCCTTGTTACTCCTAGAAAGTGAAGCCTACACACTACTTACAGTCTTACCCCCTTGCTTGCTAGAGCAAGTTTTTGAAAGTTTCTTTCTGTCACCTTTCCTTCCACAGTTCCATTTATTCCTTCCCATATTCCTGAGCACTGAAATATCTTCTGGCTGGGAAGCCAGGATTTACTTTTTCCTTCAGATTTTTTTTTCAGACTTTAGCATAAACTTGACATTACTTATCCTAAAGTCAAATTTCTGGTTGACTGACGAGTATAGCTATAGAGAGACACAAATTGGATTAACTCAATTCTTTGTTCTGGGAAATAATGCCCATTGTCTTAGATTCTGACCTTCTATGCTAATTTTTGAGATCAAGGAAATAAAAGGTTTACAATTCTGTATGCTAATCACACCTTATACAATCTTAGGAAGATCAATTATTGTGGAATTACCATTGATTTACTAAAAAAACCCCAGTCTATTGCAATATCATACTGTCCAAAAAGTATTAAAAAGTTGGCCACTGTATCACTACACTTTTAACTGCTGGCATGTTAGCCTTCATCACTGCAGGTACAAGCTATTGGCTGAGTGAATCAGTGACTGAATAATAACTTGTTTAATAATCTTTTGTCACTGTAGTATCTCATCTGGAGGGTTATCATAATAAAGACAGTAATTGTTTCTTCAGAGTAGCCATTAGAGAATTCTGTAACTGCTACCATTCTAATTAGAGCATTCAAGATTAATTTCATGAATAGTGTTCCCTAAGAGTTCAGTCACAGGAGACACTCATTTAGAAAGAAGTAAAGTTGTTGTCCATATTTATAAGGGCTGGTCCCCATTAGGTGGGATACTACACACACTTAATAAAGCAGAATACTATAGCAAGCAGAGATGAATAAGTACTGAACTCACTTTTCCAAGGTCATTGGTCTGCCTGGGAAATGAAGAATTTTTTCCTTAGCGTTGTCTACTGTCCAGTTCACTAAGATCTGCTGCATTTCAGATGTGCATCCTTTGAGGAAAATACTTCTTTATATTCTGAGACTGCAAGGACTGCAGGTGTACCTCTGGGAAAGAGCCAAGCATGAGAGTGGGTGACAGGCAACTTTTCCAGACGTAGCTGGTATAGGCTGATCAAAACCCTGCTTGCTTAATGTATTAAGACTGATTTGCACAGGCAATTTCCTGATTTTTCTCATGCAGCCCAAGTTTGATTGCAGGCAAAAAGATATAAATCAGCCTGTTTGAAAACAAAGCAAACCCTAAATTCATCAGATGTGGACAACTGTGAGATCGCAGGGAAAGAAGCAAATGGCATCATTTGTTCATTGTGAAAAGTTGGGACAGAGTAGCAGAAATGAGAGGACATGACTGTTTCATACTGCGTTAATTTCTGTGTGCTAACTTATTTCATCTACTACATTTACCATAACTATAAAATCACTGAGAGACACCAGATGGTGCTATTGTAAATGGTCTTGCTGGTTTTGATGACCTGCTGATATGGCAGTTTGCTTTTGGAGAAATGCTTATGGTCAGCTGCGATGCATTCATTTTTGGAAGCTGAATATACTCACCAACAATAGTCTGCTTTGTACTAATCAGTGACAGAACACTTCTTAACTGGAGCAATGGCCTAGGAGCCCAAATGAAATTCCTGACTACAGATTCCAATGAACTTAAGGGAAGCTGAGATCCATGTTTGGATCTGAAGCTTACTGAAAGAGACCTTTCTGCTTAGTCAGAAATATACCACCTGGTATGATTCAGGATAATGTAATATGTCCAGGAACCAAACTGAATTCCAAAAGCTGCAAAACTGGTTGCCTTCTATTGGTTGCTTTTGTTGTTTTAGGACTGTGAAGGCACTGTATAAAATATCATTTTAAAGTCAACATGCAAAGCATTTGAGCAACTTGTGACTGCACATATTATCTGGTGTGCTGCTGTCACACTGCAAATCATTTATACAATACAATATACAGACATACAATACAAATACAATAAATACTATTCACTGAGAAATAAATATTTTTATATCAGCTAACGTACAAGTTAAATACATAGTGATCCTCTTCAGAGTGATGGCAAATTGTGCCTTCTCATGCATGAAGGTGCATATTACTAATACATATCATATTACTACTCCCTGTATAGCACATTTAAAACAGCCTCATTCTTCTCGATAGCTCTCAATTTTCATTTTAAATGCAGAAGATATGCACACTAGTACTACTTTAAATTTTCTACATGTGCTGTGCTGATATGCTGTCAGGTCTCATTGCCTGAATATTAATCCCTCTTTTGATGTGTGAAATTTTACATTTCAATCAGAGGTTCTTATTTTTGCTTGCCAAACTCCTCTGTGACCAAAGTTCTCACAGTATTATCGTCTGCTTGTGACATGGTGTTGATTCTTACAGGTTTTGGTGGACCCATTAAACTCATACTTTACCTTGTTTCTTGCTTACTCTCCCACACCCCTGCAACCAGCTACAGTTCTAGCACATTCAGTGAGATAATTTATCAGCTGAAGAGGACACTGGCAAAAGTACCACACTGTACTTCTCTAGAATTGTTATCTTCTGATAGGTGAGCCATTTCAGCCAACTTATTGTCAACAGAAAAGGAAGAATCTCCATAGCATATATTTTTATTTCAACTTCTTCCTATTCTAGCAATGGAAATATCCTCTCTCTGGGAACTTTTTTTTTTTTTTAAACCATGAAATGAGCCGTAGGTTGGAAAAACCGTAAAATTTTAGAAGTACTGAAAAACAACACAATCATAGTGTTATATAACTTCTTTCCACTGTCTGATCTCAAAGGATGGCAGGAAATAGGAAATATAGTTGAAGATGATTCATCACATGCCCAAAACAGATGTTCTTCAATTTGAGACGTATCATCTCAGCCAGGCAAATAGAACTATGGTGGATGTCAGACGCAGTTACATTTGCCTGACAGATATGCCACGCTTTGGAATAACATTACTGCTAATGATAGCCCACTGTTGATGTGTAGTTCTTTGTTTTATTGTTGATGTAGAGCAGTCAGGTCTGCTTGGCGCATCCATTAGAACTAAAGCTTTGTGTGTGTGTGTGTGTGTGTGTGTGGTATTGCTGAATTGAATTATAATGCAAAACACAGCATCCTCACTTCATTTTTCAAACATTGCCTGTGCAGTCTCAAAAACAACAGTTAATAAAGCAAGTTACTCTCCTCCATAGAGTTAAAACACTGGATTTATTTCCCTTTAGGATAGCAACTTCCTGTGATTGACCTTTGAGCAGAGCTGAAGTTACATCCCCATGCAACAGGCCAGCCTTTGTGTGTAGCTACATCCCCATGTGATGGCTGGTGCCAATACTAATTGTACTAGGGCCAGCAGCCACTGTCATCTCTCAGAGCCGTAAAGATTTCTTGTTCAGGACACAAAATGATAAAAATGCCAATCTCCGCATGCTCCTTTACAAAATGCTAGTGTGGCTTTGCATATTTCCTCAACAGGATTTGATTTCTGCTCTAAAATAAAAACCCTTTAAGGTACCTATTTTCACAGCAAGCAACTGAGTAGATATAAAAGCCTGGATGCTGGACAGCTACATAGATGCTAGGATTCACCAAGACAGCTGGGAGTTTAAACACAAGATTGAAGATTTATATTGGAAAATGCTAAATAGGGGGGTTATGAGGATAAAAGACAGAGAACACTCATCCTTCTTCCTTGCTTGACAGGCAAAGTTCTCTCAACATCTTTTTTGCTGTTGGCTATTACATTCTCAGGCTGGCTTGAGTGAAAGCGCTGTAAGTAGACATAGTTCTCTACTCCTTATTGACTATGAGTTATAGACCAAAATTACAGCTTTGCCATTGCTTTCCATGTTAACAAATTCTGAAGGAGTGCACATAGCTGAAGTTAGGGAAGTGGCAAATTAGGAAATTTTGGCTTTATTTAGGATTATTTACCCTGCAAGGCAATATTAAAAGGTTTTTTTTGTAGTGGTTCTCTATACTTGCAAATCTTCCTGGGAGATGCCTTGAAAGAATTTCTAATGTTTGCTATGGGAAGTAAAAAGGTGGGAATGCAATTAAAAAAGAAACATGTTATTCCATTTTTTAAGAACTTATGTAGTTAAACGTCAAATGTTGAACATCGTCTGTCATCATTCAGTCATTTGCCATTGAATAAAATGCATATTTTACTGGCTAGAAAAACTGACGTTTACTGTGGATGAGCAGTATGTAGAATATAAAGGTGACTGACAGCCAGAGAAAATTAAAAGGACACATATATTGTCAAACTGCTTTCTTTAGCAACAGATAACTGCATTAAGAGTAGCCTAAAGGCATGGGTTGGCTTGTTTTGATTAGGCATAGCAATTTGCTATCTATCTTACATAGGGCTCTAATCACTTGTAACTGCAAATAGACTGATTTGCTAAACATACTGATGACAACAGCCAAAGTGAATGTTGAGGGACTGTCAGCTTCAAAATCAGCTGCTGGAAGTAGAGAAGTTACCGGTTGTAAGGTGCACCTTCTCTCTTGTGTGCAGACATACATGTGCCTTCCAGCTAATATGATGGATGAATTAAAGCAGAAAAAACTTGAATAGCATTGTGTTTCTCATGGGAGGACCTATATGTTCAGTTCTTCATAACATCTGACATGAAAATGCCTCAATGTTCTTGTAAACTTAAAAGTCTCATGAAAGACTTTAAATAGGGTTAAAACGAGGCTGAGGGGAAAAAATTAAATCCTTTTTTGTTTTTCTAACCATAAAAGGAACTTCAACACATCGAGGAATAAAATTTGAAAGCGGCTGCTTGACAGTTTAACATAAACAATTCCAGTGATGAAAGCACAATATGGGGATAATTATCTGTTCAAATAAATCTGCTTGATGCTAATGAGCATTTGAACAATCCATTAAGCAGCCAGGTTTTTTTCTGTGCAATTTTCTTTGGTAAGCAAAACTGACACATCCAAAACTTTCATTAAGTATACAATTTCCTCTCTGCATCTTCCCATCTTTTACAGAGATCCCTTTTCCAAGAAGGCACTGCATCTCCAGCAGAAACAACACAGAACTTATTCCCACATAACAGCTTGACACAGTGACAGTTGCTGGAGCTAAAAATCCGTTCAGAAATGACCCAGTCCTTCACACCAGTGTTGCTGTTTGCAGATGTAGTAGTGGGGGAGAGAGTGCAGAGCCCTTCTGTGGAGGTTTTATCCCACTGAATGCAGCAGTCCTCTAAGCAGGAATCTCACAGTCAATGGATCTCTGTCTCTTCCTTCATCCAGTCCTGCTCTACTCCGTTTTTGACTATTTTGCCCTCTTGGATGTGGTCAGTGAATTCTTCCTCAGCAGATGTCCTCAGCCACAATAGTAAAAGCTGGATTTGCCCTCCAATCCCAAAAGTACTGACCAGTTCAGCCACTGGCTGTGAAACATGAGGGTGAGAACTGAGAAGAAAATAATTTTTCATGGGAGTGTACGCCTAATATCTGTTATTAAAATACAGCAACCAAAAATTCCAGAATTCATAGGGTCAATCAGATTTAAATGGTGTCTCACTCCATATTGCAAATATTAGGCTATTTCATTCAGTTGTCCGTTTTCTGATAAATTGTCTTTGAAACCCTCAGTTTCACAACTTGTGGCAATAGCACTTGATTGCTCAGAAATTTCTTCCCAAAGTTCTTTTTTTTTCTCTTTTCTTGAAACAAAACAGAAATTTTAACTAAGCAAAGAGAGAGAAACAACAACGTATTATTTAAGTTGCATAGGGATATGATAGAAAGTGTGGCAAGAATTCATATAATATCCAAACTCCTTAATAAATTGCTATGAATATTAAGCATACAGTAATTAGGACTGGACAGCACATGATTTCTTAGCCAGGAGAGGGCTAAATTCACAGTTGTGCCTTACTAGCTTTAGTGTACGGCATTTCATCCTTACTCAGGGTAGGGATTTGCTTACCATATGCATACCATAGAGTATCACCTTGCTTAGCTGCAAAATTGTACACAGGCTGGGTTCCTGCATTGAAGTGCACAAGTTTTTCTGCAGTGTCTATACTGTCACCAGCTAATCCTTTGTAAGGCAAGTGTTCTCTTCTGGGTATAAAAGGAATTAGTTCTATTGTAAAGCAACGTTCAAAAATTATGTTAATGTCCTTATTTTGGAAGACCCCTTTTCTTATGCAAATCCAAGTGCTGTGGTGCTGAATGCTTGCTTTGGCCCTTGCTTGTTTCTAATATTGTATGTTATTCCACAAATAAACATGGCTGCAGTATCTGCTGTTGAATTAGGAGATGCTGGACTATTAATTAGTTGGTCCTCCTTTCTGGTCACCTGAGACTTTTTATGTAAGAACCTTTGGAAAATGTAATAGAAAAGTCAATTCCAAAATTACCAGTGCAATTAATACAATTTCCATGACCAGGAAAGGAAAGTAAAAACCCTAGCATGAGAGCATCTCATAACTAATCCTTTGGGACAGTAAGAGAATTTGTGAGGCTAAAGATCATAAAAGCAGCTATATACATATTGGAGGCCAAATGGAAGATGCATGGATTTTAGTGAATCAAGGATTGTAAAGGGGATGGTGTTAATGGGAATGTGATAAAACATCAAAATGGAAAGGGGTGGGGGGAAGCATGCTGTGTCTATTTTTATACGCAAGTGACAAAACAATGCCAGGGCTGTTGTGTTCTCCTCAAGAGCAGAAGGGTTATCGCTTTCTTCAGAGAGGCTGTTTGCCACAGCCCTAAATTTGCTGTTCTTATTTATTTTTCCAAATACTGTTCTAACTTAGAGGCAGTGTTCAGGCACTGATTCTAAGCATGCAGTAGCATAGTGGAGTGGCTCCCCTGACTTCGGTGAAGTTCTACCAGCAGACAGAATAAAAGGCAAGGAGAATTGAGCATGCAGTATTATTCTCAGTTTAAAAAATAGGCTGGTTGGTCATCTCTAGATGAAAAACTGTATTTTGTCTATCAGCACAGAAAGCTAAAGCTCGCCTTGGGTTCACATGTGGTCAGCCCCACTGCTGCATCCCTCTTATGAGATCAAGGGATCCAAGGTCCTTGCCTCAAGTGTGCTTGTGACTTTCTGTAAATGAACCAAACATTCAGGCAAACTTCACAAAGGCCAAGATTTTTTAAATTACTAATGGTTTAAAATGTCCCAATATGTGAATGGCTAGCTCAAGACATTAATAAAGACTTTTAGTTTGTGGCTAGAATGAGTCACAGGAAGTTTCTACACTCCTAAATGAAACTGTATTTTTTCAAGGTGTCCGATTTTGGAACTCAAGATCATTGCCCAGCATTAGCAGATGAAATCTGAAATAATCAACTGAAAACTGATGTTTTGGATGATATCTGAAAGGTGAAAACATTACATTATGTTGGACTTTTCCTTCATTTTCTTATTGTCTGCTCACATTTCTTCTCCATTATACATGTATTATAAAAAAAAGTTGGAATCATAGAAGTATTTCCCCTTTTCTCTACCATCATTATTTCAATTTGAGTTTTTACTGGAGTAGAAGACACTGTACAGCAAAGTATGAAAGTAGTTCTTTGGCCAGAGGGACTTTCTTGCATATCATATGAAATGTAGCTCATTTCATTTCTCTGTGCCATAGTTTTCCCGTCAGTAAAAAGGCCAGGATATTTCTTGTTTCCTTGTTAATGGGCAGCTATGAGGTTTGATTTAAGTTTCTAGAAGGCACGATGGGCATCTTATGATTGTACACACTTCTTACTTCACTAAATTGGATCACTAATATAAATATTCCTCTTAGGAAAATAGGCTTCTTAGGAAAACCCCAGACTTAACACATGTTTAGGCTTGTTAAATAACTTAGCACAGGTATTTTGGGGGCCATATTCCATGACTCCTACTGGTCTTGGGCAATATCTGTATTCACTGTGTTGTTCCATAGTATTTCCCTGTTCTTCACAGAACACTTATGTTATTTTTTGTTCCAAGATGCCTAATATGCTCAAAATTTCTTAGAAAAGAGTGCCTCCAGCATGCATGTATCTTTCTGAACAGTAATGAATTTTCTGACATACATCCTTCAAGTTAAGGGGTAATTTTAGTAATTGATAAACAGTACTTCGTTGAGTAGGTAAAAAAATTCTTTCCAGAATATTATTCAATTAACTCACATGTCCACTTCTGCTTATGTAGTAAATAAGCAGGGATATTTTATCTGAGTGAAAGTTTGTAACTACTGCCAGTATAAATCCATTTGTGTTCCAATACTTGTACACGCCCTTAAGCGGTCATATATTTAGACTGCATGGAGCCTTTTTTAAAACGTGCTCTTTCTGGGATCATCACAATTCAGCACTTCCCTGAATAGTATGTGACATCTTCCAAGTGAATTCAGATGAGATTATGGCAGTAAAATCACCCCTTTGATGCTCAAGAGGTGCAGATAGGAGTGTCAGCTCTGGCCTTGAAGCTGTAGAATGACGTTTGTGCAGTGCTGTTCCTGGCTGATGGACAGTGCTGAGAGGCTGGGTGTATGAGCACAGGCAGAATGGTAATCCATCCAGGGTACAACCTGGACATCTGACACTATTACCTACCTTTCTCCAGATTATCCCTTTTCTTGTTTCTGTGTTTCTGTAGGCAAAGTCATGGCTTCTTCTGATGTCTTCAGCCTTGCTGAAGAATTGAAGAGGCCACAAGACACTGGGTTCTGTGTAGTAAAAGGATAGCATGTGCCTCCTCATGTCCATACTTTCCCACCAGCCAGTAGTGTAACAAACACAGGGGTTTGTAACAAAATGGCAAGGGCTTGGATTTAGTCCCTCAGGTCACACTGGATAGGACTGACATATCTTACACGATTTCTGTACTATCAGCTTGGGATACAGGTAGAAGAATTCATGTGTGTCTATGTAGATGTTTTTTCACTCCATTTTGAAAGTTATTGTAGGACATAAATACATAGTCCTTGCAGAGGGGTGAATTTCACTGTGTACAGTTTTGGTTTTTATTAGCTATTGCAAAGGGATATGTTAAGAACCTTGAAACTACATCCAGCTTCATCTAATTCCCAAAGGGAGAAAGTTAAAAGCTCTTATAGCTCAGCAGATGAGGCTTTCTCCTCTTTCTGGTTAAGCCAGGACAGGGCTCTAGTGGTCTAATGTATATAGAATTGGATATAGATTTTTTAAAGATTGGATATAGATTTTTAAAAGAAGCCCAGAAGATTTAATTCTTGGCCATAAGGAACTATTTATTACAAAAGAGAGATGAAAACTTTTTAATTGAACTCTGAATTAATTTCAAAATTCATTTTTTTCCTTACATGAGAATTTTTTTTTTGTCTTTGCTTGTTTCACACTTACATTCAAGAAAACTGGCTTTCACGGAGACTCAGGCATTGAAATTGCCTATGCTGTAAGGATTTTTGGTTACATAGAAACCTCACTTGCTATAACAAATAATGAACGCTTATAATGGAAAAATACTTTAAAGCCATTTCTTTAAAAAGCTGATAAAAGCTTAATCACAACTTAAAAATCTGTTAAGGTAAGTTTTTCAGATCTGGATGTACATGCCATAAACAATTTTTCTCAATATCTTGCCCTGGAGATCTAATTTGCTATTATTAAACATAGTGAGATACGCTTGTTAAAAACAGAACTAAAAATAGCCTATCAGTATGCTATTGCACTGATATTTTTAGGTCTAAAAAGTATTTATTCCTCCTACCAATTTCTGCTTTGTATTATTTAATTCTCAGTGACAACTTCTTTTCATCTTTTGTGGCTTGATTCCAAAGAAATTCTATTTTGACAGATTTTGGGTGTTCTTTTCTCAATTGTTACAGCATGGAAAAAATTAAGTTCTGCTGTAAAAAATACAGTACATTTGTTGATCAGCTGTTCCTGATTTGTCAGGAAAAAAAATCCAAAGAACTGAGGCCAACTTTTTATTAGCAAGGTAGACATACTCCAAGCACAGTCTGTTTTTTATTGCCTTTTTATGGCAGAATAAATGACCAGGTGAGAGTCAATGTGATCATACTATTGTAAATCCCAGGTTTATGTGGACTGTGTTTGCATGGTTAAAAGCTAATAATAATAATAACTTGCTCATTGGCTTATTTAATGAGTACACTTGAGCCTAATCATTCCTGAGAAAGCCCATTTGAAGGGAAAGATTGTGGCTGTTGTGTAGGACCCTGAGCATTAACATACCAAACAAATTGTGAGTCCATCTAGTCTGATTTCCAGTAGCCAGCCAAACTCTGCTGATATGAGAAAGTGAAATTGCTCAACTCATTTACAACAGGACAGATTCAAACCTGTTGTCTGGCAATAGGCAAACTACAGGCATCACTGAATACTGGTCTCAGTGGGTATAGTTCTGTTCATTTCAGTAGCAAAAGACAGTAGTAAGAGATGTTGTGGTAATAAATGTCAGGTTTAGAAAGGTGTGTAAGGGTATTTAGTATTTTAGCCTGAATAAAACCTCTTCCCATTCACAGTCATTGAACAACTCAGGCCTGAAACATGTAGGTTTCTGTTGCCATCTTATCCTAGCTGATTTAACCTCAAATTTTATTTGTATTTACATTTTAATGCTTTCATACATATATCATTTGCATTTACAGCACACAAGCATTAGGGAATATAATGCTGAGAAAACAGAATAAATAATTAATACTTTTTATATTGCACTGTAGTATAGGGGGACCAGTAAATGGCCAAATCTGCACTGTGGTTGGGTAAGAACTGCTCAAATATGGTCGAAAAACTGTCCTTATTCTAGATGGTTTCAAGTTAAGGTAGAGTTTCAGATCGATAAAGATAAGACACGTTGGTCTCTTAATCTCTGAATCTAGCTGTGAGCATAGCCAATAACCCCAAAATTGGTGCTATTCCCTGTGATAGGCATTGCTTTGTGGTATTCCTGGTGCCACTGGGCTGTACAGAGTAAAGATAGCTTCCGACGGGATTTACTGTTGTCTCTTCCTTCCCTTGGGCTGCATTTGAGGTATCCATCTCATTGCAAAGAAGCTGGCTCAAAGCTAGTCCCTTTGAATCCTCAGTGCTTGTGAAGTATATTAAAAGTAGTGTGATTTACATGAATGCTGGAGGTAGAAGGCACAGGGAAGACAGGACAAGTGGTTATCCTGAGGGTGCTGGGTGACATTGAATCCTTTCTTGGTGTCCATGGAATTAATGGAAAGCTTTTTGAAAATGAGGGAGGAAATCATATGCTAGCATGTTCTTTTCATGAAGGAGAGCATTATAATAGCAAGTCATGATGCAGTCAAAGGCTGGGGAAAATCTTAGAAGAATTTGCTCTGAAGTGTTGACAGCTAAATGTAATAATAAAGGACTAGACTGAAATGCATCATAGCCTTCTGCCTCCCATTGCTGTTATGTGGGAGGTTGGAGCACTTTATGATTTGGTGGCTTGTATTCTACTCTTCATCTGATGACTGGGAAGACGAACCCTTTTTTTGCTATTGCCTTTGTCAAGCTGTCAGTGGATCTCACACCGGCTGCTAACAGGGACAGCTCACTAGAATGTCTTAGGTGCAGGGGTGAAGGTATTTCTCACATCTAGGGTTGTAGACCGACACTTAATTCCCCTTCTCCCAACCCCCAGAAGCTATAATCCTCATATTTTTTGATCATATGGCTCCTGAGAAGTTGTCAGTACTTCTGTCAGTCAGAGGAGGTCAAGGAGTATACATGAGGAGTAGAGAAGCACTGGTGATTCTACTACATGTGTCAAAGTCTTACTCTAGGGCCTGTAGTGAGTGAACAAGAAGACTTTTTTTTTTTTAAAAGTATTCATCCCTGGAGGGAGCTTTATCCCCTAGTCTAGGAGTCTGAGAACAAGAGAGAATTTAGTAGCTCCTGGCTCCTAATCTCAGGGTTGACACAGATTTGCAACATGACCTCAAGCAAATTATTTAAACTCTCAACACCAAATTCGCCTCTATTCCTGCTCTCTGCAACATCAGTGTCATTATACTGAGAACATAATTTGTTCTTAATTCCCTAGCATGTAATCCTAAGATCAGTGTTTGTCTTCCTCATAAGTATTTTACAAGGAAAGGTCCCTTTTCCGGTTTTGCTAGAAGTCTGTATTACAAAGTATAATTCGTGGACAAGTACTATGGACTAGGTCCATCCTAAGGCTTTGGCCTTCAGTATTTCTGGTGGGACCACAGCTGGAAATAGAGACATAATTATAGACTTATAGAGAAAGAGATTCTCTATGTCCTGTATGTCCTATATGTAAAGAAAAAGGCCTGCTGCCTTGACACAGGCATTCTGCTTTTCCTTGAATCTGTTGCTCTCATAGGCTTCTTCATTTTCCAGGCATCGGATGCCTTCTTGAATCTCTCATTCTCCTCGACAAGGGCAATTGTGACAGATCTCATCTCTGGCAGAGAGAGGAAGAGAGGAGGAACAAGGGAGAGGCAGTCTCCTTCTGGTGAGTTATAAGGCTGCTTTCTCTTCTTTGTTTTTAAGCATTTAATTCTGAAGGTGAAGGATCTTCCCCTGCGTTTGAGAGAGACATTTTTCATCTCCTGTTAGAAGTTCTATTGCTCTGTCAGAATGTTACAGCTCAACAGCCCCACAGCATAATGTAGGGGAACAAGCAGATCATGCTACAGCAACTGCAGGGTTAACTGTGATGCCCATGTTTTCAGGATGCCAGTTGCACCTGCTATCTTTAAGCATCTGGTGCTGCTGCCAATTGTGAGAAACTTACAGATCAAGAATAGTGGATATAGGCCACTTGCTCTAACACTTGCCCCTACAAGAACTTATGATGCTTTAAAAAATACAAGCTAAAAAAAAAAAAGCACATTTACATGCCTCCAATATCTAGGATATAAGTGCTTTAGGCCGTAATTGATTCTGGGAAAAAAAGGTGCGAGAAAGACATTTTTGTTTTATGAATGGATGCTCATAGATAAGTCATGGCTCAAGGGGTCACTGAAAGGTGAGGGTCAAGGGGACTGTTATCAGCTTGCACTTAAGCAACTTGAAACACTCAGGACAGTGCAATGTCCTAGTGCACAGAGGAGAAACAAATGATGGACAGCAATATATTTATTGAATTTCTCTTCAAATTAAAAGGAGGAGATATAACTGGAGACTCTGGGTTGAATGGTCTATGTTAATATATCTGCCATTGTAGGTTGATAAACCATTACGGTTTGTGCTGCACTAGCATCTCTCCAGAGATTATGGCATACCTCAAGAGGGAAATACTAATAGCACAGAGAAACACAAGCTAGAGTATGGACCAGCAGCCTACATGGCAATAAGCAGTAATCTAAAGTGGACCACTCTGGGTTCCTAGTGTACCCAGTCAAGAAAGTTCTAGCTTGGAACTGAAACGTGGTCCAAGGTCCATATTGAATATCTCTTACCTGAAAGTCCACGTTTGCTGTAAGAAGAAGCTCTTGCTTTCTGCTAAGCAGAGTATGTGTGAACTGTCATGTCATTCTTGTGGAGCTGCTGTGTTCAGTAAGGCAATCTCTTTCAATAGGCAAGGCTATGAAATTGAGGGCAAGCCTTATGGGAAGCGGTATGGAGACTTATCTTGCTAACTACTTGGTGCCTGCCAGTGGCTACGCCACCTGCAAGACATCTGGCACAACAGAGCAACATGCCTCCATACAGCCAGTTTGAATACGTGTGGGTCCTGGCCATGAAGATCTTGAAATGCGGTCTCAAAGAGATTAGCTTGAACACAGTGCTATGAGCAGTGAATACTTGAAAACTCTTTCAAATGGCCCCAATGTATTTTAAATTAAGCTTTCTGAAACTGGATCATCCACAATCAGCAAGTTACTCCAAAAAAATTTTAGCCCCACTGAATAGAAGTATGCACATAAAAGCTGGGAAAGACATGGCTAGATCTGACTTTCTAAATGTCAGTGCTGTGTTCAGGATACTAGACCTGTTCAACTAAGCATCAAAACATTAACATTGCTGGTTTTGTCATTATATTTAAATGGATTTTGATCAGTTTCTTGGGAAATGCTTGGGTTAAATGAACGTGCAGGGTCTAGCATATGACTGATGCTTGAGACTTGTGGGAGCAACAATTTCCAATATGTGGTTGTCTGGCTTGAGTGCTGCATGCAAGGACACCTGTGCATTAAGACTTTACACAATCATTCTTTTGTGTCTAACCAGGCTTGAATGTTCAAAAAATAGTCAAGATCAGTTATCCTGAACCACGGTGAATGGGGATTCTCCTTGGGGTTTTGTTCAAAGTAGTGAGATCAAAACACTGGAGTGGTTAAATGGGAGGTTGTTATGCTGATGACTTTTGCTAAGTCATTTCTTGTTCTGTATAAATTGACAATACTTGAGAAATTCTGTTTGGACTCTGGTTGCATTTCTAAAGTACCTCCTAAAAACCCTGAAGAAGCTCAGGCTTTCTTTTTTTATGCTTTTCCCAGAAGAAAAATGACAATACCTGCAGCCTGTTTTTTTTCCAAGAAGTATCTTTTTCTCTCACTCTTTCATTGCATGCTGCTGTTTAAGTCTCCACGGTTCTCTTGTGGAGGACTTTAGGACTAACACTTGCTCCTACTCTTAGGCAAATATGAGTTTTCCCAGCTGAAATATTTTAATAATGTTACAAAGTCATGGATTTTTTAATAGTATATTCACTTGCAGGCCAAGTGGCTTAAAAAAAATGGGTAATACCAGAGCCTCTTACTGTTCAGGAGGAATTTTTTTTTGCTCTCCTAGTTCTAGTAGCCTTGAAGATGATATTTTTGATCCTTGTTATCCCCTATAATTATCTTCTCTTTTTCTAGTTCATTGAAAGAAGATTTAGCCCATGCACTTTTTTTCCTCAGAATATCTTTGAAAGAATACCAGTAGAGATTCTCCTTTTTTTTTTCAACACTTCTGATTGTAGCCTACTTCCAACTAATTTGTTTGCAGTATCAAATCTGTTGATATGATGTCTTGTTGTACTTTAAAATCTTTTACTGGTACAAATGGGAACACTGATCATGACAGGGTCTCTTGGCTTTGTTTAGGAACATTTGTGCTGCAGCTGCAGTGGCCTGGGTCCATTTCATTCTTCCGTTTGTTCTAGCTGAAAGTTGTTCAGCATACTAGACTCCTTTGGAGCACAACGAACTCTGAGTTGAGTGACCACAGAGCTGGCAGAGCGATCATACTTGACAGCCTTCTCAATCAGTGCAAATCATTCAACAGTGACTGGAATTTGCTTTTCTTTGTCATATACATGCTGAGTTCAATAAGCTTCAAAACCACACATTTTGCTGCCAAAGAAGTGATCCATCCTCTCTCCAAAAGGATCTTATTTAATGTACATAGAAGCTTGAAAGGAGAGGGATGAGCTCATATAGATGAGGAGCAGATTCTTAATTACTCCAGGGATGGATACTGAACAGCAGGTTAGCTGTAGGAAGACAAAGCAAAGTTACCAGAGAGATTGTTTCACCCTGCGCTCAGTATATATCAGTTATTTGTACTAAGGTAAGCACTGACTGATTAAAGACCAAAATGTTAGATGGTTACCCATCCAAAAACTAGGATTGATCCATAATACTAGTGTTACAGCTAGAACTGGTCAACAATCTTAGGACATAACTTTTTCAGTGTACAGTCACATTACGTTTGATTGACACAATTTATGAATTGATGCTGAGTTTGTCAAATTGCCTCAGCTAAAAGATTCAAGTCAAATAATTTTAATCTTGGAACTTTGGATACAAAACAGATTTATATATTTCCCCACATTTCAAAACAGCCTTTTTTTTCCAGATGCATCTGAATATTTTAGAACTGATTAATGCCTTACTAGGACATATTCTAATGGGGAGGGTGATGAATTTTTGCAGTAAATCTGTTTAGGCAGGGAAATAAAAAAACCAAACCAAACCAAACCAAGCTATCACACATCTTGGCTTACTGAGTTTTAAAGACATGTAGGTGGAGCTCACTCTACATCTAGCAGGAGCTGAGGGTTTGAAATACCTCTATAAAATCTTTCCCAGAATTCCCAAATACTACTGTATATAACATAGTAAGTCTAAGAGAAAGCCCCTGTTTGAGATGCTTTCAGTCTAAATGGACAAGGTAAACAATAAAATGGAGACACTGAGAAGAAGATGTGATTTATGGACAACAGGAGAGGAATGACAGAAAAGAGCAAAGAGCAAACAGAAAACTAATTTAGTTGAATCACATAGCATGCTATAGATATTTCTGAAATGCATTGTAGAGGAGGAGGTGCAGCCCTTTATGTCCCCTCTCTGCCACCTATGAAAAAACATATGGTTGTGAATGGTACTCCTGGCTCCTTAGAACAGGTAAAAAATGTGGAAAGGTCATAAGAAAATATGTGGAAAGTAAAAGACTTTCTCTTTTGAAAGATATTGAGCAACTGAGGACTAAACCTGGAATTTTCTCTCATGTTGTTTTATGATGGGAGCAAGGTGTAAATTCAAGCTTACCTACCATGTACTTGCTGTACCCGCTCCCCTATTTTTAGCCTTTTAAACCTAAATTTTAACAACTTGGTAGGTCAGGTGCTTCCAGGTGCCTCTACTGTAACAATAAATTCAACCTCAGGTGAAAGCAATCAGGACAAATATTGAATGAAATAACCATAGATTCATAGGATCATAGAATCCTTTAGGTTGGAAAAGACCTTTAAGATCGTCAAGTCCAACCGTTAACCTAACACTGCTATTCCATCACTAAACCTATGAAGAATTGTCTGTTATCATAATCAACAAACGGCAAAAATGTTCCTTTGCTGTTCATGTGGGGATTTTTTTTGTTGTTGTTGCTGCTGTTACAGCCTGTAAGAGAAATCATCTTTAGTTTTCCAAGTATCACATCAGATACCTGAAGGTCCCATAACTCTTTCCAGCTAAGTGAGCATTGACTACAACTTCCCTTTAACAGGGATTTCATGGTGACTCCTATTTTAGACATGGATTGGAGGGAAGAAGTTGTAAGGGGTCTTAGCCCCATGTGGTATCTCTAGCCAGTACAGGCTTTCAATATGGCTGTATAACCACTTGCCCCTCCTTCAAAAACAATCAGATCTATGTCACCCAATGCCTTTTGCAGTGGAGAACGTGCTGACGCAAGGAGTATAAGGCATTTGCTCAAGCTCACATGGCTGGAAGCACATCCTGAGGTTCTGGCTCTCCTTGCAGAATCAGTGCAATGCACTGCTCTTTTGAAATCTGGGCAGAGCCATGAGCAGTATTGAGGTGCCCCATACACGCCAGCCACAGGAGAATGGAAACTTTTCCAATCCTTTTTCACTGAAAGGAGAGGTTATTACAACTCAGGGGTATTTAAGGAGTACAGGGACAGGTAAGAGAGGAGGAGGGCAAAGGGAGAGAGGATATCTTGGATATCTTGGAATACTTTTCTTCTTCAGATATTTTTAAAAAGGGAGAAAAAAAGAAGATTGACTCAACTAAGTTTAGCGAAGTGGCACACTGCTCCTGCAATAGCCAGGTTCTCTATTTCAGTGCTTACACTGGTAGATCAGGAAAAGAATAATTACCTCTACATGTTGACATCTCTTGATCTGCCAAGCAGGAAACAGAATCCTTAGAGCATTTATGCCCAAGGGAAGATATGAATAAAAAAACAACTGTAACTGCCTCTGCTTCCTTTTGCATTTTGTTTCAGACTCCTTGCTGCACCAGCAAGTGTCACTATGGTCTTTGCTATATAGCAGCAGAGACGAGAATGTGAGTTTTGGAGCAGGAAAGGAAAAAAACCCCACCTAATCATGATTATGAGTGCGGTTTTGCCACACCTCTACCTGGAGTCAGTAACCCTGAGTTAAATCTCCATGTGTTTTCACTGGCAAGGTGATCTGAAATTATTTGTTAAATCTTTCAATCTGGAGACATTTTAATAGTAGGATCATGTGACAATACCTAATTGTTTTTCTTTCTTTCATTGTTGAGGGGATAATTGCTGCTTGTAATAATCATGGTTTCATTTTCAAGATAGTCTATTTGCTAAACCAAATTTTCAAGTTCAGCTTGTCAGATTTTCATATTTGGGAGTGGAAGTTTATTGGGGTATATTGCTAGTTCTCTACATAAGAATTAGAAAATGAGATATTGATTAATTTAGAAAGGAGTGAAATCAAATCTGTGACTAATTTTATTTCTCCTCTGCTCTTTCAATGTTGTTGAATATTTTGGCACCATTTTCAATAAATTTGATGTTAGATGGGGAAGTGTGAAAATGGAAATGCAGTGGGGAAATGGAAAACCACCAACATTCCTGTTACTGAAACAAAACTAAATTATTATGACAAATATTATCATGAATATGGAAAGGAAGCAAGATTGTGCTTTCTTCTCCAACTGCCTAGCTGCAATTTCATGTTCCATAAAATGGAAATTCAGCAGCATGCCTGTGACATTGAAATGTTATGCGCTGAAACCAATTTTGTCTTCAGGAGACATACAGCTCATTAGAAATATTAAAATACATTTCTCACTTCCCTACCTAAGTTTTTATTTTTAACCCTTTGTGCCTAGCTTGTTTAGGTCATCACAAGACCCTAGAAATTACAGCTAAAATGTCTATTCATTCCTATATGTACAGGATTGATGCTTTAGGTGAAACTCCTTATGGTTTCTCACTGAGTGAGAATTCCACAATTTATTTCTTAGTCATATGCCCTGCACTTTTTTCTAAATCTTCTCAAGTGCTGTATGAGGTTTGTAAGGGTAGGTGCAAAGGAAGGAAGGGATGTCAGCCGGGGTAAGACAGTACACAGTGGCTTTGGAAGAGGAATGAATAGCTCAGAGCAGTCATTCACTCCCCAGTGAAGTTTTGGATGTAGAAATTATGAAACTGAACTCCCTCCCACATTTGGAATTTCCATAGCATTTTCTTTTTCAAGAGAAGTCTGACCTGGGTATAAGGTTTGGCTTTCAGACGTTTGCATTTCAAGGAAATAGAAAATAGAAATGGAAATACACGAATGCATCCATTTCTCCTTTTAATTCATTCTTGCTTGCTATAGCCATGAGCTGATGCAGTCTTGCCTTTGCTAAGTAGACTACAGAGTAACACTGACAACAGGAAGAATGACTAACTTCAGAGAGGAGAATTAGAATTGTTTGACCTTTCATAGTCTCTTTTCATCAGCTATACAGAAAAGAATATCATACCTCAAAGCTCTTGTTCCCTCAGGTTTCTTTCAGTTTAATAACATTCCTTCATGGATGTAATAAAAGTCTCTCTTTTTGTGAGCTCATTTTTCTCCCTTTATTTCTACTTGCCATTCTTGACTTCGGAGATCATGGTCAGGACAACTAATAAAATCTCAGAGTATTCTGGAGGAGGCAGTATTTTTGTCGTAGCCACAAAGTTTTCCATTTCCATTGCATTCATAATAATGTGTCTCATAAGACATCTGATCTGATTTTATAGATTCAGAAGTTCAGTTAGTTAGGTAGCTTTGGAGAAACATCTGGAGTAATCCTCTGTATTTCCAAACCCTGCTCATTAGTACCCTAAACTTACAAATTTTGCTAAGCCATGGAGTGATGTTTCTCCTGCCAATGAAATACCAAATGGTAAATATTGGCATTAATTTCTCCTGCAGAAAAGTGTTTTGTTGTGGCACTTTCTGCTTGCTATGTAGCTTGTTATTATCCATCAGTCAATGTGCCACCAAAAACTACACATTTTGAAGTCATGAAGAACATTACTAATAACTTATTTGATTTTAAACAGTTTCCTCTTAGAGATAGAAAAGTATAGCACTGTCAGCTGGAGCAGAATAAGGCAAAGGAAGTTTACTACATGTTTCAGGAAAGTTCCTGCACCTTTTGTAGATGGCAGCTGTCATTCTTAAAGAAGTGTGACAAAAATATGGACTCCCTGAACTGTGAGCACTGTGAGAAAACTCTTGATTTTTCTTTTCAGGAGTGTTTACTGGTTCAAAACAGGAATTAGAGACAGGAATAATTATGTTCTCCAATGATTTGTGAAGGTAACTGATCTTCAATTAAAAAAAAGCTGTCTGTGATATAATTATGTTGTCTCTATACTTCAGCAATATTTGCAAAATAAAGAATAAAAGAGTCAGCTGTTTTGGAAATCAAGCCCCAGATCAGATTTTGGGATTCTGGACATGGAAATTGCATTTCTTAAGCCAAGGCAATAGTTTGTTATATGTCCTCCACATTGACAGTGACTTCTTAGGGAGGTTCTTATTATGTATGCGCGTGTATGTGTGTATATATATATATACACTTGTTAGTTCATAACTTTTTTCCTTTATTTCAAATGTGCGTAATTCTCCCTGCTCATGAAGAAAATCAAGGCTGTTCTTTAATACCTGCTTTGTGACAGAGAGATATAGAGATAGACTTAAGGGAAAATTCAAAGATGACATATGAAATATTCTTTTACATGGTGGAGGAGTTAACCTGATATAAAATTTTCTTTCTGCCCTTTTTATAAGCTTGCCTCCCTTGTGATAGAATGGATTGTTGTTGTAAAAAGCTGTTCATGTATAACAAGCATAAAAAAGCATGAATTGATTGACTTTATGGTCAGTTTATAGAATTCATTTACTTGGGGGTCATCAAATTTTGTCTACTTTTCCTATTAGGGAAAAAATTTGGTAAAATTAAAAATGTTAACAGAAACAATCTCAATACATACACATTTTTTTAGTCTTCCTCCCCTCACATTTGCTCACTGCCCCCCCCAACTTTGCATGCTTCATTACTATTTATGCTCAGGCTTTGAAAGAGAGGAGATAAAATGATCAGGCTCTGTCTAGCCCCTGAAATTGCAGTGATTTTGACCTGGTTTCTTTCAGAGAAATTCTAAATTGATATGAGCTAAGCTGAAGAACCTGACCTTTTGGACTTTTGTAACTAAATGTGTTTAAAAACCCAACTCAGGCTACACTGGCACTTTTCTTTTCCCTCAGAAACAAGACACAATGTCTTGTACTTCTAGGTATAGCGTGACTTCTGGATCACATACCTTATATGACTACCCTGTTCCCAATATGGCATGTTTTTCTGTGTTAAAGGCTTGCTGTCCATGGCAGGTTGCAGGTCAAAGGAGAACCAGAGTGTTGCTGATTTTCTTACCATCATATTTTCATAATGTATGGCATATGACCTTTAAAAAGCTGCAGAAAATGAAGCAATGTTCATCAACTATCCTGTGCTCATTGTACGGCCTGGGTAACTGCTTAGTGAGTTATCCCGCCACTTCTAGGACCCCAAGGCTCCTTGCCAGCTGTGATGGGTGCAAACTATATATTTCCCATCACACCACACTCACATGGTGAAGTCTTAAGGTAACGAAGGCAAAGAGAGAGAAGGGAGAGTAGTGATCTTTTCTCTTTGCGAAATAACTCTCAGATTGGCTCAAAAATTATGGTTAGCTGGCAAGGAAAAACTTGAACATGCTGTCTGCCAGATATGTCCAGCTGTATGCGTGCCACCTGCTGATCCATGTGCCATACAGGCAGGCTGCCATTTACATTGCCGATACTTTGTTGAGATGCATAATAGGGTATAGCAGCCAGCCACAAAGTTAGGAAACTTCTCTCTCCTCTAGTCATAGACTTTCCTTTACTGGTTGACTTTTTTGCTTTGTTTGTGGTCTTTTGTTCCTTGCTTTTCAGAACCCTCACTTTACAGCACCAAGAGGCAGCTATTTATGGGACTAATTGGAAGTCTTTAGATGTTTCAGAGCATACCAGAATAGCTTCCTAAAATCTTGCTTCATGTATCTGGAGGACGGGGACAGTTTTGACACATCTGTCTTACACACATTCATCATAGGCTAGCATACAAAAGGCACCAGCATTCAAAAAATCAAAGATGTTAGCACAGCTGACACTTCCCTTGACTCACATAGTAAGCAAATGCTGTTCAACAGGCAGAACATGTGATAACTAACCAAATCTCACAGGGGCCTGGAGTGCTTAAATTCTTATTACTGGTAAACTGTGGTGATAAAGAAACATTGTACTAAAATTAAAGAAGTATTTTTAAGAAATACAAGCATTATAGTATGTCCTCCAGAGTGTAATAGCAAATGTGGTTTCATAGCTGGAACCCTTTTTACTTACAAATTGATACTTCATAAGATGTTTTAATCATTTTTCATACATAAAGCAATATTATGCCATTTGGTTCTTAGAAATCTCTGTAATAAACACACTAGCAGCTCATTAAGTCTCACTAAAAACTTCTGTATTAGATAAGAGTTATTTCATATTTTAAATAGATAAATGGGCACAGCATACCTAAGTGACTTTCATAAGATAATCCATCATGTCAGCTGCTTCCATGGCAAGTAAGCACAGTAGCAAGTCCTCTTTTTGCAAAAAAGAGGACGCTGATAGATTTTCATAACAGTAACACATTTCTTTTTTTTTAACCCCAAGCCCAAGGAGCGTAGAGTAAATCTACTGTTTAACTGTGTTTGTTCCTTTTGACTAATGCTCAGAGGGCTATGTCACATACCATAAATTACTGGAAGAAGAAATCTCCACCAAGGTAACAGGTGCCAAATAAAATACATTAGTCAATAAAAAAACTATTAGAAAGCAAGTCCTTTTAATGTGATTTACAGTAGGCTGAAGTTACAAAACATCAAATGGAAGGAAAAAAAATTACACCATGAGTGGTAAAGAGGACCACTATTTTTATGTACTATACTGGCAAATGAAGGAAAAACTATAAGTAGGAATTGGCCATGGCCTGTTAGCATTGATTCCCAGAGGAAATAGTCTTGCATTTCAAAGGGTAAACACCAATGAGGCAGGGAGACTTATTTATTGTAGTCAAAGGCTCAAGTATAGAAGCCATTCTCTCAGCACCTTACTCTGCTTTCCACTGCACTTTCATCAGAAGGATTTTCTGGGGAGTAAGTTATTGTCTGATGTATATAAGAACATGGGGCGTAAGGAGAGGAGGTGTGATCAATTAATAACAATTCTCAACAGGAAGAATTAACAATGCCTAACAGATGACTGCTGTTTAGAAGTTGCTACTTTTATTGAGGGAGCTAAACTGGATACAGTGTGGTCGCTTGCTGGAGCACAAGACCACCACTAAGAAAATAGGAGTTCTGTTTGCACACAGGCTGATGGGCGACTGTGATAATGCCATAGTGCCTCAGTTTTTCCACCTGAAGAATGGGAAGTGTTAGTAATCCCCTTTGTAAAGTGAGAGTCAATGAAGAAAGTTATATAATGGGTAGGTATCTTTAAAGAAGGGAAACATAATTATTATTTTCAGGATCTGTAATAAATCCAAACACAAAATGCTAATGTTGACAAAGGAGATTGCTGCTGCTATGAAACAAAGGCCATTTGCACAATAGCTTAGAAGCAGGAAATCTCCTGGACGTGATGCTGATAAAGCATGTGCATAAGTAGCACGTTAGTTTAGCTTCTGGTCTGTGGCAGATCTTAGTCCCTTCATAAATTCACACTCACAAAAAAAAAAAAAAAAAAAAAAAAAAAGAAGGCTGGTTTGAAAAAATTTATCTAAACTATGTTATGTGGTTATGTGTGGAGGCTGGAGGGTGGCAGCAGAAAAGGAGGGCAAAAACCTTGTTAGATTTAAACAGCCCACTTTGTACTCTGGGAATGTCAAGTGTCTTGCAATTTGAATTAGTGCCATGCTTACTTGAGTAAGAAGATAGCACGGTTTGCTGCAAAGGAAGGCAGCACAAAATAAGTAATCTATATACTGAGCTGCTTTTCTCATTTACATGTTATGTCATTTTATAATGTGGCAAAATACTGCTAGAGCTACACCTTTTTAATTAAGTGATTACTTTACACACATCTGCATTACAGCATCCATATTACATTACATGGCTGATACCCTGATGGCTTGAATGTATATTAAAATATTTTAGTGCTAGATTGGTGTTAGTTTGTTAGAAGCTTGGAGATAAAATTGTTCTCATGCATGTTTCTCTTAAAATCTGCTAAACCTAATCAGTTTCTTCTTGAGAAGAGCTGTCAACTGGCACTACAAAAAAGAAGAAGAAAAAAAGATATTTCTTATTGAAATATATGGATAACAGAACAATATTTCATCTGTGATTTTATGTTTTCTCTCCTGGCTGTTGCCTTAGCTGAGTTTCACACTGCTCTTCATGAGTCAGTAGGACTTGGAACAGTAGAAGAAACACAGATACAGTTGTGTCAACTGCTGAGCAGAGAGGATGCTGTAAGAACTGAAGTCTGCTGCCAATCTAAAGTTAAACGGTTCTAGGATGGCAGAGTGCTAGCTCCTCCGGTCCAGGTGGGATTGCCTGCATGGGATGGAGGAGGAACTCCCACCTGAGCTGAGTGTGGTAATGCAGGTCCTGGAAACCAGAGTCACAGTGGCAGATGGCAGGTTTTTTAGAGGCACTTACTAATAGCTGATACTGTGGAGCTGCATGCATCACAGCCTTCATCAAGAGAAATTCAGGACAGCAATTGTGTCTATTAGAGTTCCAGTCTTTCTTTATAGGATGAAGTAGTGGAGGAAGGAGAGGAAGAAGAAAGTAGAGAGCAAAGGAGTCTGGGGATAAAGTACAGAATGGGGAAGATGTGGTAATCAGTGACCAACACTGCAATTCTGCCTCGATACCTTCGTCTGCTTAATGGCTGGTTCTGCATGACTGTGGACCTTCCTTGGGAGATACTGAGAGTTCTTAGGTCTTACTGGAGGTATTAAAGTCTGTCCCAGAAAGCCATTTGCTTCATTCCCAGATCAGGGACTCCAGACATTGAGGTATTAAAAATGTCCCTTCTTAACATCAATATCATCTTATTACAATATCATTGATAAATTCCCTTGGCATTCTTACATAGAGCAGAAGTTCTTCAGAAGTTTCAAGTACTCTCTAAGCAACCTCCCTTTTCTCCAGAAAGGATCTTGTGCATGCCTTGCAGTATTTGACTTATTTCAGCCTGTAAATCTTTGACATTTTTACTGCTAAGGTACAGAAATATAAATTATGGTAAAAAGAAATAATTTCCCTTTCCTTAAATGTCACTACCTTCCACAGCCTATGTCTGTTTGCCAAGGGACTGAGCACTATTCTTGATAGCATTAGGGATGTTTTTAAAATACCAGGTTGAACTGTCTGTATCAGTTCTTGTGTCCCTTCTTTCATACGGAAGGAAATCTCCTTGTCTATGTGTAGAATAAGAGGGTATTATAAGCCACTCACCAGTCTCAAGATACTTGCCTTTGTCATAAGAACTTAAAGTTGCCATCACAATTTAAAGTGGACAGCATATGTTGGTTTGGTTTTTTTCATATTTAGGCTACTTCTGTAATATGAGAAACAAATCCCAGAATAACAGTCTAGTTACTGAACAGACTTGGAGGGTGGGATGAGAGTGATTTTACCACAATCTCTCTGATTAATGTCACATAAGTAAAGCTAAAACATTCATGTCCCCTGTATTAGACTTATGCTCTTGAGCTTCTAGTCATGCTGGTGTCACAACTGTGTATGTTTTGACTAGCAATTTCATCCTGGCTCTGAGAGTTAAAATTGTGGTGGGTCCAGCGAAAGGTGCAGATTTAGTGAAACCTCTGTTCACAAAATTCTGTCATGCTCTAATAACAATGCTAGAGGGTATTATTTGCTGCATGGAATCTTTGACTCTTATGAATATGAACTTATCCGTTCTGAAAATGCATTAATGGATCTTACCTCGCCAAAAGAAAAGCCAGATCTCCTCTGTGACTGCTAGTGAAATTTGCAGACTGCATTGTCATGTAAAAAGAGACTGGAGTGAGTGAAAGAGAGTGAGACCTGGCAACTGGTCGTCCTATCATCCCCAAGAGTAGCAAGGTGCAGGAAGTTCACTCATTAACTTCAAGAGAAGTATCAAAAGTATGTGGAAGACAGGTTATTGAAATGGAAGAGGCTGTACCCATTAGGATGTTTTTGCTCTGAAACTAAATGATGAATTTAAAAGTCTGACAAGCAAAGTGAGTATAATATCTGAAATATCTTTAGACCAAAAGTGTCTTGGGAAAGCAATTTTGAAAAGTGGAATAATCTGTCTCCTAGAAAGTTCAGTTAAAGTCATAACATTTAGCATCATGAACTACTTATTCCCTATAGTTCAAATTTCATCTATTGCACCAATTTGCAAAGTTGTGTCTCTGGATACAGTGGGAAAACAATATGCAAAAAATGATTGTGAGGGAAGCTTGAGATTATGTTAAAATAACATTTAAATGGAGTGAAAGAGATTGTTGCCAGATGATTTTTCTAGCTGGTCACAAATCCCAGTAGAGGAGGCAGAACTGAATACCAAAGTACCATTTAATTTCACAGAAGCATTTGCTTCAACTTGCTTCAACTTTTCTTGATGATTTCTTAGGGCTGTACACATTTCCTGATCCCAAAGGAGCAGAATTAGTTTTGTGGATAAATCTGCTAACCTAATTTGAGAAATGGGAATTTCATACCTACCTCTTGTTCAAATTCAGTTTTCTTGCCCTGAGAAGACAACGCAGAATTGACTTCTGTAATAATAGGTAGAATCACAGGAGATTAGGAGATGACAACACTGTAGATTTAGGTGTGACAGGCCCTTTTCCAGAACTGCTTTAAACCCAAGACAAAATGTTTTATCTTCTTGGTATTTTTTCATGTGTCTAAACAAGGCTAATAAACAGGACAGCGAGTCAACAGGCAGAGTCGCCTGTGTATCTCCAGCTGGGAAGGACCTTTTGGGAAAACCAGAAGGGCCATAGCAGGGATTCAAAAATGAAGAGAGTGAGTCTGGATGTCTGTAATTCATTTGGCTGCCCAAGGTGCAAAGTCACCGTGAATACGACTCAGTAATTCAGAAGAAAAGTCAGGATGAAGCACAGGAATGTGGGGAGTACTGAGGAAGTAATAAGATAAGGAATAAAATTAAGTCATGTGGCAGGGCAATTGCTTTGATTTTACCATCGATGGAATAAAGAATTTATTTCTGGTAAATCCAATACATTGCACAAAGCATGGACTGTAAAACTTGCTCTCAAACAGCTAATTGATGTGAAAATTACACCTGGATTTTGTCAAGCATTACTGCCTTGGTTTTGGTATATGGATAATAATTTTCATGTACCTGAAGAAGCAAATGAAAGGACATTTGGGCAACTAAAGAATAGTAAAACAATGGGACTATCAGGACAATTCGGAGTTCAGTCTGGCTCTTCTCAAAAGCACTGGGAAGACTGTGGGCCAGATCTTCATCTGCTTGAAAATGAATCAAAGAGGTTATGCAAGCTGATTGTCAGCAAAGCATCTAACTTGCCTTTCATTGCTTATCTGACCTGGAGCCACAACGTGATTGTATAAAAACACGTGTGACAAAGTACAATATTTGCAAATATCTCTTGGGAGTTCTGTGTTGGTAAGTTGGGGGATTTATTGACTGCTGCTATAAAGAAAACCCAGCAAACACCCTCACCTCCAACTTTGATATACTCCTTTCATCTTCAGATAGAAGAAACTGTGATATAGCAAGTGTTTATACACTGCTGGCATTTGCCATTAGAAATGATAGAAGAAGGACTGAAATATATTGTGGTATCTTATTGGTGCTGCTGCCAGTGTTTGGCCAGATGAGAAATTGTGTAGCAGCTCTGCTTGACAAGGAGGAATCAAATTCTCTTGGACTATTACTGTCAGAGGGTGTCCAGTCTAAGCATTCCCATCCATTTTGTTCTGTGCTGCATTAGCTCTTACATTTCTGCTCTGTGTCATACCAGTCTGCTCCTTATTCTTGGGTCTTACACTCTAAAAAGTAGTCTTTATGAGGTCTTACACTGTATAAATAGGCTGGTTACCTCAGTCTTACTGCCAAGTCTGGCAAAAAACTAGTAGATGTCATTGCCAATAGTACAACATTAGGTAGTTTACACCTGAGGATAAAGCAGGATCCCAGAAAGTATGAAGGTGCAACTGGTATGTGATGCATTTAGCAATAATCCAAATGACATGCTGATGTACAGATGCAAGATAGAACTGGAAGGAAATAGAACTCCACGGCAAAAATTGGTCTTTAACTGTCCTGTGTTATGCTATGAAAAATCCAGCCTTGCAGCCAAATTGGATACAATTCAAAGATAGTTTAAATGAGCCAGCTCTCTGTTGGTGCTGGCTGAGAAAACTATTGAAGTATTATCTGTATTGGCAGTAAAGCAAGAACAAAAAAGAAAAAAGATTGCATTTGCAAGCTGTGATAGCCTTAGTGGTCCATGACAACATTGCCTTATGGCAAAAACCCATAGAAAACACAATGAAATAGTATAACCTTAGAATTATTAACTTTAAAAATAAAGGAAGATCCTTTTGAGTATGCCAAAGTACATTTTTCTGAGGGAATTGAAGGGATCAATATTGTTCCTTTGAAAACCTTTTTTGCTGCACAGGGAAGAAAAATTAATGGTTTTGAATTCACCATGGCTGTAGTTGAAGGTAGGTTGGATCTTCCAGCTGCATTCTCGATTGTGGAACAGCAAAAATGGTTATAAGTAAGCTATTACTGTACTAGAGGTACATAACTGGAATGACTGGGACATTTTGGAGCTGTAGACAGTGCAAGCTGTAGATAGTGGGCCTTCTTGTATGTCTTCTGCTGATTCTCAGATTTACTTGCCATCCCCAAGGTGTTTCTAGTACAAGAGAAAAGCATTCTAAACTGCCTTGTAAGAACATTATGAGATTTAAATAACATTCGTGGACATGTTGTGAGGATTATCTATGTTTTCAAATTCCCTTTGAAAAAAAATCTACATATGAATTGCTAAGTAGAACAAATCACTTTAACTAAATTGTAGGCTAACTTGATATATTTAATATTTACAATAATCTTCAATATGAAAAGACATAAAATATGTTTAAGAAATATTTACTTTCAAGTTCCATTTGTTTAGGAAATATTGCGTACATTGTATTTTCATTTCTGACAAAATTCAGATGTGTGATTTTGATACACTTAGAAAGGAATAAAAAATGTCAGGCAAGTGTACCAGACCTTTGAGAATTAATAATATAAATTCATGAATTAAGATGACAAGGGATTAAGCAGGTTATCCAGATTAGGTTTGTAATACAAAGCCGTTTCATTAATATAAAAGCTTCTTTCAACTCTAAAATGATTTACTAAAATTTTTGCATAGCGAGCTGCTGATTCTTTCTCAGTCAGTCTGTTTTAGCAATGCCACCACATGTTGTAAAAGCCTGGGTGAAAGGCAGGTCAGTCAAACATAGAATGTCTAACAGGTAAGCATATTAATAATGTAACTCTTGCAGTACTACCCACAAAACCGCAACACTTTTTGGCGTTCTCCCTCCCTGTCCGCTGACCTCTCCTGTGCATTGTAGACGCTTCAGAGCATCCCATCAGAATGGAGTTCACATCTGACTGGAGAATGAAGGCACTTGAGTTTCATCTGAATTTCTACTGGCAGTGGTGTAAGGGCACACACCACTGGATGGTTATTCTCCTGTCTCTAGAGGACAGTGACATACACATGTTCTCTCCAGGAGGGTGGATATCACAGGCATGTTAATGTAATTCCCATTTACAGAGCAGAGTATGTGTTTAAAGGAGTCTATATAGCACATTGAGGTTGTGCTAAGAATGAGAATGATTGTTATTAATTTTCTGTTCTTTAGCTTTAAAGTTGTTCTCTTACCTGCCTTGCATTCAGCTGGTTTAGGGACAGCAAATTGCAGTATGTATTACCACAAAATACTACAAAATAAATTTGCAATCCAAGCGCATGAGACCAGTTCTCAAACCAGCTGGAAGCAGGGATATGCGGTTCTCACCCAATGACCCCGATCTTAAAGGCAGGTTGTTTTGTCATACATAAACAACCCTTTCCATCTCCCACTTATGTCCTGAAATTATGAAACCTCAGAGCTGAGTGAGTGGCTCTCTTCCATTCTTATTTTATAGCAGCCTATCTGACTATGCTAGAGTGTTCTTCATTTCAAACTGCTCCAGAGGTGAAAGCATTCTAAAATGGCATTTATAAAAGTCTTGAAAATTACCATTTGGTGTATCTACAGTACATAGCAACTGCAGTAAATTCTGACAACCACTTAGCAGGGATTATACATAACTACTTGAAATCAGTTTTCATTGCCATCTGTTCTCTGAACAAGAGGAACTGAGATGACTAAGGTGGGTGCTACAATATTCATATTGCTGCTTACTGCTTGGAACTCTGCACAGTTTACTAAGTTACTTTAGCTGGTATCTGAGAAGTACCACAGAGCTGTCAGGAGCTGATATTGCAATCAATGGTAAATGTTTTCACTCTTATTACATACTGCCTTTATGGTAGATTGGATCCCAACATTAATAAAACATAGAATCTAAGTGCAAGAATTAATTCAGTGCAAGAGCTCTTTGAAGATGTCAGGCAATTAGTCACCCTTCTCCTCAGCTGAAAAGATTCAACTCAATTTCCTATTGATAGATTGCTGCCAGGAAAGCCAGTCAATAACATAAAGCATTATGGGATTATAACAAAAGGTACAGTGCTTAAGAACGTAAGCATCATTGAGGGTTTTGTTACAATCCCCATCTGTAGACTTGGTCTTCCGAGATGTGACATCCTGTTTGTACAACAACCAACCAAACAAAGCCTGTGCTGGCTGACAGCAGAGATGGTTGCTTCTTCAGACTGTTCAGCTAGAGAGAAAAGAATTGATTCAGATCACCCAGAAACACCTCAGGTTTCCCATGCAACTCAGTTAGTTTAAGAGCTATAAAAAACAAGGCATTTAAACCAGGCATGAAGCAAATGTTATCATTCTCAGCATGTATTTCTAGCATGATAGCATACAGGCATCCAAACAAACAGAAGACAGAAATGCCCTGCCCCAAAGAGTACCTTGGAGTTTTGTACCACTAGCCTTCACCTAAAGATGTCAAAATCAATCCAATTTAATTAACAGGTCTCTGTCTAACATGCAATATAATACAGGATGCAATGATGTCCTGAAGCCCAATATATATTATTATATGTACTCCAGAAAGTTCATTTGTTGGCTAGTCTCCAGTATTGTCCTTTCAGAGGAAGTTCCACACCATGGATAGGAACAGCAATTGCTGAAGCCAGAAAGTTCTTTGGATCAGATTTTCCGTGTTGTTAATGATTATTCGTAGGACTTCAATTTCTATAATTGTTTATTTTTATAACCTAATATTCAAATTTATAAAAAAGCATTGTAGGTGGGAGGGTAGTGATTCTGAAATCCAAATAACAGAGAAAAAAAAACTTTAGTTTTTCTGGCAAGCACACATGAAAGGGAAAATCCAAAAAGTATTTAAATGCTAGTATGCCTAGACAGATACTATAATTGTCTACCACAGCTGAGGTGGCTTGGAAGTTATACAGTCCATCCCAGCCATAGGTCTGCGGGGAGGACAAGTCAAAAGAATATCCTTAGGAAGGGTGGCAAAAATTCTGAAATAATTTCCCTAATTTGGGCAAAATTTGAGATATGATCCCTTTTGACTTTGCATCTTTGGATATTAGTCTTTTTGCAGTATTTGTTTAAAAATTGTATTTTGCCCCAGATGTCAGGGCACTGAGCGCACTAATATAGGTCTTGATTGCGCTGACCAGACTCACCTGGGCCTTCCACCCACACCCTCTGCTTATGTCCCAGGAGCTCCATTTAAGCTCAGGCCTGAGTCTTCAGTCCTTGTGTGAGCTGTGTTGTAGGTGTATCTGCCTGCAGGCCTGCCTCTGCCTTTGTTTCCTAGTTGGAACTTGGAGCTATGTTGTAGTTTGGTCTCTAGTCTCATCTCTGGCCCAATTTTCTGCTGCTTTTAGCTGGGCTCCCTGGATGGATTCTGGACATGATTCACCATCTTGCCCTGTGTGGAGCTGTTGAGGGGCTGTGTTATTGACTCCTGGTTCTGTGTTTGCTGCTCAAATCTGGTGGGACTGCACCCTGGTGGGTGAAGATGTTGCTTGCAGTATGATCTTTCATGGCTCCTGGATTTCCTTCCTGTAAAAGCCCTGCTCTTGCTGCTCCCTGCCAGATCTGGTGTCATACATATATAGTATAACTCTATTAAATGAATCAACTCACATCAGATGCAATCAAGCCAACTAAGCAATTCTAGATCTGCATGAAGAGCCAGCTTTGTATTTCAGATTATAAGTCAGTTTAAAATGTTGAAGTGGCCAGCAAATACTACAGAGGATGTTGTCAAGCATGCCATATTGGAATTTTTCCTGCCGTACTGGAATAAAACAGCTGTTACCTAATGTGACATTGAGGGTTACAAAGGTGCTTAATGATGTACATGCATGTGATGTATGTGCATAACTCCATTAGCACTAATGGGAGTTAATGGGTATAGCCTACTAGAAGAGAAGAGGTTATTTCTCTAAGTGTCAGAGACTAATAAAAATAACATTTCAATTTGGATGTCCAACCTTCAATTTAGGCAGCAAGTGCTTTAGACAAATCTTTTGACAGCTACAGAGCCATAATTAACTTCAGGCTCAAATCGAATTGTTTATGCTATTTCAGTAGCTTATTCACATGATTTAAGACCTCCCTTCCCTTCTGTGACTTCAGGAGGAACACATTCACTTGCATTTAGAAGTTTTGTTTTGTTGGTCTTCTGCATTAGAGTCATATATGTATCAACATAACGTCTTGGTTCTCTTAACTCATACATTACCTCATTTCTTGTTTGTTTGTTTTTTTTAAATATTTTAGTCATGATAGATGGATTAGTTTTCTTGCCACTGGGTATAACAAGCTGGATTCAGTTCATGACAATTGTCAATACTGTGCATAATCAACAGAGTAGTTAACCAAATGCAGTGGCTGCTGAAAGCAGTGATCAGCCACTGAGAGTTCTAAGGGCTGTAAGAAGACCCAAATTATTTGATGGCAGTAGAGCTAGACAGATGTTATTGAGGACAAGAATTGATTTGCATAAACTTGACTTTCAGATGCCAAAGTGTAGAGCTAGAAGTTTCAACCAAACCAAAATGGAAGCTGCTGGTGGGTGCCAAAGATGGCAAGGCACTGTCCCAAACTCACAGGACACCCTGAAGAGTTGGATGTTCTTCCCCACTGTCATACTGCATGCTGAGGAGACTTGGGATAATGTTAATCATCGGAACGCAAATGTACCACATCAATATTCAACATTACCACCTCCCAAACCTGTCCATTCAGCTTAGTGGTGGAGCAACCATTAATTCATGAAATGTCTTTGAATTTCATCTTAGTCACTGTGGTCTGTTTACCCTGTGGCATACTTAAAGAGTCTTTGGCCCACATCTATGCATCCTGCCTATATCCTTACCACAAGGCAAGGTGTTCTGGGTGTGCCCTGCATTCTGGTTCCAGAATTATTGGAACCTTAATGGAGTATACCACAGCCTGCTCTCTGTCTGCATGCCTGGCTCACCTTTCAAGGGAGTCCAGGGCAAGGAGGAAGGTGGTGCACATCTGGATCTCAGGGTTCTGTATAATCCAACTGAATAACTGATTTAGTGCTCAAGATTTTTACACTGAAATGCTTCTCAGGTAATTTATTTTTTTAAAATTCCTGAGCAGTCCTCTTAAAGGGTATTGCCTCATCAGAAAAAAATGAAGATTTATTAACAACCAAAGAGGATTGCACATATCCTATTTAATGCTCCTTCATGTTTCTCTGACCTTTGCTGATTTTGTTTACCTAACAGAAATGCCAGTTCTTACAGTTAACTCCACTTATATTAGCTATTTAGCTAATAAGAGTGCTCGGTGTGTGATTGTATTGTTGAATTGCAGCTGCCATTCAGACAACAGAAATATCATTTTCCAAACTGGATAATGGCCTGAAGTAGGTAATAGATTTTGTGGTGCACTTCATGGGTTTGATTATTTTAGCATTCATGACACTAATTTTTCACAGCATCCTCAGTGAAACTTATCAGGGTAACTATTCTAAGGTTCTAAATGTGGCCATTTCTACATGAGAGAACAGCTCTTGGAATATCAGTTCTGCCTTTGCGACTCCCCTTCAGGAATTCGGACAGCCCTTGATCTTACAGAGGGCTCCTTTAGAAGAATAGCTGTTGAGATCTTTGTTGTTTGTGTCTGGCTATGACTGTGTCCCTGACGCCCTCAGCCTGCTCGTGCTGAGTAGTGCTATGACCTCTGGATAGTTCCAACAAATAACAATGAGACTTTTTGAGGAGTAAGACATTATTTAACATTACAGTGGCAGAATAATCAGGCCTCCAGGAAGTTAATCAGCATTACAATATACCTGGAGAACTGCTTTAGTTAGACAGTTGTCTCTCTTAGACATTTCTGTTTGTTTGCCTTTTTTTTTTTTAAATTCAGAATACTCTTGAGTGAGGAGACAGTGCTTTGCAGGCAGATGCCTTGTATCTGTTAGTCTGATGGAGCTACTTACATAGATGAATGTTTGACTCTGAGGTAGTGTTTGTGAAATTGATAGCTATATATGGAGATTTGGGCTCAGTTGACCTTTACATCCTAATTGGAAGTGACTGGGGATGTTTCAAACAGGGGTTATATACTAGGATTTTAACCTGTGTCATAAATTCACCATCGTAATGCAGCTACTGGAATAGCTGTGAGAGAGAGAAGGCAGGACTGAAATGAAAGAGAACACATTCGAGAGCTGCCTGTGTGGTGCATGCAGTTCCTAGGATTGTTCTCAGCCTATGTCTGTTTCAATGAATAAGTTGGAGGCTAAAGTATTTCTCAGAGTGAATAAAGGGGATATAATCTAATCCTTAAAAGTTATTCTCTCTGGATATATTTGAACAACGATTTCCAATTATGATATGAGATACATAGGGCTAGAGGAGTGGTTGATGTAAAACAGTGTAGTTCTGTTAATTATGGAAGGAATACAATTTTATTTTAACTTAGCACCGTGCTTTGTACAAAGGGGTGAATCCAGCTGTGAGATAAGTCAAATTCAATCAAGCAATAGGGATGCTGTTTCTTCAGTCTAAGTGAAAAAAAAATCTAAATATTCAGCGGTAGTTGAACATGATGGCATGTATTATGAAGACATTGTGCCTTTCATTAGTCTGTGTTCATATATATGCAGAAATCAATCAACTTAACCGTGATTTACTGTTGTTTTTAGAACAAGCAGTTGAAGGTCTTTTTTTTTTTTCTGGTAAGTAATGTAAATGAGCAGAATATTAAATCCTACACTATATCCATTAGGATATCAAGCAGTTAAACAAGTATGAGTGGTTTAATCCTCAGAGCAGTTTAAAAGCTTTCCCATTATGTTATTAACTACACATTAGCAAAGAATAATGCTTAATGAAAAAAACCTTCAGTATCTCAAAATACACAAATCTGCGTAACATAAAAATGTTGGCATGGCTTCAAAATATCATTAAGTGATAGCTGTATTACAAAATTTATATAGGACTTTATTAATTAAACAGTCAGATGGTATGAGATCTTCTATGACATGAAATTGGCAACGTGGAAGGAAAAACTAACTGTGGTCAAATAATGCCAGTAATACTGTTTGGTTGGTTGGTTTTGTTTTTCTTGTAAAATCCATGGTGATTTTTTAATACACCCCTACACATATATCTTCATTAAAATACCACTCTGCTTACTGCTGCAGGAGAAGGCTTGGTTGCAGTTCTCTGCTTGAAATTAATGTGGCCATAAACTTAAACCTGAATTTTTCCTTGTTGTGGGTACATGTCCTACTCGGCGTGTCCATTGCAGAATGAGATTGTCCAGATCACCTAAACAAGTAGCCTAACTTTTACTATCTCCAACAGCAAATGTGTAGGGGACAACTTCAGGGGCGAAAAAACACCAACAATGTAGAATCAGTCTTCCTCCCAATTTAGTTTTCCAGTAGTCAGCTTTTTAGAGATAGTAGAAATCGAAGGTTGCAATTAATGATTAATGATTCTTAATTGCCATGTATGGCCCAACCCATCATTAACTTATAATTGGAATGCAATAGTATATATTTATATATATTTATATATATATATAAGGAAACACCCTAATTTATTCTCTGAAGGGGAAAACATCTTCAAAATTTTCCATAGAGACCTGATTAGAACTTTGTGAAATGTAATATTCTGGGAAAAAATAGAACTTCATTCTTCCCTCTCTTGTTACATGTGTTGGTTAAAGTAATGATTGATACTTTATACTTTTGAAATTATTGTATTCAATGAAGTAGTCTTATTAGGAAGAAATACTAACTTTTGCTTCAGGAAAAAGTAGCTAAAAAAGTCAAAGTGTGTACACACATACCCACCCATAAGCATACATATGCTGTATTTTATATATACCAATCCAGTGTGCACAGTCACTTATATATATCATAGAACCACACAGAATAGTTGAGGTTGGAAGGCTTCTGGAGGTTGTGTAGTCCAGCTTCCCTGCTTGGGGTTGACGAGGTTCTGAGCAACCTGCTCCAGCTGGGATTTGCATATCTCCAAGGAAGGACACTCTGCAAACTCTTCGAGCAATCTATTCCAGTGTTTGATCACCCTTATGGTAAAAAAGGTTTTTCTATGTTTAAATGGAATTTCTTGTGTTTCAGTTTGCCCATTACCTCTTGTCTTTCCACTGGGCACCGCAGAGAGGAGTCTCGCTCCATCTTCTTTACAGTCGCCCACCATGTGTTTATACACATTGAAAAGATCCCCCCGTGCCCCCCCACCCCCCCAGCCTTCCTTGCTCCAGGCTATGAATAAGGTGGAAAACTCAGGTAATGTTGGGGAGGCCAAGTTTGGGAACTCGCACAAGTCACAGTGGGATCATTTTTTCTATCCATGAAAAGGAAACTGGCTGCTCAGCCTTTTGCAACAAATGGAGCTTGGGGGGGTAGATATACTGCCTGATCACTGATTTAGTCCTTGGAAACACAGGTAATCTGCTGTTGGGCTATGGTGATGTATAATCACCAATATATTCTTGGTTCAACCAAGCAGTATGTAACACAGAAAGTGGGGCACCCCAAACTGATTTTGTTGATAGTGCTTTCATTGGTGAGTGGAAGCTCACCATCCATAGATCTGAATTGAGGGAATGAATTGACTTAAGCACATCTTTATGTTTTTCCCATAAACAGTCTTGTTGCTTGAGGTTTTTGTTGCTGGGCTATCTCCAGCATGCTTCTTACAAAATGTTTGTAAACAAGAGGTTGAAATCAGCACGTTAGTATAAAAAAAGTGTTGTTATCTCAAAATTGAAAGAAAACACTTTTCTACCTGTCTACCTATCTCTCCTACTCCTGGAGCAAACAGTACTCACAATATTAGTACATGAAAGGAGCAAATGGTTCAGACATCCCACTCTTTTGAATTGTTCACTCCATAACAATGTCTCAGTAGGGCTGGTGTAGTTCAATGTTTTCACGCTTGGCTCTCCTTATTTCCTTATTCCCCAGCTCAAAAATGGTGGAGTAAACTGCAAATTTTACAAAAGATGTCATCCTTATGCATGCAAATGCTTTATTCTTTGATTAATTAGAAGAATGCAATTAGATCCTTTACTCTTCTGAAGAAGAGAGTGCAATCAGTGTCACAGTGCAATGGGTACTCAGGAGCTGTCCAGTGCCAACCTCTGCAAATTTCACGTATCGCTTCCAGCTATGGTGCCTTTCTGGTTGCCTCTGAAGTCTGTCTCTCCCTTAAATATTTTATCTGTGTTCAGCTTCATTCCTTGATCCCTATGGTGTTTAGTGTGGTACAGATAGGTCATGTTCATAGGTCGCTGAAATCAATAGGAGTTTTGCCGCTGGCTCAACAAGCTTTGGTCTGTATTAAAGGTCCATATTAAACAGTATTATAAAGCTGTTTAAATAATGCACGGAATCCTTTGGCAGAATTAAAAATAGTATTCTACACAGATTAAAATTATATATTTGAAAAGTTAAGATCACAAAAAATAAATACATCTGGGGTATTCTTTCTGCTCATTAAACTATGCAGTTCTCTCCTGCTATGTATATTTCTTCAATTAAACATAAATTATTTTGTAAAAGGAAATTACTGTGCCTGACAATCTTATTTTGAAAAGTTATTGTTTAGCTTTTGTGCTCATACAAGTGACATGGCTATCACCAAGGAGTCGCTCTGCACCTCGTTCATCAATCTTAATTCTCCATTGCGTATCCTACATCCACTTCTCCTCTCCACCTACTTCTCACTCCAATAGCTGGCAAGAGAAACTAGTGTTTCATATGAAAAATACCATCCCTGTGGAGAAATGTTTGAATATACTCTTAGACATGAGCTTTTTTTTTTCAGAATTAGGTCATGAAAAAGGATAATGAATGTTAAGCAAAGTTAAAAACAGATTTAGAGAGAATTAAAAGACAGAAATGTAAGATTAGGTTGAACTCACACTTAGGGGGATTAAGAGACTTTCATTTGTCCTTTGATCTCATTTGTGTTGCTGTAAAGATCTTTAGGGTCAATGCTATGGAGGATTATCACTGTTCCAAATTATTGTTCGGATTTGCAGTAATGGATTACATGCAGAAAAATGGTCTACCATGGAAATTGCAAAGATACCCTACTCACTTCAGCCTCCCATTTTAAACTGAGGCTACAAATCCCCACAAATGCTCTCCACTTAATTAGCCCGGAAGAGAAAGCTACCACACTGTGTGAACAGAAGTAATTGTTTTCTGCTTAGCTTACACGGTGGGTGAAAGCTCTGAGAAGTTATTTGGTTTCATTGCACAGGGATTGAGTATAATCTAAGGCTTATAGTGGAGGAGGAGTAAGATTTCTGGATAAACACAACCAGTGTATCTGGCTCCCTTTTATGACCATTGCCCTGGAGAATTTCTCCTGTGAGAGATGGAAGAATGTCAAGATGTTTCTCACAAGAAAAAAGCTGACAGTGGGCTGTGTCCTGACCTGTTGTGAATTGGCAAAAAGTCTCTAAATGGAGTCACTCACAACAGCTTTCCTTCTGGCCCAGCTTTGGTGGCCACAGATTACTGTCTCCGTTATTTACAGAAGTGACTTCTAGGCACACTGGACAACTGAATATGGATAGAAGTCATCTTTTTCAGTCATCTTCTATCACTGTGATGATTTCTTCCCCATTTTTTTTTAAAGATACTCTGCCAAAACTTTCCTTACCTCTTTACTTAAGTGCCTGTGTACGCAATATGTAGTACCAATTATCTAGCCTTTACCTCCTTTTTTTTGTTTTGTTTTGATAACAGTTCAGAAGATCATGTGATGATATCTAGCCACTGAGCAGGCTTATTTAATGCTATACACTTCATATTTTGAGGCCACAAAGCCATAAATTTAAATCCCTGGCAGGATCAGCTTGCCCTTCATCTTTCAGAGGTAGAGAAATTGAATTCTATGCAGTTTAGTGTGCAAGTCATTTGGATGAGACCTTATTAAGCTAAGGTCCTGCTGGTTTTGTATAGATATTACAGATTCCATAACACTTTCCATCAAGGTAGAGGTTTGCTTTAGAGCCCTCAGTCAAATATTCATTCCTTGTCATACAAAGTGCCATGTCAAATGGTTACTTTCCTTTAACCCTAAAAGTGGTGTAATTTATAATGCCTGAATAATGATGTGGGTTTCTTCTAGAGGAAAGCTCCTGTAACTCTATCATCCCTGCAAAGACTTAGTGACCTGCTTAATTTTATACATTGCCAGCACTCCCAAAGTGAGGAGTCTCACTGATTTCTGGATGAAAAACTCATGTGCTCTCTGAACGATTGCAAAGAATTAAAATTGGTAGCAGCTGTGGTTGTAGTATCAACATGTAACTAAATTGCAGTAAAGTACAGGAAGGTGCACTGTCTGAAGGAGAACTGTATGAGAGCATTCCTGATTCTGTAAGTACAGGGCAGACCAGCAGGAACTAAAATTAATAAGTGAAAACTAAGGAGACGTCAGGTTGGCAGGCTGAGTGCTCGCAACTGGGAGCAGTCACACTCAGTAGGATTACTTGACAATATCTCGATATCTAGGTGTTCTATTTCTGTTGGCAGGATCATGATGACAGTACAGTGTAGCCTAACAGGAGTCATAGATTTATTTTTTTTTTTTAAGAAGGGGGTGGAATGGACCATATAGGAAAAAACTAGACACCTGTTTCTAAAATGATCAGATAATACCTGTATATGGTGATACTGACCAACCATGTAGTGTTGCTTTATCTACAAAAAAGCTGAAGTAGGATATCCTCTGAACAGCTAGTTGGGACTTTGATACCTGTTATTTGAATTGAGATAAGCAGGTGTAATGTCTATTGATCATCTCGTGAGTCAACAGAAATAAAGGGAGCTCTGCAACTCATCCTGGGTGCTTAGCACATTTGGGGAAATGTAGCATATTTCTAATCAGTTAAATATAATTAACAACAACTAGTATAAAAAAAAAAAAATCTTACCTGTCCTCTAGTTTTAATACAAGTGAAGCTGTATTTTGTATGTGAGCCACAAAAGCACAGGGATGACTAAAATAAATAATTTACTTTGGAGTAAGTAAGCAATTTTATTTTCTGAGTGCAGTGGTATGTTTATGAAAATGTGTAAGCTTTTTTAAATACACCATGCAAAGTTTTATAAAATAAACTATACCCTATAGAGCCCAGTCCTTTAGTACTTACTGTTGCAATTAATGCCATGGAGGTCAATAGTTTGTTACAAGGACACAGTAAGTGATAGTGTGTTGCTCAACCATTCCCTGGAGCATGAATGTGGGGAATCGTGGTGCAGGGAGATACAATTCTCTGCCTTTCCTCCCCCATTGTTTCTAGAGGGTTATAATTTGCAGTGACTGTGTCCCAGGCTTAGGTTGATTCAGATGAGCTGGTACCCTGTATATCTAGATTCCAAATTCTCCATGCGGCTAAGAGATGTGGAGGTTATATTTGGGGTTTTATTCCTTTGCAGAAACTTGCAAGCCAGATCACGCTTCAGCCCAGCTGAACTAGTGCCACTGAAGTCAGTGAATCATTTGCCCTCTGTAAGGAATACTCCTGAGAATTAGCCATGGTAAGGTCAGAGCCTGCTTTCCTTTTCTGCCAAATAATTCTGAATATCCATGTTTTCTTTAGTAAAAGATTATGGCTGAAATGAATTTAAATTCCTACCTCATCCATGTGCTATTTAAAGTAATTTTGATTTAAAAGCAGCAACTGATTGGATCCGGCTAGATTTTTTAAGCAATCAGCCTTATGCTTTGTCACAGTCTCTCCCCCCCCATTAAAGCAAGGACAACCAGTGAGTGTGCAAGTCAGTCGCTGTCTCTTAACAGCTCTATGCCTAATAATGATTGCAGTCTATAAAATTCATATCACAAGCAAATGCACAGAACAGATTGGCATAATCCAACTTTGAAAGGAGCGGGATAGTTTCCACATAAAATGGGATTTTTGTGGACACAAAGTTTGTCAAGATAATATTTTGAAGTCTCTCAAGGAGTTAGGAGCTAATTAGACAATGCGCTGAGAAAATACTGATCCCTGTCTTGCCATTCTCTGACCTTGATCTCTGGCTGAATTACTCAAAGCATTAAAAAGCTGATAGGTAGACATGTGATTATTTTTTTTTTGTTCAAACATTTAAATTGAGAAGCAGAATAGGTACAATGAATTTGCCTGTATACACTTCTGTCTTGATCATTACTGGAGACTGAACTAGAGATTTCTCCTTTCCATTTCAAGGTCCATCCTAGCTGAATATAACTGCTAGTTGAATCACTGAAAATGTCTGACCTGCAGCAAAATGTGAATGTAAACGTGGTGGCAGGGTGCGAACTACAAGTCTTCTGAATATTATAGGTCTTCACGCAGTCACATAAGGGGTTGGCTAATATCAGTTCAGCTGTTAGCATAATGTGAATTAAATCTATTTGAGTTTTCTTTCCTGTTGAATTATAGGACTAGCTTGTATCAGCTACCTTGCAGTTGTCTATTATACATATAGAAGTGTAAAATGGATTGAAAAGTTACTAAACCAACCCAGAGGATCAAGTTAATGGTGCCTAGCCTTTATAAATGGGAGTCACAGACTATCAAAGTTAAGCAAAAAATGCCTCGTGGTAGCATTGTGTGGTTGTATTGCAGGGCAGTATAGTACGAGCTTGCTTTGATCTTACCACCATCAGGCAAATTCCATCACATTTCCCTTCTGGGTATGAAGACCAACCTTTCATAACAAACCAAACCAGGAAAGCAGTGTTTATTCATAATTCCAGCCTGCTCAGGGGTTTGTTGTAAAAAACTTCTTCAGTTACCAGGCGATGTTGATATGCTGCTGCTGCTTCTAAGCCAGCTTTGGGGGATGACTTGGAAACTCAGCCTCAAACTACATCATTTATCATTTATCTTCTGTTTGTTAAAAAAAAAAATAATCTCACCAACACACCCACATGAGAATAAACATGCCAGACTTATAAAAAGGTCATTAAGCTTTTCCTGCCCTTTAAGATCTTTCATGTTTTAAGTGTTTGCCTGTCTCCTTGCCTGTTACTCAGGAAAGTGCAAGCCTAATGAAGAGCTTACTGAAGCTTTTCAAGCTGCCCCCTCCAGGTTGCTGTCAAATTGCCTGCTCCACCTTCAGTAACAAGGAAGTTGCTAAAAACCCAAACATGCTAAGGTAACCATTGCAGAACCAAAAGAAAATGGTCAAGATTTTATTTTATTGGATGGTGTGGAGACTTGGGCAGTCTCCTGCCAAATACCTTTTTTCTTTGCTGCTATTGTTCTATTGTGAGACAGCTGCTTATGATTCTTTTCTTCACTTATTTTTCAACTTAAACCACAAAATCCACTGGAGATCTTATTGTGTACTTAATATATCAAGTATGATGGATCTCCAACTCGAAGCCTCTTAGTTCTACCATAATATGAACAGCAATTGTTCAGTGTCTATCCAGGAAAACACTGCTTGATAATTTATCCTGATAGGTTCATAGAACAGCCTTCTAGGAATCAAATCTTTACCGATATCTAATGCTTGCAGCATGGATATAAATGCAACGAAATGCATTTTTTTCAGAAGACATGGGAAAATAAATATTTTCCTAATGAGGAACTTGTACTTGAGAAACTCTCTCTTCTCCTGAATGAAGAAATCCCTCTTTTTTAATGTCAAGCTCTACCAGGGAGACATGTCTTTCAAAGGTGAGGGTTTGCCGACTTCAAGGTACTGTTTATTTGTTTGGAAGATTTTTAAAAAGCAGTTTTGTAAGTATTTTAAAAAATAAACCAGCTTCATTTTCTATTTATAGTGATTTCTATTGCCCATACAAGCCGGTCCCTCTTTTCCCTTTGCTTTTAGCAAAAATAATTGAAAAATACTTCATTCTGCCACCTGTTGTTGGGAAGATTTGTGGCAAATGAATGAGAGGAATGAGTTACGAACAAATAAGTGATTCAGCTGATTTTCCTTCTCATAACTAACTCATGTTGCACTGGTAGAGCAGGTGATATTTTTCTGGTTATGCTTTTTCCTCAGGTTTTCAGGAAGGGGTTTTTCAGTGTTACCTGAGACAGACAGGTGCCCTCTTTCCCAAATTTAGAAAATCTCAGAGGGAAACTATTTAAAGAAATAGACTGTAGAAGAATGGGGAAAGGCAAGATGGCACTAAACATGAATTTAGGTGGTGGCTACTTTCTTTATCTATTTTTAGGTAGTCATGTCATATTTGACACTATTCACACACCAGAAACAGGAGGAGTATATAGCATATATTATAGTAAGAAACATAGATTTCTAAATATTATATTTGTTATACTTGCAGGTTCAAACTGGGTAGCTAATTCCAAAACTCTTTGCCTTCTTTTGTGCAAAACACTAGATTTTCAGGGCACAGTTAAGTCAAGACTATGTAGCTTATGTGCATAGTCTTTAAGCATCAACAGGTTTATCCTGATTTATGCCATTGAAGGACCAGGTCCGGTGTGGGTGAGAAGAGATCTCACATTGCTGGGACTCTGTCTCATTGCAGTATTGTTTGTTTTCTTACAGCACTTGAAGTAATTTAGGAGCAAATTCAGTTTTCATTTACACTAATGTAGCCTGAAAGCTGCAGGGGTGCAATGGTAAAATGAGGGCATATTGATAAAAACATTTCTTTGGGTCTCACTGAAATATAAGCAGAAGTTGAAACAGAATAAGGCATTTGTTTAAAACAAAACAGAAGAACACAAAACACCCGTGCATTGAAAGAAGTAACTTGTAAAAGACTTACCAGCACTGTCTGGTTACTGGGAGACAGATACTTTCCACTCCAAATCACTGTCTTGGCTCCTGTTCACGTTTATAGTCACTGTAAGTTGTCATCCTCTCTAGTGGTCAGCTGGAAATAACAAACTCCTATACAAGTGGTCAAACATTACCAAAATTGTGTTGCTCTTATCGGTGCTAGAAGTAACAAAGAGAGGGCAAGACAGCTACAGTTTTACACCTAGCCAAGGATCCTGAGGGTCAGTAATGAACAGGGTAGGAAAACTGCCCTGATCTACCTTGTGCTCAGGGAGAGGACAAAGAGAGGAGATCAGCATTCAAGGCTGTCACTGTCACAGTTCCCACTGACACAAGGTGAAAAAAACCAAAAGGAGCAACTGTAAGCTTTCTTGAAGAATTTACCCTATTACATGTTGCATCATGTCCTTATTTTTCTGTCTCCTTATTTTTTGCTTTTTAACAGCAGCATAGCATCCCACACAGTAGGATTTGGGCTTGTGAAATGGTCAGTTTGGTATGCAGGGATGCCCTGTGATGGGAATGAATGTGGGTGCAAGTAATGAAATGGGGCACTATTTGTCACTACCCTATTCAGGAGACTAATTCTCCAGTCCCTCTGTCCTATCATCCTGATGAGCTGAACCATTTGTAGGCTCAACAGCTAGGTCACCAGGTGCAAGTTTGTTGCTTACGGCTGGCTGAACATTGCTGAAATGAAGGGAACTTTCCTTTGACAATTAAGTATTTAATCAAGGTTGACTGAAAGTGAAGTAAAAGGTAAAAACTCCCATACTTTTTTCTTCAAATTGAAGTGTTATAAACTAAAAACATAAACAAAAAATAAGTCACTTCAATACATTTTTATTTTAGTATCTTTAGATGCTTCAGAGCAAATGGAACTGTATGGGAACAGAGAATCGGGCAGTGGTCCATCTAATCACTTATCCAGAGAGATCCTTCTAAAGAAGACACAAAAAATACTTCCCATATAATCTGTTGTTTGCAGTGACCATGTGTGTCCTTATCATATCCTCTCTTTGTTAATGCTCATAAATGCATATTTGCTTTTTCTTACTACTGTCTTCTATAAAAACCAAAGTTATAAAAGAACAATTTCACTAACAAGACTTGTAAGTTGCAGTCATAATTCAAACTCTCCCTGCTAAGGAAGATGAAGTACTTTTCTTTTCATAAAAACTTTAGACTATTTCACTGTTTTGTCAAGTGTTTCTGTGGTCATGAAATAGCTGTAATTGCTACTTACTCTTGTTGCTGGTTTTTTTTTTTCTTTTCTGATAGTAACAGTAGAAACTTTAATTGGTTTCACCTTGTAGAGGGAGTGACACCTCTCTTCCTCCTTTTAAGGGATGTATTTGTCAATTAAATCACTTTGAATACTTATTTGGGAAGCAGCTCCCAGCTGCTGTTTATTGTGCAAATGCAGCAAGTTATCTTAGGCATTATAGTGACAAGTTATCCCCTTTTTTATTTTTTATTCTGTTTTCAAAGAAACTCAGCTCTGTGTGGAAGCTGCAGGGCTGCCCACGTGAAAATGGGCTATGTATTCCCTGGGAGGATTTTCGGAGGGTCAGATCATCTCATTCCACGTATGTTTGCAAAAAGAAAGAGAAAGGTGTAACAAACCTTGTCTGTATTTTCTGCCTAGGTCAGGTTGTAAATATTCGCAGGCTCACAGATGCAAATTGCATTATATTTTCTCCTTTTCCTGGGTGGCTTTGAAAGAGCTAAAGCAAAGTAATCAGTGAAGAATTCAGCTCTCCCTACTCACAGGCCTGTTGACTAAGGAGTTGTTCCGAGTTGGTTTTTTTGGTTCCTTTTTTTAAGTGGTGCTCTCTTGTTCTTGCTAGAAAAATATGAAGAGACTTTTCCGTTTAGCCTTTTTTCCTTTGCTAGAAAGACCTTACTCTGTTAATAAACAAGGATGTACTTGACTTTATGGTCATTGTTATGGTCACCCTTCAAAATACTCCAAAAGAGGATCTCTGAGAAGTGTCATTAAAATGAGTGTAAGACCAGCAGGCTGGAAAGACAAATTAAATAAAAATGCATCCAATTCATAATCAAAACAGTGCTGCCTTTGTGATTTGCCTGCAGTTTATCATCAGGAACGTCTCCTGTTCAGCAAAACGTATAGCTACATTAATAACACTGTCTGCTGCAAATTAACATTGCCTTTTGGTTCCAGGTTATTCATCTATATGTTTTGATCAACTGTAAAGCACAGAATATTGGATCCTATTACATTTCAGCTCTTCCATCTCTCATGTTCCTTGTTTCTTTCTCCTCCCACCAGTTGTGCACATCCATCTAAAAGTGGAATTGTTTTATACTAAAAATAAAATTAAAAGGCCCTGAGGGTTTCAGCTTCTGTTGCACTCACAATTTCTCACCCTTTCCAGTTTGTGAGCAATCATCATTTAACACAGAAGTGAAGTCAGATTTCCTAAAAGGAAAAAAAAATGCTTGATGACAGAATGTGTTTTCCTGTAAATCACACAGATGGAGCGAGACATGGTGATTGTAATGCAGGGCTGACATTCTTTTACACTGTACAGTCATCTAATATTGGTTGCCATAAACACCATAAATCAATGCACAGTGTAACTGTGCAATGCAGTTTAAAACACCAGACTCTGAACCTCATGCAAGATGCCAGCAATAAAACATTTACTTCTACCTCAGTCACTTGTTTACAGCTTGTTTGCTGGCTTTCTAAACTTTCTCATGGTTCACACTTGACATCAATTGGTGTGGCAAAGGGAGCATAAATGAGGAGAGAAACAGGCTTCCCAGTCATTGAACTTGGTCAAATAGCTTCTGGCAGGCCATGACTAAAGCAGATTGTTTTCACTTCTTAAGGCAATTTCAGTACAATTTTTCTTTTTTTCTTTGTGTCCTAGAAATAATTTTAAGAGAGTTAGTGTTTTGATGACTGGCATTAGAAATTCATGTGACTTAAAGTTGAAATCACTGCCTACTCATGGCTTCCAGTGTTTCTGTGACATTTTTCTTAGGAGCTGGATATGTCTCTCATCTGCAATGCCTAGGAGTGAATGGATGCCTTTGATGGTTTTTACTGGGTTTAGATTAACATTCAGGAGTTTAGACATTTATAAAAAAAATTACCTGGGCCTCTCATTTTTCATCAGTGTTTGACTTGAGAGAACTGTTTATTGCGTATGAATCCTCTGTGTCATTACTCATGTGACTGGATTTGACTGTGCTCCATCCCTGATCTGGATGTATTGGACAGGTGAGTGAATATTAGTAAACTTTGCTGTGGAAGATGGAGACCTAAAAGCAGTTTGAGAATGGTGACAGCCTTCTGACAATAATAAGAATAAAGTAGCAGAGAGAGTTCTGAAATCCAAGATGTGATATACCTCAGGAGAAAGATGAATTGAAGTTTGCATATCTGCTGCCTTCCCTTGGCTTCTATACTTTGATTCTCTCTAACCAAGGGCACTAACAGCGTTATGTAGAATAGTTCTATGATGACTTCTGCAATGTAGATCCTGTCTTCTGTTCTGAGCCCCAGACTTTTGTTGCCACTCTGAGTGTCCTTCTCCTGGAGAAGTCACATTTAGAAAGCTCTGGTCTTTCAGGTGCTTCCTTAGACTGAATTAAAAGCCATGGAGAATATGCTATTATCAGTATGTCCTGTGAAAGTACAAGATGTCTGAACTGTAGTGGAGAATAGAGCAGATTCCACCTGCTACCACATTTCATTTAGCTTCCAAATACCTGTGGCTACTGACCATGCAAGACGTGAACAAAGCAGCACTTAGAGTCTTGCAGGATTAGAGACACAGCACAAAACTGTAAACTCCTATAAGTCTGTTCCCTGGTCCACTGAATCACTATCGAGTCTTACCCTGTGTGCACTGGGCATAAGAACAGGCCCCAAATCCCCAGTTTGTAGGTCTGTATTGCCTGTAATTACACAGAAACACAGGAGCTAATAAACCAGAAGATTAGTCATTTGAGTCACGGCAATCTCCTTTTTAAAATTTCTTTCTCTTTTTATCATCCCTCATCACAGATTAGCAGCAACTGCTAAGCTGTGGTTTGATTGTAGGCTGCTGTTGTGATTTGTCAGCAGTTATTTTTCAAGTGTTCTTCAAAAAACTAGATGATTTTTCTGTTTTCCAAATCTCTTTTTCCTAAAGCCAGGCAAAATTCTTTTAAAGTGCTTTGTGGCTCCTCACATTCAAGCTGTATGACACTGACATGGAGGAAACTATTTCAGGATAAAAATAGGATCTTATCATGGGGGTTTGTCTTTAAAACGGTTACCGTTTTTGCTAGGAGAATGTATTTCATTGCAATTACTTTACCTTTGTCTTTAGTATTAAAATCCTTTCTTCTCCTGTCCTCATATCTAAGCAGAGAGGTAGAGTAGCTGTGAGAGGTAAAGGCAAATAAAATTAGCTCTAAATACAGCAACTGTTAGTAACATTCTAGAATTATGACACTTGGGCAAAATACAGCTGCTCAGAGTTCACTATTTGTCATCTGCTACTGGAAGCCTATTTGTGACCTGATATCAGGGACTGTATCAGCTTATTAAACATCACAGCTAAAGCAGGGGAGTAGTGACGAGTTGTATTTTCAAGATGAATTTTAATTCTTGGTAATGGATGAAAATAAGGCATTTCAAAATCAATATACAAAGGCAGTTTAGCGTTCACAATCATTAAAAGCTGAATTATAAAGACAAGTTAACAGTTGTGGAATTCTCCTCAAGCTGTACAAAAAATCCTTTCTGGCCCTCAGACCCAATAAGAACTCAGATCTGTATTTTAGGGACTTGTACCACGCCTGGCATTTCTTGCTAGCATAAGTTATAGCAGTGAAAACAGCTACTGTAACTTATCTTTGTTCCTAAATGCAATTCACTACAAGTGAAACAGTACTATTTCTTTAAAAATAGGGTTGCAACAAAAATTGTATGTTATGACATTGTTGAGCCTTGCAAATAAATGCTCCAGTTTACCTTAAATATAATATAAAAATTAACTGGAGAAAAGTAAATTAACTGTAGCATGATTTATTGCTCCAAAATTCATGAAAATTGATTCAAATATCTGAACTTTTTTGGTGCCAAGTAGAAGTGGTGGAAAACAATATATACTGTCTCTCCAGATTACTGTCTTGCTGCGTCTCTGGTTTAGTTGCTATTATTCAAGATTCTCACGCATCACTGTAAGACAAATGAGAAATTTCCAAAGGCCTTCTATGTCCCAAAGTAGAAGAGCAGCTTTACATAACTCCTTTATCAAAAATGCAAGTCAACGCTTCACATATTCCCCATCTGAATACACTTTGATTAGCCGCCACTTTGATCCCTATGTCATACTGTAGAATTTACAGGTGTAAATATGTTAGGATTTCTTTTAGATTACCAAAACAAAATTTGTGACAGTCTATGTAGGTAGCAAGATAAATTATTATTAAGTTGCTCTTCTGGTTTCATTATATATACATATATATATTTAGACCTGATTTAAAGTCCTTAAAATGAAGGAAAGTAATGATGAGAAAATCTGAAACAGCTGGTAAGCTCCTTATATATATCAGCTGGATAGTTACAGCATTGTGTATGCAGGTTTTGAATACAGAATGATGGTAATAGGTTTTTCATTTTACATCACAGTTCAAAAAAAAAAATCCCCTGGCGGAAACGAATTGAAAAGATACATTAAAAATAAAATAACTCCCACATTTTGACTTAAACTGATAAAAGCAGGGAGATTCAAAGACTGGTCCCCACTACTTTTTCACCTCATTGTGAGCATTCATTTCACAACACATTACAGTGCATAGGATTGTGCTCTGCTCTAATCTTTTTCAATAGTTTAATACAATAGGATGAGTTAATAAAGATGGAGTGACAACTTAAATTCAGAAGTTCCTTTTTACTGTTTTTTTTAAAGCCATCACATTTCTAACAACTTATTTTAAAGTTTGATATATATTTAACTCTTTCATAGTACTTATGGTCCACAGCTATCAAAGATCTTGTGAAAGAGTAAGTGACATTGGGTTTCATTTTTGAAATGTCATGAAATGAATCAGGACCCCCAGCAGCATTGACTATCAGTAAGATGTGGATTCCAAAGTCACTGGATGCTTTTGAAAGATATAGCCTTTTTATTTATGTAGAAGCTAAAGAACTAGTGAAGTGACTTGCAGAAGGTTACACAAGAGAAAATGGAACCACATCCCTGTTGTCTTGACTCTGAGCCCAGGATTCCAGCAAGATGCTAACAATGCCTCTCTGCTGGTAAATGAAATCATGTCATGCATGCCTGTAACTTAGTTTGGTTTAGGCAGCTGGGCGCTCTATTTGTAGAACAGTCATGGAAAAGAAAATCAAATTTCTTCCATTAGAGCCTGGTTGTATGAGATTCTGAGCACTTCATCTATTCTCTGAAGTCAGTGGTAGCTCCGCAGCCTCCTTTCATATTGGTAACTGAAGTTTTGGTATAAGGCTAGTTAATGAGAGATGCCTGTTGATGGTCACCTTGAATCAGGCCTTACAATAACTAGGACTATTAAAGCAATAAAAATTAAAGATTCCTCAAGTTAACTGTGACAGCTACAGAACATTTTCCCCAGCATACACATATTATTGAATATGCATAACAGACGATATGGTGGAAAGAACTAAGATTAATTAGGTTCTGCTGAGCCAAATGGCATTTGACACACATTATACAATATCTGCATATGTTATTAAAACTATGAGTAAGTAAATGCCATTTCTCATTTCCATTTGCAGCACTGTCCATTTTGAAGCACAATAATTACATAGACATGTCATCTGTGGGTTTTTTGAAAATGTCAAGGGATGCAGATTTTTATTTACTTGTATTTCTAATTGTTTCTTGTCCACCCTGTTGGTTACATGCCCTTGTGACTGAAGGAGCAGTGTTAAGTGAGGTCTGCATGCAAATGCTGTATTGCACAAAATTATCAAGTTGGTTTTCTTTCCCATTATCTTTATATTTTTCTGACAAATCTGTCCGTTCAAAACAGGTACTAAATTGTGAATAGCTGCTTTCTGCTCTTGCAGTCTTCTAGCCCATTCTCTGTCTTCCTTTTGTTTGTTGGTATATGCCTCAGAAAATAATTTTGGCATAACTTTGAATCCAACAGTACTTAAATGTGCAAACCAGCCATGTACTTTGAAAAATATGCTAAAAAGCATGCTATATAATAATATTTTCCTCTTCTTGAGAACACATTAACATTGGCGTAACACCATGTCTTTGATGAAATTCTTCTGGCCTGAGAGAGAAACTACATTTCCTCTCAGGGAATATTGGTCTGTTTGCTGTGCTCATCCACTTAGCGCAGAAGCAAATTACACTTTTTAAGAACTACCCTATCTTCTTTGCACAGCATTGTTCAGCTTGAAATCACCATATTTTTGGTTTTAATTGTGGTGAGTTGACCTTGGCTGGACAGCAGGTGCCTACCACACTGCTCAATCACTCCACTCCTCAGCAGGACAGGGAGGGGAAAAATGAGATGGAAAAAAACCTCGTGGGTCAAGATAAGGACAGGGGAGAGATCACTCACTAATGACTTTCATGGGCAAAACAGACAACTTGGAGCAATGAGTTTGATGTATTACCAATCAAATCAGAGTATGATAATGAGAAATAAAACCAAATCAGAAACACACCTTCCCCTCAGTCTCCCTTCTTTCCGGGCTCAACTTCACTCACAATTTTCTCTCCCTCCTCCCCCCAACGGGGCAAGAGGATGGGGAATGGGGGTTGGGGTTAGTTCATCACACGCTGTCGCTGCCGCTCCTTCCTCCTCAGGGGATGACTCTTCACACTCTTCCCCTGCTCCAGCCTGGGGTCGCTCCCGTGGCAGACAGTCCTCCATGCACTGCTCCAGCGTGAGTGCTTCTCATGGGCTGCAGTTCTTCACAAACTGCTCCAGCGTGGGTCCATCCCTCCCACAGGGTGCAGTCCCTCAGGCACAGACTGCTCCAGCGTGGGTCCCCTGTGGGGTCACCAGCCCTGCCAGCAAACCTGCTCCAGCCTGGGCTCCTCTCTCCATGGGGGCACAGGTCCTGCCAGGAGCCTGCTCCAGCATGGGCTTCCCCCCAGGATCACAACTTACTTCAGGCACCCCCCTGCTCCGGTATGGGGTCCTCCCCAGGCTGCAGGTGAAGATCTGCTCCCCCATACACTGCAGAGGGACAGCCTGCCCCACCATGGGCTGCATTAGGGGCTGTAGGGGAATCTCTGCTCTGGTGCCTGAAGCACCTCCTCGCCTCCTGCACTGACCTGTGTGGCTGCAGGGCTGCTCCTCTCACATATTCTCAGTTCTCTCTTTGGCTGCAGTTGCTGGTGTTGCATGTTTTTTTCCCTTCTTAACCATGTTATCCCAGAGGTGTTATCACCCTGTCTGATGGGCTTGGCCTTGGCCAGCAGTGAGTCTGTCTTGGAGCTGGCTGGCACTGGCTCTGTCAGACATGGGGGAATCTTCTCACAGCTTCTCACAGAAGCCACCCCTGTAGCCTCCCCGCTACCAAAACCTTGCCACGCAAACCCAATCTTCTTTCCACAGCGTTGGTTCAGTTTAAAATCAACACATTTCTGTTCTTAACACATGGTGCTTATGGGATCTCCCAAAAACAGCAAAGCACATTCAGTCTCTGATTTAACCTATGATATTTCTTAGGTATGTATTTATTCTTCTGCTTCAAATTCTGCTTACCTTAATGTGCACAAAAGCCACCTAATTCGTACTATGCTTGCCAGGTGTGAAGGTGAAATACTAAATATAAGGGATCCTCTTAGAGAACTCTGCTTTCTCTTAAATACCACTGGGGGAGCTCCACCTCAAAGCCTGTAGGATCCATGTATCTCATATGAAAGTTTCTGGAGTTGCCTTTGAAGATCAAAAGAAATTAAACATGCCCAAGCAATGTGAATTAAACAACTGGTAAGAAAATCAATTAAGTTTCAATAGAGTTCTCCACCTTATCCGAAGAACATAGACAATCCTCAATGTGGGCCTGAGAAAAATGGGAAGACATCCACAAAGATGGCAGATAAATCTTGTTGTGAACTGTACGGTTAGAAAAATGAAAAAAAACCCCAAACATCAAACCAGTCTGCAATAGGCAGTGTCCTGGATCCTTGTAGCCAACGTATAAGCTGTGCTTCTACTGTTAGTTCTTAAAATTAGCAAAAGAGGTGACATTGGTAAGGATAAGCGTACAATTTAATGACACTGCAAGATACCTTGTAAGGTATCAACAGAGGACACAGGACAGTGCTGATTGTGTAGATTTCCTTGTGAGACTTTTCAGGAGGTCAAGTGAGCTGCAGAAAAGAAAGGGGTGTACACTTCACATGACCTTCAGCTCTGTCGATGGAGGACTCCCATTCTAGATGTTTGGCTGGCTAGTGGTCAATGCTAGCTTGATACTACAATACTACACTTGACAACAAACAAAGTGAAAATGGTGAAAAGCAAGTGCATATTTTGCACAAAATTAGGATGCTGGGAACAAAAGACTGATATATTAGAGGACTGAAAAATCATGGTATTTTAGGAATAGATTATTATAGCTAGGTTATATTTGTAATATGCAAACAGAATAAAGTCCAAATCTGTCATGGATGTATAGCAGTGCTTTTAAAAGAGCTAATTTCATAAAGCTTAAAATAATTATGAGTCACATTGATTTAGAGAAAGAATTAAGACTGAAAAATTTGAATAATTGGAGACTGTGTAAGAATGCTAGATGCTATGCAGAAATGTTTCCCCAGATGAGAAATTCTCATATAATGATAAAATATTTTCCTATAATGGTGATAATTATGGCAGATGCTAAACAGCAGGCACTAAACTGTCATACCTAAATTGGCAAATCAGGTTAGGCTGCATCCTGGACTTCTAAGGGGTTGGACAAGAAAATCTGGGCCATTACTGTTGATTTTCAGTAAGCCTTAGAATACCAGGAAAAGTTTAGAGAAATGAAAGCTAACTTTCAGTATAATCAGTATTTATTAAGTTTATAATCAGTATTTATTAAGTTTAGGGGGACAGCAGAATGAGGGATATGTTTCTATTTCTGATACCAAGAGAAAAATAATGGAACTGATATAAAATTTTAGTAATAAAATTTATTAGTATGATTAATAAGTTAAATGAGAGTAATTAATGTCACTGAACAAAGATTTGTGGAAAGTAAATCTCACCAAATTAATTTGATACTTTTTTTTACAGTATTTTACATGTTTGGCTGATAAAGCTACCCCCTTCCCCCTGCAAGTCATTAAGAGAATTTACTAAGGACTGTGGTCCATTCTCCACCAGTCAAATGAAGGTGGTTTTAGATTTGGGTTGGTGTGGGGGGGTTGTGGTAGAAGGCTTGGTGTAGTAAAAAAGCTGCACAAACAAACACACACACTAAAATCAAACAAAAAACCCTTAAGGGAAGCCCTGAAGACTGCATTCTATTTTAACAAAATAAATGGTCACACTTTCTTATCTGTGAAAGCATAGTAAAATTCTATACCTGTGAATAAAAATAGTGGCCCTTCTGATGCCTTGCGGTCTCTTCCTTCTTCAATCAACATACTGCTGAACTTCAGGCTGCCGCACACCAGGAAGTTCATACAATGCCAACAGTCCTTGTCAGAAAAGATGAATAAATTTACATGAGTTTTAAGTCAGTCATCAAATTGTTGGCTACATTGGCATTTGTTACCTGTGCTCTGAGCTGCTGAAATAGCTACTTTTTTTGTTTAGTCCTTACCTATCTGTAACTTTCATGCTGTTCAGTAAAGACCAAAGCTGCTTTTTGTGGTTGGATATCAACAAACGCTGCATAGCTTTGGGCTATATTTTCTGTTCTGTCATAGCTTCAGGCTATTCTTAGCTCTCTATAGCTACAGCCATCCCCTTTGACCAGATCAGGTTATCAAAGAATCTACATATGGCAAGGTTTAAGACTGGGTTGGACTCTTGAAAGTCTGCACACGTGTCTTTTACCCTCTGCCCTTCCACTGTGCAAACCTATATGGAGTTCACTTTGTACAAAATATAGATAATTCACCAGCTAAGGCAGGCTGAAGAAAGGTGGAGGAAGCATTAACTTTTAAATGAATGTATTTTTCCTGTAGTTTTGGAGGCAACAACTATGTTCAGAGGTAGCTAGAGACAGGCCAGAAGAGAAGTCAAAGTCAAAGCCTAGAAAGACTGGAACACTGAGCTTTGTATGTTAATTTATGTTATTCCAAGACGGGCGGGGGGGTTGACCCTGGCTGGACACCAGGCACCTACCAAGCTGCTCAATCACTCCCCTCCAAAAACCTGCCACACAAACCTAATACAACAGGATATTCAACCAGAAAGTCAGACTGTTATAATAATTCGTTATCCCTTGACATTATCACTTGACACACAATGGGGTATGATAATGATACTATAACTATGTAATATAAAACCCATACATAATATATAGTATATAATACACATCTACTGAAAAATGGCATTTACTTCCAGGAGAAAAGTCTCTATTTTAAAAACAAAACAGTCTTGTTCTTACTTACAGGGATATTTTTTTTTTTTAATATTTAACCGGATTGAAGCATTCAGAAAAATTTTACTGCAATCAGTCTAGAACAGAAATTTCTGTTTGCACTGACAGTGTAGGTACACAGAGTGTAGATGTCCAGGCTGTCTGGTTGTTCTGGAGATGGGAGATCCAGCTACTACTCAGAGATCCAAGGGAGTTCAGCCTGATAGGAAGCCTGCAGACTGACCTGACTGTCTGTTCATGTGGTCTCCAGTCTTTATTTGAAATAAACTGGCACATTATCAAAGCCATCTCACAACTCTGACCAGTCATTTTTTCTTAGGGATAGGCAGCATCCATTTTTCATTTGGAAAAAACCGTTCATTTGCTTCCTCTTTTCTTTGGAAACAGATGAGTTTGAGCCCTGCACAATACATTTGCCAGATATTCTGAGCTTTATTCAATGAGATAGATCAATCCCTGATGAAGATCTAAAATACCAGATTCCAAATAATAAAAATGTATTTATATTTTGAAAAGTTTAATTTTGAGTATTTAGGTGGAGATAGGTAATCCGAGTTATGAATCTGAATGCAGGGCAGAAATACAATATAAATTAATTCTGTCCCCATTTTTAGAATTTTGTCTAAATATTATTTAATAAATAGTATTTAATATATAGCTGGAACATTAGTTCTATTTAAAAATTGGCTGTGGAAATAAACCTTGCATTGGTTTAATTTTCAACATCCAAAAACATCCTGACAAAGGTCATGACTCCTGTTTTGTATCTCAAATATGAAACATCTTGTCCACCTCTCTTCTTCCAACTCTTCTATCAGCCTTCCCTGAAAAACAAGGAGCTCTTGGAAACTTGAAGACAGTAAATGCTTTTCACAGTAATCAGTTTGCTACTACCAATATACACAATGCTAGAAGTTGATGAATGTTTTCTAATAGTGTTTACATCACATGTCAAATTCTTCTGAAATTGCCACAGAATCAGGTTATAGTCTGTGAGATTTGCTGTTCTGAAAATCATTGTATTGCTATGTGTGTTGGAGCTTGATTCTTTAGCTTCAGAGTAGTTGCAGGAATGACTGCTTTCTTGTTTATCTGGGAAAAAAAAACCCTGTGACTACTGGAAAAAACATCTGGGAAAAATCCGTGTCTCAGACAAGTTCTGATATAACCACTGTGCCGCCATCACCTAAAGGTCAGCTACTATGTGACATTTGCTGAGGAATATACTATTTCAGCACATGCTGATATATATAGGTATCTATAGGACTGTAGAGACTCCGCCAACTTCTTCTCTCATTCCATCTCAGAGCTGACTTTTATTTCTGTTCTTTATAGAGTGTATCTCTATTGCTCTGACTACTTGTATGTGGTTAGCTGAAAATCACACAGTTAATACAAGTGTAAACCACATGCCACCATCGTCTTGGGGTACACTGATTAGTGGTTAGGCAGCAATAGTATTAATAGCATGTTCTGGATATTGCTGACATGCTGGATTTCCTTATAGCAAGACCTTTCAGACAAGGGAATTAGTAGTAATACTGGGACAACAGGTTGCCTGGTAATTGGTGTAAATAGCTTGGTTAATGATTCTGCTAAACCAAAGTGGCATGTGATTGTAATGGAAATGCTACGCTGGTTGGAAAACAAGATATTAATTTAGAACATAAGGACAAGAAGAAATAATGTTTGGGGATTGAGTAAAGGGCATTCAGCTTCTCAAGGCTCATTTCCTTTTTCTGTAGTATTCCATTAACCACAAGATGCTATCATGATTTTTAATGACCCCAATGTTTTTGCCTCAACAACTTTGTCTAGTAGACAATTCCAGACACCTGTGATGGTTCACATGATTGATAGCATGTTTCTTTGTGCCTGCTTGGATTTCATTCTTTAATTTCACAGAAGAAACTCGTTGGGAATCATCACTACAAAGGAAAAATTAATTATCTTCTGTTGTTCTCATCATAGTAGCAAGTGGCTGGAATCGAGACATTTACGCTTATGCTATACATTTAATGGCATTGTATAATTTAATTTCATTTTTAGTGAGTAACACTCTAAATCAATTTTTAAAGAGTATCTCCATACATTTTAAGGAACTTACTAGTGCTGGTGTTCCTAGGTTTTTGGATGAGATGTTTCAGTCTGAGGGTAATTAAATCTCCCATGACAATTTGAACCACCTTAGGAATGCCATTTTCCCAAGAGATGCCCATTGGACTGAGATATGAGTAGTAATATGTTAGTAAAGGAGCTTTTCCTCTTGCTATTATAAATAGTATACTTCTGTTTTCTAAACTGTAGCACATGGTATTTTTGTATGCTGGAAAGCTACTGCCTTACTTTATGCAGATATTGGAAAAGATGTCCCTAGAAGTCCTGTTTTTGCACCATCATGAGGGAAGAATAAATGTATTTATATTTACATATTCACACAGTACTGTCCAGAAGTGCCAATCAGGTGTCATAAAAATCCTGTCAGTGGAAATGTTTTTGTGTCCTTGCAAAAGTCTGCTGCTGCTGCTGTTAATGAGTTTTCTCAAAAAAAAAAAAAATCCACCAATTGGGCATAATCACTCAAATATGTCAACTTTTAAACATTTAGTGATGGCCAGTTCTCATAAGTTTCAAACCTGACCTTAATAAATCCTCATATGTCAGCTGTTGCAAGCAAGTTTTAGGCTTCCCTTTACGTAAATAGGGCTCTGATTGACAATCTCTTGTACAAACCTTTTGCACATTTCTGCTTTATTTAGATTTGCAATAATTTTAAGATATACTTTGATATGATCTTAGGCAAGGAAGACAATAGTAATTATATACATGTTGTAAGGAAACTCAGCATATTTCATTCTTTACTGGATGATTCTCCTCATACATAAAAATGTAGTGACCTTTTAGTAAACATCTGCTGATGAAAGTTTATCCATTCCTTTAGGGAGAGAAGGAGGAAGAGAAAGGCTTGGAAGGAAAGCTTAGGTGGAGGGTGATTCTGGCTCTTCCAAATGTCTGGAAGCTATTTTGTTGTTATCATGGCATGGTAGCATAGTTAAAAGCAGCAAGAAGTTGCTGAGAAATTGAATTGTTTTTCTCTGGACTTAGCTATCGAAAACAAAAATGCATACATTTTGAAATATATATGCTGTAAATATATAAAGGTGCTTTGTTTCTACTGCACTTTGGCATGCATGTAAGAACAAAGTCCTAGGAATGGAACTCAAGTATATTCACAAGTTTGAGGTTAATGCCTTTTTGTTAGGACAGCTCTTGTGGTTTGCTCCACATTTGAATCATAGAATCGTTTAGGTTGGAAAAGACCTTTAAGATCACCGAGTCCAACCGTTAACCTAACCCTGCCATCCCACCACTAAACCCTGTCCCTAAGCACCTCATCTACCTGTCTTTTAAATACCTCCAGGGATGAGGACTCAACCACTTCTCTGGGCAGCCCCTTCCAGTGACTGACAACCCTTTCTGTGAAGAAATTTTTCCTAATGTCTAACCTAAACCTGCCCTGGCACAATGGTGAATTCACTCTCTTAATTCAGGTACAGGTACACCCTACCTTGACCTGAAAAGGACATTATAACTGCAGGATGCATAGGTAAAAAAGGCCCATGTTTAAAGAATAAAACAAAACAACCCCCCCCAAACACATTTCCTGAACATGAAACATTTTGTAAGACAAACTGAAGCTGGTATTATAAACAAGGATGGGACCTTCACATAACAGATTCCTTTAGGACTAAACGAAGATCAGAAAATGGAAAACCCAATTTATTATCCTCTGTATGCATTATACAAACCATTTGGGTATTGACCCGAGGGTGAAGGTAGTTATATCTCATAAAAAAGCAAAGGATTATCAAGCATACTGAAAAACACTGATAGTGGAAATTGCTTTTTTATTAATCCATGCTTAAATTTCCTGTCTATAATTCTTGTGACCTAAATAGTTGTTCAATGGGAAACCTCAGTGCTCTAGAAACTGTGTCTGCGAGATCCTTGTTTACGTTGTTCTTTTGGAAAGACGACGCCACCTACTACTTATACACCATTAAAAATGCATATCAATTGTCTGCCATTAAGTTTCCAGTGTTTTTAAACTGCTGTCCTCAACAGACTTTGCATGCAGCAATCCTATCTGTGGTTCTGTTCTGCCATTGGCAGCTCTGGGTTCTTAATAATGAGGCCTTTGTGGTTAATGGAGCAACCACTGGCCAAAAGGTAGATTCAAGTATTAGGTGATAAAATGGAAAAAGTAAAAGCAAAAAAAGCTATGTCTTTTCCAACAGACTTGAAAAAGAAAACAACACGTGGCCCAAAGCCAATGAAGTCAGGGGAAACCTTTTGGCCATCTGCAGTGAATTTTGGATAAGGTCAAAGTGTGTGAACAGGTGAATGTTATTATGCATGGATATTATTTAGCACCCCATCTTATAAGAATGAAGGTTACTAAAAAAAATGTTGGGCATCTGCTGTTTCAGTAGTGAGTTGCTGTTTAATGTTTTTGGTGGTGTTCTGATCACTTATATTTCCATGTCTCTTAGGTTACCTGAGCTATTTTGGAATTTATTGCAAAAGAAAAGAATGGTGGGGATTAGCTGCCTGGACAAGTCAGCTAAAATTTTTTTTTCTCAAAATCTTTTAAGTATATGAATCCGGGGATTTGTAATGGGGAAGTACCTCTCAAATGTGTACAGGTGGGTTCCTCTGTGTGGATGGAGAAGCATAGTGTGCTGTAGTGCTGGAAGAATCAATTCTGAGCAAGTGGGGAGATTTCTAAGAACATTGTTGTTCCTTAAAGGAATCTTAAAAATAGAAATTGTGTGTCCTGATAAGTTAGGGTCTTCTGTAAATTATATACCAGGAGCAGTAGAGGTAGATTCAGGGTCTTAAAAGCCATGTGGTAGTTTTTGGAAAAGTATGTTTGCTGTGATACCTTGGAAAAGTTTTGATGTACTTATTAGGAGTATATTCTAATCCCACCAGTGGTTTCTTCTGGCTCTGGTATTCTTCACTGCCTGCTTTAAACTATTATGGAGCATTTCTGTGCATGCTGCTAAACAGGTGCCATCTATCACTTCAGAGGTGGGTGACGTTATTCCTGTGTAGAGATATATCTTGTAAAGCACTTTAGGATCCTTTGGGAGGAAAGGCGCTATTTGAATCTGAGACTTTATTATTGTCTGTCCCCCTCTACAAATAAATCATCTCGCAAAATGACTGTGGAAGAAATTACTCTTGCATAAATGAATTCATCCTGTTCTCCCACAGAGAGATGAGAAAAACTTTATAATAACTATCAAATTGTTTTACAACCAAAATATTGCAATGGTTGAGTCGTTTCCTACTTGTGACTTTGATAATGAGTTTTTGAAAAGTAACAGAAAATGTTTCCAGAAATTGGAAAATAAGATTAGCATATCTGTTATATAGGATTCTTTGTTAAGTCAAGCTATTTCTTGTTTGGGTGATAATAGCTGTGCCTTTGTTAATTATTATTTCATATTGCCATTATTAGGCTATTAATAATTTATAGTAAAAGCTGCTTCTTTTTGCTATGTAAATGTTTTCATTCTTATTCATCAATTCCTTATTCCATTATTAATGAGATTCATAAATACATTACATTTGGATCCTCTTATAGGAGAAGAGCTATTTGCTACTGTATTTTCTGTTTTGTTTGGATGTGAGGTAAAACAAGTGTGAAGGCAAGGGAAGATGTACAGAGAGTTTTTAGGACATGTACCCACACCTCTGAAACAAAGTAGATGTATGAAAACAGCTAAATAACTCTTATGTTCTCGTTGGTACATTGTTATTTGTATTTCATGATTTATCTGTCTGTCGTATTTGCCCTTTAAGTATAATGGTTTCTGGACCCACATTGTAGACAGCAGGACTGTAATGTGGCTTTGCTATATTCAGAAAACCTTGCTGGGAGTCTACCTCTGGCTTTTCCAGTTGTTAATTTCTTTATCAAGGTACCATAACCTGTATTCTAGATAACTGTACCTGAGGAGTTTGCAGGAAACCTAGCTGAATATTATTTAATTCCACAATTTGGAAAAAAAACCAACCCACCCACCTATCCAACTGAAAAAAAACCTCTCCGAAGAGTTCAGGGGTTACACAGTGGGCCTATAACAGAACAGAGGCTTTTGTCTGTAGGCTGCTTCTTCTACCCCAGGTTGCCTATGAGGAAAGCTGTGTTGCCATCTGGCTTTCCAGTGATGTACGCAGATGAAAAATGGAAATATGAGGAGGAAAAGGGACCTCAAATCTCAGCACCTTTTGTGGTGACACAGGCAGGGCTGGCACACTCACATTCTTAAAAATGCTGTTCTGAGGTTATTTTCAGATTCATACTTGTCAATTAACATGAACTGAGAATGTACTGAGCACTGAGGCCAGGTCCAACCATTATGGTCACCTGCATCACGTGATCCCTTTGACGTTATATTGAAACTAGTTGGGATGTGTGGATTCTGTGTCCTTTTGGAGGACTATTTCCATAATTTCATATCTCTCAGTTATCTTTTATTATGAAATTTAAAAATAAGCATAGTCATTTTAACTAACTACTTGTGTTTGCACCAAAATTGCTGTTACCTTAAATAGCTCATGTATAGATATTTACATTTTCATGTTTTATGTGACTTTTAGATAACATTTTTATTGCCACTCATCTCTTATCCTGTTAACATGATCCTTTCACCCTCTCTTCTATGGTAGGGGTTTTGTTTCCTGTACGTAATTAAGAGCCTTTCTCTGCAACTGTGCAAGTCTTGCTTGGTTGAGGCTGACCAGAGCTGTATGTAGCCCTGTGCCCATACAGGGCCAAATCTCTAGCAGTGTTGTGCATGGAGCTTGACTGCTTCCTGGACTCTCCCCTGCAAATACCCCAGGGCTAGAACAGCTGAGAATAGTGTTTGCCTTTCTCATGACCATGTCAGTCAGCATGGGTTTATGAAAGGCAGGTCCTGCTTAACTAACCTGATCTCCTTCTATAACAAGGTGATCCCGCTTAGTGGATGAGGGAAAGGCTGTGGGTGCTGTCTACCTAGACTTTAGTAAAGCCTTTGACACTGTTTCCACAGGATTCTCCTGGAGAAACTGGCTGCTCTTGGATGAGTGTACTCTCTGCTGATGAAAAAAACTGGCTGGATGGCCAGGCCCAAAGAGTTGTGGTGAATGGAGTTAAATCCAGCTGGGACCTGGTCACAAGTGGTGTTCCCCAGGGCTAGGTACTGGGGCCAGTTCTGATTAATATCTTTATCAATGATCTGGATGAGGGGCTCAAGTGCACCCTCAGCAAGTTTGCAGATGACACTAAGCTGGGTGGAAGTGTCAATCTCCTCGAGGGTAGGAAGGCTCTACAGAGGGACCTGGACAGGCTGGATCAATGGGCTGTGGCCAATTGTATGAGGTTCAACAAGGTGCAGTGCCGGGTCCTGCACTTGGGTCACAACAACCCCATGCAATGCTATGGGTTTGGGGATGAGTGGATGGAAAGCTGCCTGGTGGAGAAGGACCTGGGGGTGTTGGTTGACAGCCAGCTGAATATGAGCCAGCAGTGTGCCCAGGTGGCCAAGAAGGCCAACAGCATCCTGGCTTGTGTCAGAAATAGTGTGGCCAGCAGGACTAAGGAAGTGATTGTCCTCTGCACAGGTGACATTCATAGAATCATTTAGGTTGAAGAGACCTTTAAGATCATCCAGTTCAACTGTTAACCCAACACTGCCATTCCACCACTAAACTGTGTCCCTAAGCACCACATCTACCCATCTTTTAAATACCCCCAGGGGTGGGGACTCAATCACTTCCCTGGGCAGCCCGTTATAATGCTTGACAGCCCTTTTGGTTAAGAAATTTTTCCTGATATCCAATCTAAACCTCCCCTGGTAGAACTTGAGGCTGTTTCCTCTTGTCTGATTGCTTGTTACTTGGGAGAAGAGACTGACCCTCCCTGGCTCCCCTCTCTTGTCAGGCAGCTGGAGGGAATGATAAGGTCTCCCCTCAGCCTCCTCTTCTCCAGGCTGAACACCCCCAGTTCTCCCAGCTGCTCCCCATCAGCCTTGTGCTCCAGATCCCTTGCCAGCTTCGTTGCCCTTCTCTGGATGCACTCCAGCACCTCAATTTCTGTCTTTTAGCAAGGGGCCCAAAACTGAACACAGTATTCGAGGTGCAGCCTCACCAGTGCCGAGTACAGGGGTATGAGTGCTTCCCTAAGAAGTGAAGAGAAA